>NC_066539.1:1689258-1839258 GCF_024679095.1 Eriocheir sinensis
GCTGAAACAGTGGCGAGTGTCCTAGTAAACGAGTGCTTCACCCGGTTCGGTGTGCCGTCAGAACTGCACCAGACCAGCCGTGAGTTCGAGTCCCGTGTGTTCCAGAGTGCTGCGACTTGCTGGGAGTGCGGAAGACCCGAACGACGCCACTCCACCCGCAGTCGGACGGGATGGTGGAGCAGTTCAACCGGACACTCGCACAGCAGTTGGCCAAGTATTGCGGGCAAACCAGGAGGACTGGGACGTCAAGTTGCCCGCAATGCTGATGGCGTACCGGTCCGCTGTGCACGAGGCCACTGACTATACACCCGCACGTCTTATGTTTGGCCGCGAGCTCAGACTCCCGTGGATCTGGCGACGGGCGGCCGCCGGACGTGGGCCTGCTGACTGTCACCTCTGGCTTCGCTGCCGCGCTGCAGGAGAACCTGGTCGAGGTCCATCACCAGGTGCGCGGCAAGCTCAGAGTGGCAGGCCAGGCGATGAAGGACTACTACGATCGCCGCATGCGGGATGAAGTATGCGGTGGGTGACAGAGTGTGGCTGCATAACCCCTCGCCGGAAGAAAGGGTTATCACCGAAGCTGCAGAGTCCCTGGGAGGGCCCTACACGGTGATTGCAGTCCTGTCCGCTGTCACCTACCGTATCAGGAGGGGCCGCAAACGCTCCTCTGTCGTCCACGCTGACCGGCTCTGGCGCTACCATGGGCCGGGCCGTTACTCCTGGGGTACTGGCGCTGAGGAGGACCCTGACTACCCCAGTAGTGACGAGGATGACCGGGCAGAACTTGACCCGTTGGACGTCGAGGTCGCGGATGATGTGGAGGAGGAGGCAGGTGGAGACGCCGACCTGGAGGCCGGCTCTGCTGGTGACCTGGACCAGCCCGCTGCCTCTCCTCGCCCTCACCTCCACCGGGGCGACGACCAAGACGTGAGAGGAGGAGGCCAGGATGGCTTACAGATTTTGATACAGAATGATTTGTTTAGTTCCCCAGTTATGTTTTATTTGTTTTGTTGTTGGCGAGGCGGGTCGCCTGCGCTTAAGGGGGTAGTGTTACGCCAAGAAACCAGCTTAGCTTAGTTTAAAATTGTAATTGGCGCCACGTGACGTAATGAGGGTTCCTGCGGCCCGTTGAGGGGCAGGCTGGAGAAGGGACGCCATGCGGCGAGGAAGAGTGGAGACGGAGAGAAGACAAAGGACGCGCTCGCCTGTGCTCTGTGCCTTAGGACTTAATCGCCTGTGATTTGTGCCTTGACTGCCTCCCCTTGGACTATAAGGATTGTACAACGTGCTATTGCTTAGTAAACCCCAAGAAAGTCCGCCCTGTATTTAAGTGTGCCTCGCTGTGTGCTCTGTGGGTGTGTGCGAGTGTGTCCGCCGGAGGGTCTTTGTGTCTGCTGTCCGCCTCGTGGGAGCACTGTGTTTTCCATAAAGAGCCCAGTTTAAGAATTGGGAGAGCACCTGTCTGCCTGTGTGAGGGTAGACAAGTGAGCATAACAATATATATATATATATATATATATATATATATATATATATATATATATATATATATATATATATATGTGTGTGCGTGTGTGTGTGTGTGTGTGTGTGTGCTCACGTCCAAACATCAGCTTTGCCGGCGAATATCCCGTAGTCTCGTGGGCGGCAGACCTGTAGGCCATGCGGAGCGCAGGCAGCTTCTGACCCCATGAAGACTGATCATTGTTGCACTGCTTGGCAAACTCCTGGCCCAACGTCTAATTAAACCTCTCCACCTTTCCATCTGACTGCGGGTGCAGAGGGGTGGTCCGGGTCTTCTTGATACCCAGAAGCTTGCAGCACTCAGCAAGGACTGTTGACTCAAAATTCCTTCCCTGATCGGAATGGAGCTCGTTAGGCACACCGAAGCGACAGAAGAACTCCTCCACCAAAACCTTGGCGATGGTAGTGGCTTCCTGGTCAGGGATGGCGTAGGCTTCCGGCCACTTGGTGAAGTAATCCATTGTGACGCAGATGTACCTATTTCCGTTCGTCGTCAGAGGCAAGGGTCTTGCTATATCCACTGCCACCCGTTCCATGGGAGCTCCAACCTGGTATAGTTGCAATGGGGCACGGTGACGCTTCTTGGGGCCCTTCTTTGCACAGCACACCTCACACGCGTGACACCATTCTTCCACGTCCTTCCTCATGCCAACCCAGTAGAACCTTTGGCGCAGGCGACTCAGTGTCTTCTTTACCCCAAGGTGTCCGCTGGTTATGCTGTCGTGCATTTCTTTTAAGTCGCCTTCCCGGGACTTCACAGGTAGCACCGTGGACCAGTAGTGGTCAAGACCATCATGAGAGACCCAGCGTCGCTGCAACACCCCGTCGTCTACCCGAAGAGTGTCCCACTGAGTCCAGTAATTCTTGGTGGTAGGGCTTTCTCTCGAGATTACTTCCCACCCAGGTCGCGTTGACGACTGACTCAGCCACTCCATAATTGGTCTCAGATCTCGGTCCTCCCGCTGCAGTTTTCCCAAGTCTTCCCATGGCACCTCCGCTGTCTGTTCCACTGTAGTGCGGCGGCACATATTCTGGACGCTTTCCCTCTGGAGGCAATGTTGACACTCAGATAGGCAGGGGCGCCGGCTCAAGCTGTCCGCGTTACCGTGTGTTATCCCAGATCGGTGCACAATAGTGTAGTGATGCTGCTCTAGTTTACCTATCCAGCGAGCAAGCTGGCCCTCAGGGTTTTTCAGTGACTTCAACCACCGCAATGCAGCGTGATCCGTGCGGATGGTGAAAGTTGCACCGTACAGGTAAGCATGGAAAAAGTCAAGGCTCTTGACTACTGCAAGGAGTTCTTTCCGGGTCACGCAATAGTTTTTCTCGGCTGGGGTGAGCTTCTTGCTGAAGTAGGCCACAACCCGTTCCATGTCGGCACATGCCTGGGACAGCACTCCACCAATCCCCTCATCACTGGCATCACAATCCAGTATAAAAGGCTTAGAGGGGTCTGGGTAAGTGAGTACGGGCGAGCTGATGAGGGCCTCCTTAAGCTTCTCAAAGGCAACCTGAGTTTCCGCTGTCCACTCAAACTTGCGCCCCTTCTTCGTCAGGAGGTGCAGTGGTGCAGCAATCGTAGCGAAGCCTTTCACAAACCTGCGGTAGTATGAGCACAACCCGAGGAAGCTCCGCAGCTCCTTCACGTTGGTGGGTGTCGGCCAGTCCCGTACTGCAGCCACCTTCTCAGGATCAGTGCGTACTCCAGCCTCGCTCACGATGTGTCCCAAGTATTGGACCTCCTTTTGGAAGAGGCAGCATTTCTTCGGGCTGAGCTTAAGGTGTGCAGCTCTAAACCGGGCGAAAACCTCTGATAGCCTTTCCATCTCCTGTTCGAAGGTCTGGCCAAAGACAATCACGTCGTCGAGGTAGATGAGTGCCGTCTTCCAGTGAAGTCCCTCCAGCACCCTCTCCATCAGCCGCTCGAACGTGGCCGGCGCGTTGCACAGGCCAAAGCATGACCTTAAACTGCCACAGGCCTTGACCGTAGGAGAAGGCTGTTTTCTCTTTGTCCTGCTCCGCCATTTTGACTTGGTGATACCCAGACTTCATATGCAGTGTTGAAAACCACTTGGAGCCCACCAAAGCATCGAGCGTGTCGTCGATCCGTGGGAGTGGGTATGAATCCTTGATGGTGAGATCGTTGAGGGCTCGGTAGTCCACGCAGCACCTGAGGGAACCGTCCTTTTTCCTGACGAGCACTACAGCAGACGCCCACGGGCTGCTGGACCGCTCAATTAACCCCTGTTGCCGGAGATCATCCATTACCTCATCCATCTCCTTGCGACGGGCTGGTGCCATCCTTCGAGGAGCTTGCTTCACTGGGCGGTGGCTATATATACCTGTGTCGATGTGGTGCTCTACCAGGTCCGTACACCCCAAGTCCAGGTCTCCTGTGGAAAACACATCTACATTCCTCACGAGAAGCTCCCTGAGCTGTTCCACTTGGGGCTCCTCTAGACACTTGGAGCTCCTTTTAAACAGGTCGTGCAGGTAGTTGGGCAGCTCCTCCTGGGGCTTCGTCAGGGTTCTCCTGCAGACACAGGTTCTTGGTTCCTGGTCGATCTCTTGGCACAACCCCACCATGGTCCCTTGTTCTATTTTCTTTGGACTGAAGGAGACATTGGCCACGACGACAGGCATTTCCGCTGCAGCAGGGTCTACCAAAGTAGCTACTGCCCACAATCACCCCGTTTTCTACCGGGCATCGACTTCCACTCTCTACCACACACAGGCTAGCCGGGGGGGCACCCGTAATTTGACAGGGTAATAGCATCTCCGACCTCGGAGGAAAAATGGTGGTGCGCTTGACCGTCACAGTTCACAGTCGTCAGTGGCACCCTCCTTCCTCCTACAGTCAGCTGCTTAGCTCGAAAGTCCAGCTCGCACCTGTGGGAGACAAGATAATCCATACCTAGGATGCAGGGGTCATCCATGTCAGCCACGTACACAGAGAGGGACTCTTCCTTTCCTCCGAGTTCAAACTTCACTTCCACTGGGCCTCTGGGGCCGTATACACAACTATTCTAAGAATAATACTAAGCCTTGCACTTAACAACTTTTAGCTAAGCATAAGCCCTTAAGTATTACTTAGAATTCCCCTTAGCGGACTATAAGCTAAGTATTTTTTGAGCAAAATACCGGTATGAAGTGCATCGCCTAGCCCTAGCAAAACGATCACTTGCAAAAGCATTGTATATAGCTACCACAGTGCATATTATGCAAAGATGAAATAGCTATAATGCATTCAACATGTTATCTATCTGTACACAAAAGCTTGTTTGGAAACAATAGACACAACAGTGGAGTAAATGATCGACATAAACGAGCCTTCTTCTTCTTCCTCTTGTGGTCTTTATTGCCTATGATCGTTATATAGGTGCATCTTTTCATGTTTCCGGTGTACCTCCACTATTCTTTTATGTGTTTTGGTAAAATATGTATATTACCGCCTCGACGTCGTCTCCTCAGCCGCCGGTGACAACAAAGGCGTAACGCGAAGCGTATCACACGGAATTACCAAATAATAAAAGTAAACAAGTCAAAAACAAACTAAATCTAACCAGACCTGACTAAACCTAACTATACCTAGCCTATGACCAACCTAACCTGACCCCTCTACCGCCAAAATGCAATGTGCTAAGATGCGTTAATTCACACTCCTAAATAGTTTGAAGTTTCTTCAATATTCAAGCTGTTTGTCACTGTACTGTATTCAGAGACCAACATACAACACATAATGCAATAGCCTCACGTGAGATGGCTACCATAATTTCAGACTCGTGTGTTCAGTGACTTTCTTGTTTATTTATTTTGATATATATCAACTTTGTCAGGTTACTCTGGTATATCTTTACCTCAGTGGGTCAAGGCACACAATCACTAGTACTATTATAAAATGTTCTAATGTTTCCCGAGCTTCTACACCTATCTGCTGTACTATAGATAGGTGTAGGTACTTCTCCATTCACAGAGGCCACTTTTCTCAACTATCTTTGACAGGTCTCCCATTCACATTGTTTCACTCTGCTCCAGTGTCATCATATGCTTTCCCTCTCTGTATATTTCCTTTCTCCAAAGGGGATTGTCTTGAATTTCCAGTGTTATATTAATTTGGCCCACCGGTGTTCACTCATTTCCTCTCTTTGAAACTCAGCTTCCCCTTTGTTAACCTTTCTCAGAAGCTTCACCCCATTTCCCCTGAGAGCATGTGAACACTATCATGCCAACTGGTCTTGAATGACTTCTAATCTCCCGACATCTTAAGTCTTAGTTTTGCTGACCCATACAAGATAGCTGTGGGGTTACTACTTTCCCCATCCAAAGGCAACTTCCATATTCATACTGGCTAATTTCCCTTCTCTACCACTGATGTTAACACCTGTCATTTTCCTTACCTTGGCTTCATTCAGTTTTCTTTGTACTTTCTCCTATGGCCTCCTTGCTGATCTCAAATGCTAAATAGCCATGTGTTTCTATTACCTCTAAGATATTGTTTCCCAGCACCCGCTGTCCTACTGCTGGTGTGAATTTCCATTATTATGTTTAAAGATAAGTTTCCATTCCATACCAAAGTCATTTAGGATCAGGCAAAATCCTTCCACTAATACTACATCATCTGCATAACCTAGGCAAAGCAATACAACTTCTGATGTGTGGGGCTTTATTACTTTTGCCTATATCCACATATACACATGGAGGAGGGGGAATGATTATGAGCAGAAAGGATTGATTGATTATGTGGCAGTAGATGGAAGACTGAGAAAGGATATCTGTGACCGAAGGTAGTAGCGGATGTTCGATGGCTCTGACCATCTTGCAAAAGTGGGTGTTTGAAAAGAAAGGTGAAGTAAAAAAGGAAATACTGAGGATAGAAAAGTTACAGGAAAAAGAAGTAAAGGATGAGTATAATGTGAAATGACAGATGCCTTAAGTGAAAAATGGGAAAGTGTGAAAGATAGTACAGATACTGAAAAAGTTTTTAGAACATTTAAAGAAGTAGTGTTAACTACAACAAAAAAGTGGTAGGAATGAAAGTGGTGAGAGATGGAAAAAAGAAAAGGAAATTCATGGTGGACAGAAGAGATAAGGAGGATAGTAAGAGAGAAAAGGGAACTTTTTAAAGAAAACTTAAGAAAGAAATGTGGTTGAGCAAGTAAAAAGGGAAAGGAAAAAGAAATATAGAGAATGCAAAATGAAATTAAAACAAGCAATAAAAGAAAGTAAGAAGAGAGTTGGTGAAGACTTTGGAAAAGACTAAGTGAAAAATATAAAGGGAACAGGAAATCATATTGGAAAGAAGTAAAAAACGAAAGAAAAGCATCACCCCAATAATATCTCCCCAAGGAAAATTAATGAAGTTATGGGTGAGAATGGAAAGATGTTCAAAGACGGGGAAGCTGTGAAAGAGACATGGAGAGAATATTTCAAAAACTTAATGAATTTTGAGTATGGACGTCCAGCAGCTGTAACAGCAACAGTTTTGAGCGGAGGTAGAGGAGGAGTATATAAAGAAAGAAGTATAACATATGAAGAAGTAAATCAGGCATTAAAAAGATTAAAAAATGGAAATCAATCAAATCAATCTGATGGAATCAATCAAATATTTTCCTTCAGGATGGTAGGAGAAAAAATAATAGCAAAAGGAAAGAAACTATACACTGCCTTCATGGACTTTGAAAAAGCTTATGACAGATTCGATTGGATTGCATTGTGGGATGTTTTAAAGATTTATGGTGTGGGAGGAAAACTGCTTAGTGCAATAAAGTCTTTCTATGAGGATGCATCTGCATGTGTCAAAATTGGTGGAGAAACAAGTGAACATTTTGAGATAAAGGTGGGATTAAGGCAGGGGCGTGTCATGTCACCATGGTTGTTCAATATTTATATGGATGGTGTCATGAGAGAAATAAAGGGCAAAGTTGGAGTAAAAATGTACACTGAGGGAAGGCAGTGGGTGCTGAATTCAATCCTGTTTACTGATGACACAGTGCTCATTGCAGAAAATGAAAGTGACTTACAAAACTTGGTCAGTGATTTTCATAGCGTCTGTAAAAGGAGAAAGCTGAAAGTAAATGTCAACAAAAGTAAAGTGATGGTTTGTGAGGGGAGTAGAAGTGAAGTTGTAGATTTTGTATGCCCATATAGAGTGGGAACTGAATGTGAAAAGAATGCAAAATAATTCTGAATGGTGAAGAAATGGAGGAGGTCAATGAGTTTAAGTACCTTGGATCAGTTATCAGTTGAAAATACAATAATAGTACCAACCCTCACATATGCAAGTGAAACATGGGACTTGAATGAAAGTCAGAGGTCTAGAGTGCAGGCATTGGAAATGAGTTATTTGAGGAGTGCTTGTGGTGTGAGTAGAATGGATGGAATAAGTAATGAAAGTGTGTATGAGCGTTTTGGAATGTGTCACGGGGTGAAGGGAATAAGTGACTTTAAAGTGGTTTGGCCACATGGAGCGAATGGAGGAGAGTAAGATGACCAGAAGAGTGTATGTGAGATTGAGGGAGGGAATGTTAGAGGACAACCTCCAGTGAAATGGAGAGATAGGGTGCAGGAGTACGTTAGGGAGAAGGATGAGAGATCCTTGAGAAACTTTGAGCAGGCAAGGAGGGAGTGTCCGGATAGAGAAAGATGGAAACTTCTGCCGTGGCCATCCCCTGGTGGGAGCTCCTAAGAGCAGGCGTCGATGAGATGAGGATGATGACTGACTTGAGAGGAAACACCGCAGACATGTTGAAGTGTGGATATGAAGGTACTATATGCAGGGGCATGCTATGTGAAGTGGCCTGGGACGGGGGGGGGGAGGTCCCAGCAGACTTGACAAAAGCCATCATGGTCCCAGTTTACAAGGGGAAGGGCAGGAGAGGGGAGGTGGGGGTTGTAGGGGTATAAGTCTGCTGAGTGTAGGCTACCTGGAAAGGTATATGGAAAAGTCCTAATTGAGACTGCGCAAAGACTTACAGAAGAGAAAATCAGTGCAGAACAAGGAGACTTCAGGAAGGGAAGAGGATGTGTTGATCAGATATTTTCCTTCAGTATGGTGTTTTATTAGAAAAAATATTAGCAAAAGGAAAAAATACTATGCTGCCTTCATGGATCTAGTTATTCTAAAGAAAGTTTATGACAGAGTTGATTGGCTGGCATTGTGGGACATCTTAAAGATATATGGTGTGGGAGGAAAACTGCTTTATGCAATAAAGTCTTTCTATGAGGATGCATCTGCATGTGTCAAAATTAGTGGAGAAACAAGTGAACATTTTGAGATGAAAGTGGGCTAAGGCAGGGGTGTGTCATGTCATCGTGGTTGTTCAATATTTATATGGATGGTGTTATGAGAAATGAAGGGCAAAGTTGGGGAAATTGAAGTAAAAATGTATGCTGAGGGAGGGAAGGAAGTGGGTGATGAATTCAATCTTATTTGGTGATGACACGGTGCTCAATGCAGAAAATGAAAGTGACTTACAAAATTTGGTCAGTGTTTTTGATAGTGTATGTAAAAGGAGAAAGTTGGAAGTAAATGTCAACAAAAGTAAAGTGATGGTTTGTGAGCGGAGTAGAAGTGAGGTTGTAGAGTTTGTATGCCCATATAGAGTGGGCATTGAATGTGAAAAAGAATGCCAAATAATTTTGAATGGTGAAGAAATGGAGGAGGGTAATGAGTTTCAGTACCTTGGATCAGTTATGTGTAAGCATGGTGGTACAGAAGGAGAGAAAAGAGAAAAGGCATTGCAAGGATTGATTGATTGGAGGAGAAGCTGCAGATCCATCTCTGGCATGCCATCTCATTGTTGGGGGCTGAATTTCTCCATGGCATGGACTGGACCTCTGCCGGACAGCTGGAGAAAGCTGCCATGGCACAAACCCGACTGATGGAGACAACTGATTTCTTCTTCCACATCATGTTTGGCCCTGAAATATGAGTACAAGTTCAAATAAATAATATATATATATATATAAATATATATATATATATATATATATATATATATATATATATATATATATATATATATATATATATATATATATATATATATTAATTGTGATGTTTTTCTTGATTAGTGTACTATACTAAAAGAGGTTAACCTGGTAGCTGCAGGGATCATGTTTCTTAAAGGCCCTCCTAGCGAGAAAATGAGAAAAAATCATCACCACGCAAAACCATTTCATAATATATATCAACACATTTGTGATCAGTTTATGCATCATCTATTTTTGGGTTTATATCATGGCAAAAATGTGGCTCATCGCTGGTACACGGTAAAGCCACAAATTTGGCCTGTTGCTGCTACCAGGTTAAGTTGGACTATGAATGGACAGATGTTGTTTTAAGAGCATTTGAAATAAACTTATGGGACTGATATATGATAATTAAATTGTGATATTTATTAAGATGTCCAGTGATTTAATTATGTAAAAGAATTGCAAAAATACAAGCTAAGAAAATAAAAGTACTGAACTGATTGGATGTATCGACACAGAAATGGCATTGCCGGAGAAATAAAATGGATTAGTATCATTAATATAATCAAGCAAGAACTAAAAAAAAAGACATTGTATCGACATAAGTATGTGATAAAATAACAGGTATTATCTACATGAGTTATTTACTGCACAGTGCACACTATATGGCTGGCAACATTGTCTTTATTTTCTAGCAATTGAAGTTGCTTATATTGTGCATTATATTCTTGTACGGGGAATGATTGCTGATGCTGGATGACAAAACTAAATGATTTAAAACAATAATGTTATGTGGGCGCTTAATACCAGCTTGAGGTCACTCTAGGTCTAGGAGGATCTGCTCGTTGTTGTCAATAAACATCAACATCACTGCAAAATAGATACATTACAATTAGAAATGCTTTGGTACCTGCCCTATATCTATATCTATTCACTTCGTCCAGAAGTCAAAACCTTGACTCCATGGACCAATTCTGCAATTTTTTTGGTTCAAAAAGATTTTAGCATTGTTGATTGACTTTAATGTTAGCTATTTGGGAGTAAGCACTAAGAATAATCATATAAAATTCACTTTTAGATCTTCATAAGAAAGTGAAGCTGCAAATAAATAAAAAGCCACAATATACTGTGAACCAATTAATTTCAAATGTGAAAAAAAAGACATACTCAAAAAACAAATTAAACAATACTACAACAAAGTTAGCTAGCATGGGTAATAGTATCATTTTGCAACACCCTAGGATTCCTGGAGGTATTTTACAGAAAGGATGAAGCACTGCCTGTTAAGCAGGATCAATGAGGTTAGTGACGTTTATAATTTTTGTTAAGTTAAAATAAGGCAAGCAACATTCTGAATGATAGTTAGTTTTGGTAAAAAATTTACGTCCAAAAAATCAAAATGTATGTTAAAAGAATAACAGTAACACAAATCGAAAATTTATCTGAGTTAGGAGAGGTGAACTTATATTAAGTTAGGTATGTCAGAGCAAGGTTTCTAAAACAAGTTGATTTAGGATTAAAGCGAAAAAGTCATAAGTGATGCAAGCTTGAGTACTTTCAGAGCAAGTTCGGGGTTTAAGAGCTACCGGGCACGTCACAAATTGATTTGGTTTGTTAATAAAAATAAGCAAAGGAAGGTAATTTTGTTAGGACACTGGACATTTAAATTAGGTTAAAATATCAACTTTGTTTAAATAATTGTTGATTTGTTAAAACTTGGCTATCTTTAAATAACAGATTGGTTGAAATAACTATATGTCAATGATAAATTCTACCCAGGTTAGGCTTTGGTTTATCGCCATTGTTGGAGGCAATAGTCAAGTAAAAAATTCCAAATAACAGACACTAGTGACCCAAACAGGTATTGTCATTTAGGGTTTGGTAAGATTGGTGGGAAACGTTTGTTGAAGTCAGTCACAAAAGATTAACAGGTGTGTTAGGTTTAAAGAGTTGAATATTGTAAAGGATAAGTCTGGCGAGGTAAAATATTGGCTCAACGGTGTTCGCCTTGGCAGGGAGTCTGTGGTTGCCGTAAGGATCACAGGTAAGACATACACGGCACCAGTGATGACTGGACCTTCACAGACTACCTAAGTTGAGTGATAACAGACACTGGATGCCCTCCAGGCGATGGCTGGGGCTGTATTAACGCCAGCCACACCGCGGCCCGCAGGAGCTTCCCTTCAAGGTTACTCCCAGGGCTCCTTGTGTGACAGCCTGTGGATGATGGCAGGCGGTCACCAGCCATCGCTTGGAGGGTCTCCAGTGTCTGTTATCACTCAATCTCGTCAGCCTGTGAAGGTTGAACCTGCATTTTACCTGTCAGCGAACACCACTTCAGTCGTGATGGCCATGTAGGTGTTTCCAAGGTCCGCCTCGCCGAACCACTCATCTCAGCACGGTCAGCACAGTCCACAGATATTTCAGGATGAGTTTCAAATCATTACACGTCTCCAATTCGTCTAGACGAGGCAGATATATTAGGAGGTGATGCCTTTCATCCCGCTGTAATCCACCATGTTGCAATACTTATGCATTTTAACGGTGCTAAGGGCCCCTTCCCCTTAAATTTTCCGCCCGCTAAGTGCTCCAGCTTCACCGCTAAGCGGCCCAGCGCCATTTAAGTAGAAAACTTAACGATTCTTTGCCGTTAAGTGCACTTAGCGATGCTAAGAACGTTTGTGTATACCGCCCCTGTAGTTTAATATTCTTCCTTAGTAGTACACTTCACTCGGACTCTTCATTTACCACTAACTTACTATGACTGGGACTGCCCTCCTCTCGCCCTCTTCTCCTATATATATCCAGAACAGTACAGTCTAGAATGTTACAGTATATTTTAGATCATACAAGAACATGTAGCAAAAGTATGTGCGAGTTGGCAACACTTCCGCCTGGCTCCTGGCCGCGCAAACCTGCGGGACAACAGCTCCCCGCCCCCTGCTCGCTCTTCCCGGAGCCTTCTAGAGCCCCATGGACGCCGGGGGAAGCTTCAGCACAACACTATCCCCTCTTAATTGTGATCGTCCCGATCACACATAACTATATACAAACATAAGAGAATTAATCAAAAACATAATAATCGTCGTATCGCTGTGGACGCCTGCGTTGTCTCTGTCTTCTGCTCGGTGCCTCCTGCGCGTCTATCTCCTGGTGCGCCTCGTTGTCGTCCGCTTCTTGGGGTGTCCCTGGAACATCTGCCGAAGCCGGGAGGTTATCTCCCTCGGCTGAAAGGTCTGAAGACCTATGTCGTCGTCGACCTCCTCTCGGTCCTGGACGCCCCTTGCGTTTTCGTCGGCTGCTGGGTGTCTGTAGTTGTTCCAGGTGTAGTTTCCCGGACCGTGGTACCTCCATAGGCGATTGACGTGGACATCTTTCGGTTTGGTCCTTTCCGTTCTCCGGATTCGCAAGTCACGTCGGAGAGGCGTTCTAGCACAGTAAAGGGCCTTCCCAGGGCTCTGTAACTTCGGAGACTGTCCTTTCTTCCTCTGCGGGTTGTAAAGCCAGACTTGGTCTCCTTCCTTGAAGTCAAATGGCTTGCCCTTATATTGTAACCGTGCTTCATGGCCTCCCCGGAGAACTTCAAGGCACCACGGACTTGATGGTGCACCTCCTCCAGCCGTTCCTCTAGTTGACGGGCAAAACTGAGGCGTCCCTTGGAACTTTCCCAGGAGGCCTTCCTGTCAGTATGGTCCACCGGCAATCGCAGCTCACGTCCAAACATCAACTTTGCCGGTGAATACTACTAACAGTCTCGTGGGCGGCAGACCTGTAGGCCATGAGAAGCGCAGGCAGCTTCTGATCCCATGAAGACTGATCATTGTTGCACTGCTTGACCAACTCCTGTCCCAACGTCCAATTAAACCTTTCCACCATTCCATCTGACTGTGGGTGCAGAGGGGTGGTCCGGGTCTTCTTGATACCCAGAAGCTTGCAGCACTCAGCAAGGACTGTTGACTCAAAATTCCTTCCCTGAGAGTAATGGAGCTCGTTAGGCACACCAGCGACAGAAGAACTCCTCCACCAAACCTTGGCGATGGTAGTGGCTTCCTGGTCAGGGATGGCGTAGGCTTCCGGCCACTTGGTGAAGTAATCCATTGTGACGCAGATGTACCTATTTCCGTTCGTCGTCAGAGGCAAGGGTCCATATATCCACTGCCACCCGTTCCATGGGGGCTCCAACCTGGTATAGTTGCAGTGGGGCACGGTGACGCTTCTTGGGGCCCTTCTTTGCACAGCACACCTCACACGCGTGACACCATTCTTCCACGTCCTTCCTCATGCCAACCCAATAGAACCTTTGGCGCAGGCGACTCAGTGTCTTCTTTACCCCAAGGTGTCCGCTGGTGATGCTGTCGTGCATTTCTTTCAAGACGCCTTCCAGGAGTTCACAGGTAGCACCGTGGACCAGTAGTGGTCAAGACCATCATGAGAGACCCAGCGTCGCTGCAACACCCGTCGTCCATCCGAAGAGTGTCCCACTGAGTTCACCACGTCAGGCCGCACCAATGTGCGTTCCGAGCCTGTGTCGACGACCACAGGCCACAACACTCCGTCAACCTTGCCCTCCACTTGGCAGCTTGTCATGGTGGTTCTCCTGCACTGATATCTTCGGGGCATGTACAGGACAGACTGGTCGTTGCCCCGTGAACCAGTCCTTCTTAGTTTCCCGAGTGGTGGTCCCTCGTTGGGGCACATTTTCGACCTCATTCTTCCAGTGCCCCTTTTTCTCCCTGGAGTCCCAGCACTTGGGTCCTTCCTGGGCTTCTTCTTAGCGCCACCTTCACTTATTCTTTCTTCCTCTTATAGCATTCGTTCTCCTGCCCCAACCTTCTCACGCAGTACCAGCACGTTCCTTGGAACCTGTCTGTGTGTCGCTGACAGCGCTTCCCTTTCGTGCCCTAAAATGCCAGAGTCAGAGTCGTCCTGAAGCTTGACAAGCTAGATAACAAAGGACTCAAACTCCATGGCGTGCCAGAGCTTCCCTGCATTGATGTTGGCTTAGCTTGGTTCACTTGTATCTTCAGCTGAGGGGCTGTCCAGGGCATCGATGAATTGATCACGCAACAACCGTCAGCGGTCAGGTAGCACCTGGGTATGCCTTGTGCGCCATGCTCTCAAGGTCTGAGCGAGTTCCTGAAGAGACTCGCCACGCCTCCTGTTTGCAGGTTCTAGACCTAACCCTGAAGAGCTCGTTCTGGTGCCCCGGTCCCCATATCATTTGCTCCAGCGCCTGTGCCAGCCGCTGCTTAGCTGCCCTTTGTCACATTGTCAGGCTGAGCAAAGGACCTCCAGCGCCGCCCTTTCAGGCTAGTGGCCAGCTGTACCTTTACTCTTGGTGTCCACATCCGTTCCGAGCAGCCAACAGCTCAAACTGAGCAGTAAGCCTCCCAGGAGACCTTGCCATCAAACTCCTGAGGCTTCTTTCTAACAGGCGAACCCAGCAGATTCATGGGGCTGGCGGAACTTCTTGCGGGGATAAACTCAGGCGAAACAGGGCTCAAACTACCCCGGACTTGCGTAGGAGAAGCATCTTGGGTACAACTAGCCCCTGCAGGCACTGGCTGTCCGTTTCCAGCCAAGCAGTCTTCAAGGGCCTTCACTCTGTCACTTACGTCACAAACTGCCTGTTCAGTACGGTTCACCTTTCCCTGCACTTCTAATATTTCTTGTGTGTCGTCTCCGTACCACCTCCATCTCTTGTTGAAGATTTGTGTGTTCTTTCTCCACTTCTATCAGGCGTTGTCCCAAGTTCGTGGTTACATCAGTCATTTCTCTTCGCACTGACTCACTTCCATCTTGTACTGCTTTAAGCTGTAGCTGTAATCCTGTGAAGCGATCTTCTAGCTGTTCTTTGAGTTCTTGGAGTGTTCCTTCTTGTTGTTGCTGTGCTCTTTCTTGTTGTTCTTGAGTTCTTGGTGCTCTTTCTTGTTGTTCTTTGAGTTCTTGGAGTGTTCCTTCTTGTTGTTGCTGTGCTCTTTCTTGTTGTTCTTTGAGTTCTTGGAGTGCTCTTCTGTTTCTCCCTGTAGTCTCAAGGCTTCCAAAAGTTCAGTCAGCATGTCGTCCCTCTGGGCAGCTTGGGAACGAGTCTCCATGGCGAAAAACAAATGCCTACACTCCTGACACTGCAGTGTTATGCCGGACGTGTTACTTGGGTTCCGTGTCGCCGTCAGGAGACTCCGTGGGAAGGGAGATATGTAAACACTTTGCACAGTTTCTGTAGTTTAACTTCTTTAGTAGTACATTTCACTCTGACTCTTCACTTACCACTAGCTTACTATGACTGGGACTGTCCCTCTGCCCTCTTCTCCTATATATATCCAGAACAGTACAGTCTAGAATATTACAGTATATTTCAGATCATACAAGAACATGTAGCAAAAATATATGCGAGTTGGCAACACTTCCTGCCTGTGGCGCCTGGCCGCCCCGTGGGGTGCGGACGGCAGGACGGCTCGCCTTGCTCCCCGCCCCTTTGCTCGTTTCTCCGGGGAGCCTCTAGAGGCCTATGGTCGCCGGGGAAGCTGGCACAACTGATGCAATGTTTCTAATGTAAAATTATCCTTTCTTTTTATATGACACAGTTCCTTATGCTGTAATGTCTTTCAACATAACAAACTTTGAGACACGATGACTTTGTTTCCTTAACCCGTGTGGGTTGGGTGACGGGAATTCATGCTCACGGAAAGCGTCAGGTGGCGAGCTCCCACCATCCGACGCGCTCGACTTAGCCAAAAATAGCACCTCTCTCTTCCCAACATCATATCTCTGCCGTGCTGTAACCTAGACACTTCAAATTTATTTCATCGTGGAGAGGAAGGATTTGGCGATGAAAAAACTGTATAAATTATTATGTTTTAAATTGCCACACGGGGCATTGATGAAAGATACCTATTTTTCAAAATCTATCAACACTCGCCTACACGCTGCGAGGACGACAATAGTCCTCTAGCCCGAAGCTTATGGGTTAATTAAACCCTAAAGGACAGATGACGCACTGGAACATCATGAGATGGTGGGTTGGTGTGTTCGACGTACTGGTACATCCCGGAGGCTAGATTGTATGAGGGGGCATAAATATGCCCCCCTTTGCATAAGAGAAAAATATAATGAATAAATAAATGTTACAGGAAAATAATGTATATTAGTATTATTGACACTAATGTGTGTGTGTGTGTGTGTGTGTGTGTGTGTGTGAGTTGGAGCTCAGTGGCACCGAGTGACCAAGTTATTTCCCTTTTGGTTTTGTTTGCTAATGGTAGGATATAAGGTGTGCTCTGAGTGAATAAAAGTAAGGTGCTAAATGATGGGTTCATAAAATTGTGTGTAGAGTGATGTCAAGCTGTCAAGGGAAAACGGCGGAGGGGTGTTTGTAGAGCAGGGGACAGGAAGAAGAGGGATACAAGATTGGGATGGTTTGTAGAGAGAGAGAGACTAAAATGTAAGTGTGCCTTCCTTCTCTTTCTTGCTTCTCATATTTACTTGATTTTAGGTGTTAGGTGCTGTCAAAGTGATTAGAGTACTATATTATTATACTGTAAAGGCACCAAGCGAAATTGTCTGGTGACAGTGAGTATGTAATGTGCTTCTGTATTATGACATGGAGAGTGGCAGGCGACGCAAGACGCGTATGGGACCTGTAAGGTCGACCTTGCTATATTACCACCTTTAATGACCTTTTTGTGCTTGATAGTGGACAGTGTAGAGTGGCTGAGTGGTGAGTATGTTCAACTTGAACTGTGGAGCTGCTGAGTTGAATAAGAGCAGGCGATCTATCTATTTTAGAAAAATTCATCATTGACGACGTAGGCTCACGTGACCGTAACCTATACATGTTATCCGTATAATATTTTCTGACCAAAAATTCCAAATTTCTGGAAATTATGATTGATAGACCTCACTTTCTGTTTATGAAGTATTCTTTTACTATAGCGTGTGTCATTTCTTGAATTCACGCAGGCTTGGGATTTGTGCCTTTCCATTCTTTACATATTTCCTCCTTGGTCACAACATGCCAGAAAAAAACCTTCACGTAGGTGATGTGTTCACGACCCGGACAGTAAAGTGAATAATATTCATAAAAAAGTTATTGAGCTACAGAGAGATTTTGTGCTAAAAGAAAGCTTAACTAATTCCCCATCTTATGCTATGAGGTTCATATCTGTATCATAGTATTGGTTTTACAGCCGTTTTAAAATCCAGAATTTCTCTGGTCGAGGTTGTCACGCGTGACGACGGACGGTTGTGGTCTCAACTCGCGACGGATGTGGTAATAATCATTAAAAATTACACCCAATGTTTTTTATTATTTTTTCAGAATATGACACTGAAAGGTGGAATAAAACAATTGGTCAAATAATCAATGTAATAAAAATATATATGATAAAAAAAAAAGGTAACTGAATTCCTAAAACAACGCCTTTTTTTCGTTGCTAATGTTAATACATATTGGTCTATATTTAGGTTAAAGTCAGAGAGTGATTGACAGAGTCATTTAAAAAAAAAAAAATCCTTCTTATACTCAGGGAGTTAGTTTGACTCGACATCACATGCCACGCACATCTTTTTAGTGAGACCACGCTTTAATCAATTTTAAAAACTGAAAATTCAGTACAATAAAATTGGCCTAGGGTTAAATATTTCAGCCTTATTTGGAAGTTTCCACGTCAATGTAGGTATGCAATCATTCATTAATGTTTTAAAAATAATTCATGAATTGGTATAAACACTTCGAAGAAATCACTCATAATTTAGCCGTCTAGCAACCCCATTTCAGCCTTTCCATGTTTGCTTTATCACTCACCCTATGGCGTACATTATAGTTGTGGCTATCGTCAATCATTCACTTTTTTAATTGGTTTTTCCATCAGTTAATTTACTTGTCAAAATTGTCCGAGTTTCAACACACCAAACGAGTCCATTGTTGTTTAGGCACACCGTATCAATCAAAGTTAAGAAAATATGACTTTCCCATAAAGAGAAGTTTAGCATTATATCTGTCTGAAATATCATAAATGATACTGTTCAGCATTATATACATTTAGTTATTGTCTTGCAGAGCAGACAAAAACGTGAAATGATTGACCGCTTCTGAATGTACATACAACACAAATAAGTATAATCACAAAATACTTAAAGAACTATTGCTGGCAGTAAATAGAATATATATACAAAACAAACAAACAGGCCAATACATAGATAGAACTGAGGTAGTAATATTGTACAATAGTGGGTGGAGTAAGGGGGACAAGTAAAATAATTCCAGTGGTATTAAAATATAAAACTTTGGGGAAGGGGACCATAAAAATGTTTGAGGTATGTATAGAAAATGGGAAACAATAATTGAAAGAAAATCTTGGCTTTGGAACTGAGATGCTGAAATAGTATAATGATCTGAACAGAACTTGTAGAATTATAACAACTGATGATTTTGCCATCATTAATTCAAATTTACAGAATGCAGTGCAGCACATAATATTTAGCATTTGATAAAATGTTGGTACTTAAGACTCTATATCATACTGTCTGATTTAGACAACTTAATATTTTAAAACATTAACAGGCAATTATTTTAAGAAAATAATGCTTTTCAAACTAACACTTTAGGCAGTACAATGTGCAATTGACAACAGAAAAAAAAAATTTGGGTAAGATTTTCAATTTCTAATTACTGTATATTCCATTTTATAGACTATGGGGCAGGAGGGGGTTATAGGTGCATTAGCAACATTTATAGAATTTATACTTTTCATAAAGTCCATTCATGTTCTGTGATGTGCAATCCTAATGAAAACATTAATTTATATTTACTGAAATGAATATTTATCCAAGGATAAATATCTAAGTGTATCTATGAATTTTACAGTATATTGTGTAACTCAAGAAACCCCATGACTAATATTGAGTATCAAATTAGCATAACAGCTCTTATGTTAATCATTCTGTTAACCTACATTTGTGAATAAAAACTTCTAGCATGAAACAAACCAGATAAAAAAAATATCCTGTAAAATCTGTAAAAATTGTTTGACTTGCTCACATATATAATGCTTCTTATTTGCCAAAAAAGTTAGAAACAACGTTTTTACATGTTACCACAAGTAAAGTGTACAAAACACTTCATGTAAACTCCTAATTACTGGTATCAAAGGTATTATAGATTCATGAGTGTCCTGGTTCTCGCACTCCATCTTTCATAAAATAATTTTCAACATTTTTCATTACTTTCAATACAATGTAATATGAATTTGGTAAGATATTGAGTATTTATATGTTCCATTCATCCATATTTACATTTATAAAAAAAAGTATATATTGTTGCCTCTTTTTTTAGTTTCATTAGGAAAAGTTGCTGCATGTGTTTAGTTAAAATCCACTCTGATGTAAGTATTGGAAAGTATATTGATTCCTCAATAATATTTTTTATGATATAATAAAAAAAATATACTGCTAAACATCCTGATTAGCACCTGAGGATGAGTTTAGCAGTTTCCACAATGGCTGTTCAATGAATTATGTGATGGTAAGGTCCTGGAGAATTCTCACTTTGTTAAAAATGTATCCACTGATAGAATACAATTAACCTTTTAACAAAATGACCTATTCAGTGATAATACACTGCTTTTTAAAATTTTCTTAGACTTGTTGGAGTCTTGCCATATGGCTTGACTGAATTTGTAGCTATCTGGCTTACATGCTGCTACCCAAACTAAAAACATAGCACTTAATATATATTCACTGAGTGTTTACTATTCATTTATTTAAAAAAAAAAATCTACTTTGGAATAGTGTCATTTTAAAACTAATTTATCAAATGTTTGCAGCATTATTTGAAAATATTTTATATACTGCATATAAAACATGCAAAATGAACAGATATTTCATAAATGTCTTAGGGTCCTGATAAGCTACCTAAAAGGCATAGGTAAAAATGCTTTTGCTTAGAATATATAATATTTGTAGAGAGAATGCTATGCTACTATATACATAACTGATCTAAAAATACTATTCAAGAAGTATCAAAACTGACCCAAAAATATGGAAACTAACATATTACACTAGTAAATAACTAAGCTATGTAGACTGAGCACAAGATTTCATAATGAGCAGAGCTTACATCTGGCCAGCAGACTGAGCTTTTAATAAAAAAAAAAAACTTCATAGACTAACAACCATTTACATATAAATGTAGTATGATTAAAGCTGACCATTAGTGAGTTGAATACCCTTATAGAGCAACTTGAGACATACCATATCAGCTGTCTAAACAGGAATTGTAAACTCCTGTACTTGTTCCTAAAACAATTGGCCAATTTTCTCTTTGCATATGAAATTAGAATGCATCAAGAACAAAATGGCATATACTATTTCCTGAGTTCACTTTTTTCCAGCTCGTGGAGATGAACGAGCTTTAATACGAGCTTGCAGTGTTAGTAGAAGGCCTGCTAAAACATCATGATTGTGCAATTTTTTCCCAAAAATGAGGCGCCGTACAGAATCATCATATGTTAAGAGTGCAACCATGTTCTGCAGCAGGAACCCCTGGCAGTACTCGAGGAGCTGCACTGCATTGTACACCTGGAGTAAAATGAAATCATCATCAGGTTTTGGTTATGTTTTTAAACTGGATTTTGAATTTCAGCTTATAGTAGATGCTGACTAAAATATAGTTAAAGGAAATATTTTTTTCACTGAACAATCAATCTGTACCTCTAGTGAATTGTTCCCTTGAGGAAACCTTTCAAATGGAGACTTAGGATAAACAATGCCAGAACTCTTTGTTCAACTTCTCAAGCCCAAAGAGGTATGTGAAAATTATAAATTTAATTTTCTGACCAAAAAAGTTTGAAGAGGAAAAAGGACTGGTCAGTCATATAAGCTCAAATAAATGTGTATAAAATGCAATGGATTATATAGAAATAATATAATATATAGAAGGAAAGAAAGTGTGCCCTTGCATAATTAGATACTGGGTTTTTCAAATACACTGTTGTGTTGGCTAAACCATTGCTTTATATATTGATAAATTCTTTATGAATTAGGGTAAGTTAAAGAGATCAATATCTGTTCTTAGAAATAAGTTCATAAGATAATCGATTAATTTTACTGGCATGTACATCTACATCTTCATGAAGAAATTTATAATATAATAAATTAATTTTACTGGCATGTACATCACCATTATCATCACTATAAATGAGACCCTAGGGTGGCGAGGCAGACAACGGCCTCAATATCCATATAAAAGATGATACAAATTGAAAAAAATGCTTCACCTGATGCAGATGTCACACCAGGTAAAGCTCAATACATACAGTGCACCTGTAAGTCAAAATGCAGTATTGTACTATTGCTGCTCATTCAGTCCCTTAGCTAAGTAAGGCTGCCGGACAGCATGTGGGTTGTTGCTGTTCCTTACTGTTACAAAATGGCAAATGGAAAAGTTATGTCACCACCATTCATCCCATAATCTTGCTTGATACAGCTTTGGTTCAGCAGATAACCTAGTACAAACAAACCAGTGGTGCCACAGGCTGAGAAGAATGGGAGTAACCCAGTAAAAGAAAAAATCTGTGGTGCCACAGGCTGAGAAGGATAAGAGTGGTATGGATTGCTGGTGATACCACACATACCCAATCTTTGAAAAGATTGAGAGATACAAGAAGAGAAATGTAAAGAGTAAAGAGTAAGCTGTGGGAGACAGAGGACACTTAATTCCTCACTCAGATAGAACCTGCCCAATAATAAATAGTAAAATTATAATTTTTTATGCATTGTTTTACTTAAAGTCGCTGTTACCAAGAACTTATTGACAATGTTGAGTGATGATTTACTGTTCACCACAACCGAGCACAATGTGTGCATATGTAGTATTACTGCTCATTTGACCCCTTAACTATGTGAGACTGTCAGACAGCTTGTGAATTGCTGGTGTTCCTGATATCAAAACCATGGTGATGAACACAGAACTCATAGCCAACTCTGTCAGTGCCAGTAGTATCAGTAAAGTTTCCCTAAGGTAAGTGTATGCTGAACCTTTAAATTGCACCTATGGCCATGGTTATGCTGTTTTGTGTATAGCAGTACCCAAGGTTCCTCAAGAAAGGTTAACCTATACACAGGTTGGGGTACCGATCGTGGGGGTGCGTGACGTCGAAATGACGTAGCCCGCGCCCCGGATGAAGCTCCGCCCCTGGCCGAGGCTGCCAGCTGCCGCCTAGCCAACTCAGTCTAACTTAGGCTGTACACCCACACACATCTCCGTGACTTGCTCGAGTGAGCCGGAGGGGGGAGGGGGAGGGGGGTGCCGAGGTGAGATGAAATATATAATGGCAGAGCTTGAGGCTGAGGAGGCAAGAGAAGAGGGAGGGGGGTGAAGAGAGGTGACATGAAATATATCATGGCAGAGCTTGAGGCTGAGGAGGCAAGAGAGGGGGAGGGAGGGGGTGATGAGAGGTGACGACATGAAATATATAATAGCAGAGCTTGAGGCTGAGGAGGCAAGAGTAGCGGAAAGGGAGGGGGGTGAAGAGAGGTGACGACATGAAATATACAATGGCAGAGCTTGAGGCTAAGGAGGCAAGAGAAGAGGGGAGGGAAGAGGTGACGACATGAAATATATCATGGCAGAGCTTGAGGCTGAGGAGGCAAGAGAAGAGGGGAGCGAGGGGGGTGAAGAGAAGTGACGGCATGAAATATATAATGGCAGAGTTTGAGGCTGAGGAGGCAAGATAAGAGGGAGGGAGGGGGGTGAAGAGAGGTGACGGCATGAAATATATAATGGCAGAGTTTGAGGCTGAGGAGGCAAGATAAGAGGGAGGGAGGGGGTGAAGAGAGGTGACGGCATGAAATATATAATGGCAGAGTTTGAGGCTGAGGAGGCAAGATAAGAGGGAGGGAGGGGGGTGAAGAGAGGTGACGGCATGAAATATATAATGGCAGAGCTTGAGGCTGAGGAGGCAAGAGAAGAGGGGAGGGAGGGGGGTGAAGAGAGGTGACGGCATGAAATATATAATGGCAGAGCTTGAGGCTGAGGAGGCAAGAGAAGAGGGGAGGGAGGGGGTGAAGAGAGGTAACGGCATGAGCTCACGGGCTATAGAGATGAAAAAAAAAAAAAAAAAAAAAAAAAAAATCATCTAACATTCTAGTCTTATGTATGTTTTAAATACACTATGTAGTTTATTTCGTAGCCCAGTTTTGAACGTGCGACAGAAATGAATAAAAAAAGGTTGAAAGGAGGGTGGGAGTAGAGTGTGGAGCTGCTAGCGTGGTGCTGTGCTCGCTCGCGGGCCCAGACGCCGCCCGCCAGACCGAGAGCTCTGGTCCCTCAGCGCGCCGTGGCAAGCCCGGAACCCTGAGTCCTCAGGCGCAGCTGACGCGATGCGCAGTGGGTTGACACTGAATTGGCTAACCTCCTTCTTGAGGAACCTTGGCAGTACCATAATCATCATATTTTAATTGCAAGATAATCATACCAAAAAATAAACTTTTACGGTCTATTTCTCGCCTTTTTTTTTAAACTTTGACTTTCAATTCCTCTGTTGTTTGTTCACCAATTTCTTTCTTACTTGCAAATGATATACTTTCCTACAGTGCCACAAATTTCCTTTTTATGAATGCTATGGGTTCAATAATCACATACCAATGCATGTACATGATGATATGGTGCCTGGTCCCCCTATATAAAAAGTATTAGTTGCTCAAGGGCAAGGGTGTCAGGACGTGCCAAACCCCTCATTATCGCCAGGTTTGGTCTAAAGTTCCCTGGTGCATATTCCTCACTGGTACTTCCACTGTCCTCCTTCCTCTTCCTTTTCTTCCCCTTGGTGTTATTCTATTCTCTCTGAGTTCCAGTCCTTGTTCTATGTATACAGCTGAAGTTCCCTTCCATCCAGCGTTTCCCACGCACTGAGGGTGGAGGCCATAGAGTGGTGGTGTGCCATGGCGAGAAGCACTACTGAGTTGGGAGATTCACTAGAATGCATTGAATGTGATTATTATGTAGTGCGGCGACGGCCTGATGAACGAGCCTCCCATAACCCACTTAGCCAGTGGGGTACCTCTTTGGCCGACTCGTAAGAGTCGCTGGTCGCGGGTTCAATCCCAGGCAGCCATTAATTTCGTGTTATTTCGATACACGCAGAGGACGTGGAAGGATTTAGAAAACATCCTCTCATAGAAAATGGGAATGTTGGAGGTATGTCTCAAAGGGACATTGTGGAGTTATGTCTCAAAGGACATTGTCAACACAGAAATTAATCCATAACCCACTTAGCCAGTGGGTACCTCTTTGCAAGGAGTGGTTTCCTCCGTCACGCTGGTAGCGGGTTCAATCCCAGGCAGCCGGCGAATACCCTGATCTTGATTAATTTCTCGTGTTATTTCGATACACGCAGAGGACGTGTTGAGAAATAGGAAGGATTTAGAAAAGAAGCTTGTCGGGGCATTACAATTATACATTATCCATAGCAAAAAATGCACAATAATGACTCCCAGCATGCCACGTCCACACGCAGGGTATTTAAATCCCTTCACTAGGGGAATTTAAATCTACGATAGACAAAAAAATACCACCACTCGATGCCTCTACGCCAGTAGATGTTGGGACAACATGTAACTCAATTTTGTATATTTTCAATTTTTATTTTAATATTCGATGGCTTACTCTCCCCTTAAACCATTAAGGTGTCCCAAGGATGGCACTGGTCTACTATGGAATCAAGTTTGGGGTAAAGTACCTTTTTCTCTTAAGTTTTAGGTGAGTATACTGCAATAAGAGACATGAAACTCATGGAATGCTTCAGCTTCACTCACATTATATGCTCACCATCTGGCGTAATCTCAATCACAAATGGTTGCAGTTGGCTAGAGATGCTTATATGCTTATAGCTACCCCTTTAGATAGGCGCCATTGTCACATCTACTTACCATTGGCGTCATGCCCGCCCTCCGTCTCAGCCCTCCGCCACTCCTTTGGTACTTTACCAGTTGTTAATGAGCATTTAATGATATCATATACTGGTCCAACCAGCTGATCTCTGCATTCTTTCAATATATAACCTGAGACTCCATCTGGTCCTACTGCTTTCCTCTCTTCCAGCTCCCCCATCATTTTACATATCTCCTCTTTAGTTACTATGACTTTTTCCATATGAACATTTATCTTGTTTTCTTGTGGTTCGTTGAATTGTGATTCTTTTGTAAAAACTTGCTGGAACTTTTTGTTAAGTAGCTCAGTCATGTCTTTAGGATCTTCGATTATCATATTCCCATCACTCAATCTTTCTATTGTTTCCCTTGGTTTGATTTTTTCATTTATGAATCTATAAAACAGTTTAGGTTCTTCCTTACACTTTTCTATAATATCCTTTTCTCCTAATTTTCACATATTCATTTCTCGTTATCTTAAAATCTTCTTTATTCCTTTGGTTTTTATTTCTTTTCAATCTCTTCCACGCTTTGTCTCTTTTTTCTTTTGCTTTAACACAGCTTACATTAATCCAGTCCTTTTTTTCCTTTTTCTTTAGGTTTGTATTCTGGTACAAATTTCATAACTCCTGATTTCTATGCTTCCAGAAAAATATCATACTTTTCTTGCACCTCCCTTGTTCTCTTTAACTTTTCCCAGTCCAGCTCTCCATAGTATTTCCTGAGATTTTCTATGTCTGCCTTCCTATAGTTTAGTTTCTTTTATATGATTCATCCCCCTTCACTTCCTTCCTCCTCTGTTTCCAACTCAATTATCACGTGATCACTCTTTCCCAGGGGTCACCCATACCTTAATTCATTCAAGTGCATTCCCTTTGTTAACACCAGGTCCAGTCTCGCCAGTTCATCATCACTTCTGAATTTCGTGTATTCCTTCACCCATTGCATCACCAAGTTTTCCATCGTCAATCTTAAAAATCTTTCCTCCCCCATGCCGTTTCGCTACCTCCACTTTCAAATATCTCCCAATTTACCTCCCTACAGTTAAAATCACCAACTAACAAGACTCTTTTGTTTGCTTTGAGTAGTCTACTCAAACTCTGAATGGTATCTTCAATCATGGTCTCATATTCTTCTTTACTCCATGAATTAGTTCTTGGTGGTACATAGGTTGCTATTATTGTCATCATTTCTCTGTTTTTTTTTCTCCAGATTTACACTCACTATTTCTGCCTTTCCTTATCCATATACTACTGTTTTCACTAATAACTCCTTCCTCGTCATTATCATCACTCCTCCCCCACCTTTGCCCTTTCTCTCCTCCCTCCATACATTGAAGTTACTATCAAACACTATTTGGATGACCTCATTTAGTTTAGTTTCCGTTACACATACAATCTTGGGCTCTTTTTCCTGCAAGTAGTCTTGTAATTCCAGTTTATTATCTACCATCCCGTCTACATTCGTACACATCACACTTAATCCCTTTCTAATTTCAATCTTGTCTAGGTTCTGTTCTCTTTCGGCTTTTCCCTTATGTACCACTTCTTTACTCTATCTCCCAGAATTTTCCCCCCAAAATACCTCTTTTTCCTCTTCAGATCTTGCATTATTCCTTTCTTTTGCCTCTGCTAGAAGTTCATTCCATTTCTTCCTTTCTCCTTCATTTTTGTTTTTCTCTATATATACAGTACCCTCTCGAGTTTCGCGATCCTCGAGTTTCGCGGTTAGTTCTAAATTCTTACCATCCCGACTTTCGCACATTATCACCCCGAGTTTCGCGCTGCTTTGACATGTACGGGTCACGTCTACTTACCATCGGCGTCACGCACACTACCTTAAAAAGTAGTATCACACTGGACGTTTTCCTCCAAACATTGTGGCTATAACAACAGAGAGAGAGAGAGAGAGAGAGAGAGAGAGAGAGAGAGAGAGAGAGAGAGAGAGAGAGAGAGAGAGAGAGAGAGAGAGAGAGAGACTTATTAACACGTTAACCGCGTTTAAACTTCCCACCGCCTCCTCCCTGTCGCGTTTGGTTCAACTCGGCGCAGCCTTAATACCACGCGAGCCCCCGACTCTCGAGAGGAGGTGTGTAGCTTCACTCTGGTTATAAGCCCCTCTCGTGAAAGGTGAGATAGAGAGGATGAAAACAAGGAGAAAGAAGAAGGGTGTGAGGAGGGAAGGTCAGAAAGGAGTCAGGTTAGGACATGACCTGATCAGGTCAGGTCATGTCTATACCTGTCACACACACACAGAAGGTGAAATGAAAGGGATGTGGGGAGGATGGGGCAGAAAGGAGAGTCAGGTCAGGGCTTTGGTCAGGACATGACCTGACTCAGGTCAGGTCATGTCCATACCTGTCACACACACACAGAAGGTGAAATGAAAAGGATGTGGGGAGGATGGGGCAGAAATGAGTCAGATCAGGGCTTTGGTAAAAACAAGCCCTGACCTGACTCTCCTTTCTGCCCCATCCTCCCCACATCCCTTTCATTTCACCTTCTGTGTGTGTGTGACAGGTATAGACATGACCTGACTCAGGTCAGGTCATGTCCTGACTTGTCACACACACACACACAGAAGGGGAATGAGAATGGTGTGGGGAGGGAGGGGCAAAAAGGAGTGTCAGATCAGGGCTTTGGTCAGGATATGACTCAGGCCATGACGTGACTCTCCCTTCTGCCCTTCCCTCCCCCCACCCTTCTCATTTCCCTTTCTGTCTGTGTGTGTGTGTGTGTGTGTGTGTGTGTGTGTGTGTGTGTGTGTGTGTGTGTGTGTGTGTGTGTGTGTGTGTGTGTCATGTCATGACTTGACTCTCCCTTCTGCCCTCCCCCACACACCCTTCTAATTTCCCCTTATGTGTGTGACGCACACCCGGAAAAGTTGCCGGTTGCCCAAGCTGCCGCCAACGCGGTAGGAAGAAAAAGGCCCAGTGTGACACCAGCTTACAGACAACCGACAACTCGCTCCCAGATGGGCGTACGGGCGTTGCCAGTAGCCACAACGGTTAGAGGAAAACGGCCAGTGTGACACTGCCTATAGGCAGTGAAGCCGCTGATTGGGTTAGCGCCGGCGATGACGTCATCGGACTCCTAGCGTATCACAAGCGTGTTTTCAGAGCTCAGCCAATCGTAAGGCTTCATCTGTGGCTTTAAAATGACCCGTTCTCTCTTCCTGTTTTCTTCCTTTTTCCAAGGTACGTATTTTGAGATAACAAGGGAGTAGAGGAGGAGAAAAAGTGAGCTCCGGGGGACAGCATGAACCAATTATAATAGCGCCACTATAAACAGTTGCCTGTGCCATGACGGGCTCAGGGCCGACCATCAGGCCCAGATGGATAGTCTACCGGCGCCATAGGTCACATAAAAAAAAAAAAAAAAAAAAAGGATCGGAACAAATATGCGCTTTTTCAGGGTTTTCAATTACTCGAGTCTCACGATCCTCGAGTTTAGCGCTATACCTTCAGAACAAAGCTAGCGCGAAACTCGTGAGGGTATTGTATTTCCTTACATTCTTCTATTTCCCTTAACTTAGTTGTTCTGTACAAAATTTCCTCTGTTGCCTTCTGTGATCTTAATCTCAATATAACTGGCCTTGTGTGTGTGTGTGTGTGTGTTAGCTACAGTTCAACAGTTACTTAATTAATGGTCAGCAACATATTTCTAGTGAATAGTTTTTCTATTTTCTATTAGAAAATCACATACCAGAAAGTGTATTTAAGACAGAGAATATAAATATTTGAAATTACTTACTTTTGCATGTATATACATTGAAACCACATTGTCAACGATGACCAGCTGTGAGCAGCGTGATTCACAGTAACGTAGCAATGAGTCCAACTGAAAAAAGTTGGCTGCTGCCATCAATTCCAACACATCTCCATCTCCCACCTCAAGATTTTCACATCCTCCCTTGTAAAGGCTCTGCATCACCAGCTAAAAGAAGTCAGAGTGTAAATTTTCTGTAATAGTTTGTAATTTTCCATAATCATTAATATTTATGATTAATATATGCACAATCAAATGTACTACCTTTAATGTTTGAAAATGTCATTAGAGCATACATTTAAATAAAACAAACAAATACTTACCTCAAAAATATCGTATCTTATATCATGAATTTGAACAATGGGTGGATTGCCTTCACAAAATTTTGAACTTAACATCTGCTTGAATCTTGATGAAGCATTTACCAATATGATCTTGTGAGCATAAAACACTCGACCTTCCACCCTGAACTGAACATCAGAAAGTTCTGGGTTGTTTACAAATTTAGGATCAATTCTTGCCCCGCCTGAGATCGTGGTGTCCCGAATTTCTTTTATAGCTTCTTTACCATAACACGAACAAAATATATCAGCTAGAAGAAGAGAGGTGCCTTCATTCTGGGGAAAATAAAATGAATCATGGAAAGGTCCTGCTGGCATACTCAAAATATATTAAAATCATATCATCATAGATGTAAATATATACAAGATATACCATGTATTTATATTGTGGAGTGCAGAGATTTTCAAGCTTAAGATGCTTATGGGGGTTGAAGATTAAATGAGCTGATTCTGAATTTATGCAAAGCTGTTGTCATTATGCTTAAGAGAACATGAAATATAGCATTAAGTCTTTACAGCCATTTCTTTTTAATTACTGGTATTCTAGGGATCAATAAACAACACTTTGATATTTCTTATGCATAGATAAGAGTGTACATGTGATCTTTTATATCAAGAGAGCAATAGGGGGCTTTGAATTCCTAATTACATTGCTTAGGGTTCACCGACCAAAAATATTTGAGTCACTGACCAAGTGTAATAAAATTGATGAACTTTTTAGTACATATCCAACTTGAAACTAACCTTGCTACATCTGAAGATGGTAAAGAGCAGTGGCAGACACTCATCCACAAACTGAGCAGAATAGTCATCTGGCCAGACTTGAAGAAAGTCTTGCAACAACTGATCAATAATGGACTCTAAACGATGCTCATGAGCTGTAGCTAATGTATGCATCCAACAGTGAAGTGTCCAGGGAACACCCAAATCTCGCAAGTCCAAAGTCATTTCTGAAAATATTATGTTTATTATTTGAAAAATGAAAGCCCGCCTCTTAACATAATGTGCATGCACTTGTATTTAATTTTCACATTATGTTTCTGTTTCCGACATGTGAGATACTATATTAGATACTTAAAAATTAAAGGGGTTGGAAAGAGCAAGATGACTGTGGAGACTTCCAATTATTGCTTAATAAAAATTCATGTCATAAGTCATGCCAATTACTTTTTGGCCACAGCCCGTCATGGCACAGGCAAGTGTTTAAAGTGGCGCCATCTTCTCTTGGCTCATGCTGCCCCCCGGAACTCCTTCTTGATTCACTTGGACGGTTTCCTCTAGAGTCTGGGTTGATGGGTGGTCTTTAGGACAGCATGTGGGTAGTTTTAAGCCACTTGGCGGTGACTGAAAAATCCGAGGCGGTAGCATGGGGATTCGAACTCGCGTCGTCCAGCACGTGGTGAGTGTGGGCCCAGCACGCTACCACTCAGCGTTGACTTGCTAAATGGTTACATGCACCCCTCTCGCAGTCACTCTGCACACTATATTCTACCCTACCTCACTCCTATACTTTCTAAGCACTGCCTTTATTTATTTTTTTCTTGCTCATAGGTAAACTATGGAACAGATTTCTTTAATCTTCTCTTCTTCCAAGATTTTGTTCCTCTGCTGAGGGACTGTAGTCCATAGACTGTTGTCAGGGCACAGCCCATGAAAAGAGTGTGGGATGTGGTCAAGAGATTAGATGTGGTGAAGAGATTACTTTCTAGTGGGGGGTTGCAACAAACTGGCTTCACCAGCTGATGACAAAAGAGCTGATGTTCAAAATTCCCAAAGTTTTTATTTATTTATTTATTATTTTTTTTTTTTTACAGCAAAGGAAACAGCTCAAGGGCAAAAAAGAGAGGAATCAATAATGAAAAAAAAGCTCGCTAATCATTGCTCCTATTAAAAAAGGGTTTAGAGGAGTGGCTGAAAGAGAGGTCAATTTTGGGAGGAGAGGTGTCCTGATACCCTCCTCTTGAAAGAGTTCAAGTTGTGGGCAGGAGGATATACTGATGAAGGAAGATTGTTCAAGAGTTTACCAGCGTGAGGGATGAAAGAGTGAAGATGCTGGCTAACTCTTTCATAAGGGAGTTGGTGATTGAGTAGAAAGTCGTGTGCAGCGGGGCGGCGAGGGGGTGAGGCATGCAGTCCTCCTACTCATCCCCCCTCTGACTCCATTATGCCTGCTATTATTAAGATTCTTAAGAATGATGTTTTCAATGCCCTCTCTGGCCTCAATCCTCAGATGGCTTATGGGCCTGATGAAGTGCCTCCTGTTGCCCTTAAAAACTGTTTCGTCTCTGCCTTTCAACATTTACCTTTTCTTCCTACTGGAAGTACGCCTACATACATCCTGTGCCTAAGAAGGGTGACTGTTCCAATCCCTCAAACTACTGTCGTACAGCTTTACTTTCCTGTCTTTCTAAAGCTTTTGAATTAATCCTTAACCAGAAGATTCATAAGCATCTATCTACTTCTGACTTTCTTTCTGATCGCCAGTATGGGTTGTGCAAGGGGCATTCTACTGGTGATCTTCTGGCCTTCCCAGCTGACTCCTGGTCATCCTCTCTTAGGCTGTGGCCACACAGGGAGCGAGAAAGCGAGCGAGAGCGGCAAGGCGAGTTTCTGTGGCTACACGAAAAGCGAGATGAGGTGAGGGTTGTCATGGCAACGTGACCCACAGTGCAATATTGCCTAGCAACTCTATACACACCCCTCGCACCCACCCCCATCAGCGCACATGAGGGATGAAGCGAAATGTTTTTATAAATAGTTCTGTGCTTCACTTATTTGGCATTTCATGAAAAATCTGTATACACCATTATGTTCAGGAGGCTTTTCCTTATAGGATGGAATAGTTTATTTTAGCACTCATTTCATAGCCGCTGCAAATGGTAGCTATATGTAAAATGTGTTATAAACATTACGGAGTGATTCTTTAACTTCAACTACTGTATAGGTAACTCTCGATTTACGCGAGTATTGTGTCCTTGAAGAGGTCACGTAAATCAAAAACAATGTAAATGAAACAAGAGGGAGGTTTCTATCGAAAAATAAATATTCACTTCATTCAGTGGAGAGAGAGAGAGAGAGAGAGAGAGAGAGAGAGAGAGAGAGAGAGAGAGAGAGAGAGAGAGAGAGAGAGAGAGAGAGAGAGAGAGAGAGAGAATATCCATATCACTGAGATATCCACTCGGGCACTCAGTCTCAGCCTCACTCGTGTGAGGAAGAAATGAGGGATGCCATGAGCGACTGGCTAGTATTGGTACCGGTACCGAGCAGCCTGGTACCGGTACCGTATCATATAGCTGGTACCGTTAGTACCGGTACTGGTACCGGTACCAGCCCACCCCTATTGTTGAGTAGCGTGGCAGCGTGGGGACTGTATTGTTGTTCAAGTGGGGTGTGGGAAGAACTGAGCTCAGCTGTGTGGCCGGGGCACCGTGTGAGTCGAGTTGCGTGAGACAACTAGTGGCCACTCCATAAAATATCGCGTATAAGTGAAAAAAAACGTGTAAATTAAACATTTATTTGGATTTTGGACCCCGCGTTATTTAAAAACGCGTACACCAAACTTGTGTAAATTGAGAGTTACCTGTAGTCACAATTTATTTAGTTTTTGTTTTACTGAGTTTTCACAAACATGTTCGGGTTCTGTAATCACTGCTGTGACTAACGGTGTTAACCAAAATGTCCTATCTAGTGTATGTGTGAGTTATGGCAAATAATATCGAAACGTGTCTGTGATGTCACTCCTTCTGACGCAGCGATCTCGCGCAAGAAAAGTTATTTGTCAATTCTTCCCGCTTCCTCACTTTTCACCTCGCTTTCTAGCCATTACCTGCTTGCTGACAGTGTGGTCATCTCCATTGATTATAAAGTATTAAAGTTCCTCGCTCTCGCTCTTCCTCGCTTTCTCGCACTCAGTGTGGCCGCAGCCTTGGCCATTTTGGTGAAACTTCTATGTTGCCTTAGCCATCTCGAAAGTTTTCGACTGAGTCTGGCACAAATCTTTGCTTTCCACACTACCCTCCGATGGATTCTAGCCCTTTTATATACTTTCATCCCCAGTTTCCTTTCTGACCGATTTATCTCTGCTGTTGTAAATGGTCACTGTTCTTCCCCTAAATTTGTCACCAGTGGTGTCCAGCAGGGCTCTGTCCTAGCTTTAACTCTCTTTCTGTTGTTTTTGATGATCTTTCGAAAATAAAATGTCCTATCCATTCTTACACTGATGACTCTACTCTGCATTACTCAACATCTTTTGATAGAAGACCCACCCAATAGGAACTACATGATTCCAGGCTAGAGGTAGAACGCTGAACCTCAGACCTTGCTATCATTTCTGTTTGAGGCAAGAAGAACTTGGTGTCCTTCAATGTCTCAAAAACTCAATTTCTCTACCTATCAACTCAACACAATCTTCCAAACACCTATTTGCTGTTCTTTGACAACACTCAGCTCTCACCCTCTTCTGCAATAAACATCCTCGGTGGTAGGCGGTGGCCGAAGTGATAGCGTACTGGACCCACATTCGCCGCGTGATGGACGACGCGGGTTCGAATCCTCACGCTACCACTCGGATTTTTCGGTCACCGCCGAGTGGCTTAAAACTACCCACATGCTGTCCTGAAGACCAACCATCAACCCGGACTCTAGAGGAAGCCGTCCAAGCGAATCAAGTACGAGTTCCGGGGGGCAGCATGAGCCAATGCAAGATGGCGCCACTATAAACACTCGCCTGCGCCAGAACGGGCTGGGCCGACCATCAGGCCCCACCTGGAAGAAGCCTTGGGCCGACCATCAGGCCCCACCGGGAAGATGCCTACCGGCGCAATAGGCAACAACGTAAAAAAAAAAAAAAAAAAAAAAATCCTTAACTCAAAATCTCAACTGGAAACTTCACATCTCTCTTACTAAATCAGCTTCCTTGAGGTTGGGCGTTCTGTATCGTCTCTGCCAGTTCTTTTCTCCCTCCCAAATGCTGATCATATATAGGGGCCTTGTCTGCCCTTGTATGGAGTATGCATCTCATGTGTGGGGGGGCTCCACTCACACAGCTCTTTTGGACAGATTAGAGTCAAAGGCTCTTCATCTCATCAACTCCTCTCCTCTTACTGATAATCTTCTTCCTCTTAAATTCTGCTGCCATGTTGCCTCTCTTTCTATATTCTATCAATATTTTCATGCTGACTGCTCTTCTGAACTTCCTAACTGCATGCTTTCCCCCTTCTCGTGGCCCTGCTGCACTCGACTTTCTACTCTAGCTCATTCCTATGCTGTCCAAATCCTTTATGCAAGAGTTAACTAGCATCTTCACTCTTTCATTCCTTTCACTGGTAAACTCTGGAACAATCTTCGTCTGTGTGTGTGTGTGTGTGTGTGTGTGTGTGTGTGTGTGTATCACTGTATTTACCTACCTAGTTGTGATTTACAGGAACGGAGCTATGCTCGTGCTGTCCCATCTTTCCAACTGCAGTTCTGTCTCCGAGTTTGCGATAAATAGGTCGACGTTGCGGGTCGGAAATGTTGAAATCACAAACTTTGAACCATTATTCTTATGGGGAAAACTGAAAACCATCGACATCTTGCGCTTGGCCACCTATCCGGGTGGTCAAGTGCATGTGTTCAGATGGCCCTGGCTGCGCGCTGGGCCCGAGCAGCTGACAGGCGGCTGATGATGGTGATGGTGGTGATGAGTGTCAGTGTCATGGCCTTTGCATCGGCACTCCCTGAACAGTGTTTTTGTTGGGGCCCATGCGTGTGTGTGTGTGGCTGTGTTTGTTGTGGGTTTGGGCTTCTCAATTTGCCAATTCTTGTTTTCCACATCTTGCATGGGACCCCTTTCTTTTCTTCCATCTCTTTTTGAAAAAGAAGAGATGGAAGAAAGGAAAGGGGTCCCGCGCAACATGTGGAAAGTGAGAATTAGCAAATTGAGGAGCCTGTGCCCACAATGGGTACAGCCACACACACGCAGGCCCCAGTGAAATTGCCGTTTGGGTGACGCCAATGTAAAGGCTACGCCGCCGACACTCATCACCACCATTGCCATCATCAGCCGCCCGTCAGCTGCTCGGGTCCAGCGCGCGGTCGGGGATGCTCGCACACATGCGCCTGGCGCCCGGATCCCACTCACCATGCTTCCTGCGGCCAATGGAAAGACCCAGGGGGTGGGTAAGAGCGAGAATGGGAGTAAAGGATCACAACAAGGTGTGAAAAAAACCGGTTTTAGCAGCTTTTTCTTTTTGGGTCATATCGCAATTTCAGTTTTCAATAAAAATCCATTTTTTTGGGTTCCTATTGCAAACTCGGTGAGTCACAAACTTGAAATTAGAAATCCTGGAGACTGTACTATACTTCCGTCTAATTTGGCCTTAAATGCGCTTATTGACTTAGCCTGTACCACTTCCTTCTCCAGCCCATTCCAGACGGCCACACATCTTTGCGGGAAGCTGTTCCTCTTGATGTCTCTTCTACAAATTGATTTCTCAACAGTTTTCCATTTACTCTTAAGTTTCTCTCTTCTCTTATCAAAAGGTCATCTCTATCCAATTTCTCTAGACCATTCATCACCCTATACACCATCGCTGGGCGTTATCACGAATTTTGTTATCGCTGATAACAAAATCGGGTTATCGGCCATCCGCTACTTATTTAAATATATATCGGTATCTTTGTTACTTTTGTAACCAAACTAGCGATAATCGCTACTTTTTTCCGCCTCTCAGAAAAGAAAAAAACATTGTCTCCCTACTGCGCATGCGTGGAACGGTGTTGTATGAAAAAACTTCGGGGTATGAAATATCTTCGGTGAAGAGATTTCATACTTAGATCATCAACATTAAAACACTAGGTTATTTTTTTTTTGTTACTCAAAAATCAATATATCAAAGAGAAAAATCATTTAACTTTGCCCAAAAAATGATTATTCATTGCCTCAAATTTGATATTCCATATTCATTTGTGAGCATGCCATGGTACTAAAGGCACCCGGTGTTGTGTTATTTGGTGTTCCATCGTCAAAAGCTAGCGCTTTTGTTAACAAACACTGGTCTCTCGTTAACTGCTCATGCTCAGACCAGTAAGTGTAGACCTGTACAGTCTCACAAAGCTTTTTAACATATAAAGATTTGCTGGAAGGCTGAATCAGACATACAGTACCACCATCCTCGCTGTTTCAAGAGTGGCACTCTGTACATATGAATACAACTCGTACAGTGTTTTGTTCTAGAAACACTGAGGATGGTGGTAGTGGTACTGTATGTCTGATTCAGCCTTCCAGCAACTCTTAGTTATGGTTAAAAAGCTTTGTGAGAGTGTACAGGTCTACGCTTGCTGGTCTGAGCATGCCCAGTTCACGAGGGACCAGTGTTTATAAACAAAAGCGCCAGCTTTGACGGTGGGGACGCCAAATAACACAACACAGGCTCAGGCATTTCTAGTATTACTGTCCATAGGTACGTGTCAACGTGTGGTTTTCAGGTTTTGTAAGTTTTCTAAAACACAGATAATGAAAATTTGAATTCATCTATGTTTTTCTATCTGAAATATCAATATAGTATCGTTTTCGCCTCTCGGACTTATTGCTAGGTAGTATTGGAATTATAGATTTATATCGGGTATCGGTTATCGGTTATCGCCTATATTTGTGTCTCCAGTTAACGAATATCGGTTATCACTGATAAGGTTTTTCATTATCAGTTATCGGTTATCGGGAATAAGGTTTTCTGTTATCGTGCCCAGCTATGCTATACACTGCCATTAAATCTCCTCTTTCTCTTCTTATTTCCAATGTAGGGAGGTTCAGCCTCAGCAATCTTTCTTCATAAGGCAGGTCGCTCAGACTAGGTACCATTTTTGTTGCCGCTCTCTGTATCCTCTCCAGTTTTCTAACATGTTTCTTAAGTGATGGTGACCAAGCCACTGATGCATATTCTAGTCTAGGGCATATCATGGTCACAATTAATTTCCTTACCATGTCCTCATCAAGGTATGTGAACGCTGCTCTGATGTTCCTCAGCAGGTTGTATGTCTCAGCTGATATTTTATTCACATGTCTTTCTGGAGACAAGTTTTCTGGGATCATCACTCCAAGGTCTTTTTCTTCTTTCTTCTTGTCTAACTTATCCTTACCCAACTTATAATGTTCCTCTACTCTCATTCCATTCTTTCCAAATTCAATAACACTGCACTTTTTGGTATTAAATTCCATTTCCCACTTCCTGCTCCCCTCCCACACTGTGTCCAGGTCTCTCTGGAGCAGCATGCAGTCCTCCTCTTTTTCCACTCTTCTCATTATCTTAGCATCATTGGCAAACAGACTCATATAGCTATCCACTCCTTCTATCATATCATTGACATATACTGCAAACAAAATTGGGGCCAACACAGAGCCATGCGGAACTCCACATATGACATTTTTCCAAGTTGATTTTCTGTCTCAAATAGTTGTTCGCATCATCCTGTTCTTCAGAAAATCCTCCATCCACTTTAGAAGTCCTCCTCCTAATTTACCCACTGTCCCCAGCCTCCACATCAACCTCCTATGCAGCACCTTGTCAAAGGTCTTTTTCAAGTCCAGGTAGACAGCGTCAGCCCATCCATCTCCCTCCTGCACAGCATCTATCACCCAGAATAGAAACACATCGATTGTCAGGCATGATCTTCCTTTCCTAAATCCGAACTGTCTTTCTGTGATGATTTCATTTTCCTCTAGGTGCTTCGTCCATTTCTTTTTCACAATTTTTTCACATATTTTTTAAACTACGCTCGTACGGGAAACTGGTTGATAATTAAGTGGGTCATCTCTTCTTGTCCTTGTAGATGGGGACTATGTCAGCTTTTTTTCCAGACCAGAGGGACTACATCCTCTGCCAATGATCTTTTTATAACTTTGTGTATTTTATCCGCCAATTGATTCCTACATTCCTTCAGCACCCAGTTGGAAACACTGTTGGGACCCTGAGACTTCCTCACATCTAGATTCTCCATTTCACTAGTTATCTCCTGCATTGTGACTTCTATGTCACACAGGCAGGGCCCTCTTGGGCCTATTCCAGTTGGTACGTCAAACTCGCTTTCTCTTGTGAATACTTCTTGAAAGCTTTTGTTCATTTCCTCCGCCATCTGCAACTCATCCACATACACCTCGCCATTAACTTTAAATTTTGTTATTTTCTCACGCTGTTTTAGTTTCCCATTTAAAAATCTGTAAAATAGCCTCGGCTGGTCTTTGCATTTGTTTATTATATCCCTTTCGAAATTCAATCTTTCCTTTGCATATTCTAATATACCCATTTCTTTCTTGCTTATATAGTTCCCAGATATTCTGCCGTTTTGTTCTGTTCCACCTTCTCCACGCTTCCTCTTTCTTTCTCCTTGCTTCTTTGCATATCATGTTGAACCAGTCCTTCTTTCCCCTGCAACTTTTGGCACATACCCCTTCCTTGTAAAAATCTAATAATATATTCCATTTTTCTTCCACTCCGCTTGCTTCTTTGAATCTGGACCAGTCTGTGCTTTTGAAATATTTCCCCAGTTCAGTGTAGTTAGTTTTGCCAAAATTATACCTTCCAATTCTGTGTCTTTCCTTCCTTGCTTCTCCTCTTTCTTCTTTTATCTCGAACTGAATCACCACATGATCACTTTTTCCAATTGGTAAGTTACAATCAATGTTTTCAATCACACTTACTTCATTTGTGAAAACTAAGTCCAGCCAAGGTGGCTCATCCTGTCCACTATACCTTGTGAAATCTGATACCCACTGGGTCATTATATTCTCCATCATCAACTTTAGTAACACATTACCCCATGCTTCATCGCTTCCCCTTGTTGTCCAGTCTTCCCAGTTTACTTCTTTACGATTAAAGTCTCCCATAATCGTTAATTTATTGCATGCTTTCATCATGTTGTCCAAACAGATTCTAGTATCTCCTAGCATGTTGTTATAGTCCTCCACTGACCATGATGATATCTTAGGCAGCACATACACAACATTATCTTTTCCCAATTCCTTTTCCTATTTTCACTTTAATCACTTCAGCCAAACCTTCACCATACACAACATTGTCTACCACAATATCCTTCTTTGTCAAAAACATCACCCCTCCTCCCTGCTTCCTTTTTCTATCTCTCCTCCATATATCGTACTTCCCTTCTCCCAGGTTAGGTAAAACGATTCCTTTGCTCAGTTTTGTCTCTGCTATTCCCATGATTTCTGGTCCAAGTTCTCTCAAATACACATTAGTTTCTCCTTGTACTGATATTAGTCCATTGATGTTTGTGTACGCTACTTTTAGTTGCTTTCTTTTCTGTACCACTTCCTTAATCTCATATCCATTACTCGCCAATAGTACTTCTTCTCTGACTCCGTCCTGTTCTCGTTTTTTCATTCGCTTCTTGCCTCAGTCCCTTAATCTTTTCTCTCTCTTCCATATTTAGGTCTCTCTGAATCCATACATTCTTAACCCTTTCCATCCGTGATGCAGACGTCGGCGTCACAGTATGGAAAGGTCAAGAGGAAATGGAAGAGGATTAATCCTCTTCTAAACCTCTCAATCCCTCTTAATCCTCTTCCATTTCCTCTTAAGAGGTTTAGAAGAGGATTAAGAGGTTTAGACGAGGACTAACGGTGACGCCGTTGGACGCCCATTGGACGCCGACGTCACCGGAGTGAAGGGGTTAAACTCCTCCTTCCTCACCAGCTTCCACGTCCTTGCAAGTACTTCCTCCGCTGCAGTCTGTGACCTAAATCTGATCTTAAGTGGCCTCTTCGCTCCCTCCACATACATTCCAATTTTTGTTACCTCTTCAATCTCTTCAATAATCCCCCCATCTTCTTCCTCCACTTCCCTCACAACCTTCTCTGTAACATTTTTCTCCTGTTTCTCCCTTATGTGCCTTATCGGTTTCGCCTCCTCCTTCAGTCCAAACACCATTACACACTTCCTCTTCTCAACCGTATTTCTCACCAAATTCTCCTTCTCCTTAATTACTTTCACCACTGCTGTAGTCAGGTCAACCTCTTTTTGCTGACTTTTCATAAGATCCCTAAAGCTCTTTCTTTCCTCTTCCTGTTCTTGTTTCCATTGCTTTTGTTCTTGTTCTATTACCTTAACATTTTCAAGGAAATTCTCCCTTTCCTCCTCCTGCTGCTTCATAATTTGTTGCTGCTATTGTTTCATTTCCTTCACACTATCCACTTCACTCTTCACCACCTCCACCCCCCTGGACAACTCTGCCTTGAGGGCCCTGTTTCCCCCCTTCAACTTGTTTTCATTGGCCTCCAAGGTCCTCACCCTCATTTCCAATGGACCGTATTGGCTATATAGGCAGCGCCACATGTGGCCACTCAACTCTAAGCTGTCCTTTCCATATAGTTCAAGTTATAGACTAGAGAGCGTCTGAGGCTGTCTCCGGGATACACGGCCATGGTGCCGCCATCGCTCCAAGCTGATGATTGCGCACACTTCACTCCTACCCGATTTCAGTTTTTCTCCATGTCAAATAGCAGAGCCAGGAAATCGGGTAGGAGTAAAGTGTGTGCAGTCGTTGGCTTGGAGCGGTGGCGGTACCAAGGCCCTGTACCCTGGAGGCAGCCTCAGACGCACTCAAGTACATAACTTGAGTTCTATGGAAAGTACTGCTTTGACAGTTCACCGACTGGCCATGTGTGGCGCTGCCCATATAGCCAATACGGTCCATTCGGCAAACTTCTCTCTCATCTCCATCACCGTGTTTTCCAGCGAAACCACTCTCCTATGCATCAATACATTCGTCAACTTCTTGTCCTCCTCCCCAAAACCCGAGAACCCCATACACCCCCGCGGTGTGTTGGGGTGTGGCGTATCACACCCCTCGGCGCCATGTTGACGGCCGCCTTCGGGTCCAGGAACATTCTGCTCCCTACTCGCCATGACAATTCTCTCTTCCTCCTGCACACTCATTCAATTCCACAGCAGACCATAGACATTTGGGACAGCACGAGACACACTCTGGACCTTAGATCACTCTCTAGGTGTGTGTGTGTGTGTGTGTGTGTGTGTATTTACCTAGTTGTGACATACGGGAAAAGAGCTACACTCGCGCTGTCCCGTCTCCATATCCTCTCTTATCCAACTTTTCCTTAAAATCATGAACGTTTCTTGCACAAACCACCTCCTCCTCCAGTCTATTCCATAGCTCAGTGCAATGTGTGTGTGTGTGTGTGTGTGTGTGTGTGTGTGTGTGTGTGTCATCCTAGGATTCGATACCTCTATGACAAAAGCTATGTCTCTTGATAGTTCTGAGGCACCTTGTGCTTCTCATTTTCCTTCCGTGACCTCTTGTATATCTAGTATCCCATACAAGTCATCCCTGTTGATCATTTCCACTTTCTTTATCACCTCTTTACTGCCTCACAAGTGCAAGCATCACTCTGTCATTCCAGCGACATGATAGAGGAAGGGTATGTAACCTTACATCATTAGGCCTCTATGACATAATACACAAATTAAGACTCACCAAGGTGCCCTGATTCTGCTGAGTGGTACATTGCTTCCTGAAGTGTCTTGATTTGCTGCTTAGTTAACTTTACAACTTGAGAGGAGTCAGAGGAGGTTATGCTACCTCGTCCAACAGGTTCATCAATAATGCACATTTGACGTCCTGGCCGTCGATCTCTATCACAAGTGTTACCATTGGCTCCCTCCGCTAAAATTTCTTCAAGTGACAGTACTTCTCTGGCTGAAGCATGCTGCAATGTAAGAAATGTAACATATAACTATTTCTGATTGAAAATGTAATGACTATTCACTCTTCGTAAGGATGGAACTCTTACTTTACATGTTGAAATATCAAAACATAATTGAATAAAAAATGGAACTGAATAAGGTATAAAAAATAAAAATAAATATATATATATATATATATATATATATATATATATATATATATATATATATATATATATATATATGTATATATATATATATATATATATATATATATATATATATATATATATATATATATATATATATGTATATACACACACACACACACACACACGGTAAAACCCTTATATCTCGGCACTGTATAACTCGGAATTTGATATAACTCGGCAATGCAACGAAATATTAATTAAAAAAAATTATAATTCAAACAAAAAACGAAAAAAAAAAAAAAAATTCATGCATCTCGGCATATTGCCGAGTTTTAAACCACATCCTGTCGTCTACACTCGGCATGCCTCACCCAAATTTTCTTAGAAAATGTATTCTCACTTGGGACACCTGATCTCACTCTCCAGCACTCTCTGATTCATCTCGGTATGCTGCCGAGTTATCTCCATCCCTCGTAGTTTACACTCCCCAAGGCTTGCCCGTGCTATTCCTGTATTAAAAACATCTACCTTCACTATCCCTTCTCGTTCCTCAAACACCCATGTGTTTTCTCCTTGGACTACATGACTACAGCAGCCCCTTCATTTGTATGTGTTAATTTAATCTTTTACTGCTGCTGTGTAGTGTAGTGTTTTCAAAATTTTGACTATATGCAATAGGGGGGAAGGGGAATGAGGGATTTATATAACTCGGAATATTGAAAAACTCAGCAAAGGTGGGAGCCCCTATCATGCCGAGTTATAAAGGTTTTACTGTATGTATATATATATATATATATATATATATATATATATATATATATATATATATATATATATATATATATATATATATATATATATATATATATATATATATATATATATATATATATATATATATATATATATATATATATATATAGCAGTGCCTATATCTATATATATATGGCCCTTGAGCCTGTGGTAGGGAGCCCATTACCCCGGGACACAGGGCCAGGGTGACATCCGGGTTACCACAGTTTACCTTCCCCAGGGTTCCCCAGGTACACATTTATCGACCAGCCCGAAAGGGAGGATGAACAGCTGGGTGAGCTGCTCGCCGACTGCCTGGGCCGGGATTCGAACCCAGACCCGCGGAGTGGTAGCCAGGCATGCTGACCACTATACCATGGAGCATGGAGGCGTGTGTGTGTATATATATATATATATATATATATATATATATATATATATATATATACATATATATATATATATATATATATATATATATAGTAAACCCTCGATATTACGGATCCGCTTATAACGGATTTCGGATATAACAGACAAGGTCAGAGGGTCAGAAATTCATGGGGACCGACCGAGAATGTTTTTTGAATGAAATGCGCCCGGTAATTAGGCAACAATAGCGTCTGCTAGCCACCTCGCCCTACTCCCTTTATCTGTTGTCCCATCCTTTGGTTACTGTAGTCTTTTTCAGCCCACCTGATGAAATATTTTCCTCATTGTGGTTCCCATTCAAATGAAGAATGTATTTACACCACAGGAGAGTCTTATACATCAATCCAGGATGTATAATATATGGAAGATTGCCAAGTGTTTGTGAGTGTCAGTACTGACACAGCTTATTGGGTAGCCCATGAGGTAGGTTAAGTTAGAATAAGATCGGTTTTGTTAGTTTGAATTTATTTGGCACGTGGTGTGGCGTGGCGGAAATACATTGGAAATGCACCGCGCAAGACGAGACAGGGCAGCGGTGTTACGAGAAATACCTCCTCGCAGAAATGAGTCACTCTGCTGTCCACCACGCATGCACTGTGGGAATACATAGCAATAAAACATTTATTTACCTGGTTTTGCTGAGCTTGTGATCTTTGTGAGCAGTGAGCGAACTATAGAAACAGTAAAGAAGTTAAACCTCTCTCTGCTAGCAAATTTGCACCTGCAGCGGAGGGCAGTGGCGGGTGTACGTTGTACACTGTATAACAGGCATTGAAAAGTCAATCATTTAATGATTTGTGACAGAAAGAGTTAACAGATTATTTCATAACACACCGAAAACTACCAAAAGAAAAATTTTTTTTTGTCTCCTAGTGTGAGATTGATGCACGTGTAAAATTTTACCCATACTTGTAACACTACGGCCCCTCCGCAGGGCCCCACTGCTAATCTGGCACCCTCAGTGCCTTGTAGTCTGTCGGCAATTGTGCTGTGTGGCTATATAGACAACGTGCAGACAACATACACAATAAAAAAAACATATAGTACCTACGTTTAATAGGTTCGTTGGTATTATTGTACGTATTTTTAAATTTACGCTGCTTATAATGGACTTTCAGCATTAACGGACTAAAGTCCCCCCCCAATTAGTCCGTTAAATTATATCGAGGGGTTACTATATATATATATATATATATATATATATATATATATATATATATATATATATATATATATATATATATATATATATATATATATATATATATATATATATATATATATATATATAAAACATGCACTGCAGTGTGGCGGCTGTGAATTTTTTTTTAGGATAATGTTGCTATGAGAAAAATCTCGACCAATAGCGTCGTCCCCTGAGTGAGCTGCTGAAGGAAATAGTGCATGATCGTCTAACCGTGACGCCAGGAGAGCAACCTAAACAAATGTCATCAACTTTTTCGTCGTTTTTTGAAAATCGTCCGATTATTCTGGCCGCGCCCTGTCACACACACGGTGTTTTCGTTCGAAACTTTCCGTCCGGCACCACCATAGAACTTAGATTAGCTAAACAAGCCAAAAAAAGCGCATGGATGCGCCATAAACAAAGGCGGAAATTTGCAGGCGGAAACGATCCTGATCGCCTGACAATTCATGATATATATATATATATATATATATATATATATATATATATATATATATATATATATATATATATATATATATATATATATATCCAGTAAACCCTCTGGTATCCGGGTTAATAGAGCAAGGGGTTACCCGGATATGGTGTAGGTTAAGTCTACGGATCCGAAAACCCAGCTTTCGCCAACCGAATTTGATATATCGACACAAACGAAGCTACTTAAGATCACGCCCGTAAGCCCACGACAGCCTTACACGCCCGCGAATACCTATATATATGAAACGAGTGCAAGGTCGATACGTTATAGCCGTAAAATAGAAATAATATGTTATGAGTTAGCCTACATTTCAGCTGTGCTGCCGTCACATATTTATATATATATATATATATATATATATATATATAAATATATCTATATATATAAACATACATATATATATATATATATATATATATATATTTATATATATATATATATATATATATATATATATATATATATATATATATATATATATATATATATATATATATATATATATATATGAGGCAGTTAGTAACAGAGTGTCGTAAGTGCCACCCGGACCGATTTTTTAGTTAAGTATGTCACTGTGTAGCCCCATCATTGTTTTAAGTAGGGCGATGCTCGGGAAGTCAATATGCAGCTCACAATATGGTCAGAAATTACCATTTGTGGGAGGGTATGTCAGCCACAGCAATAAGCTAGAGGCCCACGGGCGCGGAAGAGAATGGGAGTCAAGGTCGCACAGCAGAGTAACCGCTTCTCCTCCCCCACTTCCTCTCAGCCAGTGTGTTTGCATGCACGTCCTCCTTGTTCTCCCAGGATTACTATCTCTATTAATTATTATTATCATTATTTTCTAATATTATTGATTTGGTGCTCAAGTCGTGATATTGTACACACACACACACACACACACACACACACACACACACACACACACACACACACACACACACACACACGTGCGCGCGCACAAATACACACAAAAATAAAATAAATGGTGTGAAGAATAAATCATTACATATTTTATCGGGCTTCATGCTTCTAATAACGAGTTCTTTTCTGAATGTGTAATTCAAAATTGGCGAGACTCGCAGTTAAAGTGGCAGCATTCAGAATGTAAAAGCAAAATGAAATATATTTCATAACTAATGTGCAAGTACAGTAAATTACCTTCATTGTAAAACAAAATTCAGCTCTTTAGCAGATGTGGTTCCAGGGATATTGTACTGTGAATGTTGCCAAACTTTAACTCCTTTTTTCTCCACTTTCAGTTTTTGGCACTTACGACACTGTTACTAGCCACCATATATATATATATATATATATATATATATATATATATATATATATATATATATATATATATATATATATATATATATATATATATATATATATATATATATATATATATATACACACACACAGTAAACTCTCGATATAATGGACCCACTTATAATGGATTTCGGATATAACGGACATGGTCAGATGGTCAGAAATCCACGGGGACCGACCGAGAATAGTTTTTGAACCACCCACTTTCAGTAACTATAATAGCGTCTGCTAGCCACTGCCCCTCCTCCCTCTATCTGCTGGCAACCGTAGTTTTATTCGGGCCACCTGATGAAATATTTTCCTTCTTGTGGTGTCCATTCAAATGAAGAATGTATTTATACAACAAGAAAGTCATATGCATCAATCCAGGTGGTAAATGTATATCGAAAATAACAAAGTGTTTGTGAATATTGGCACTGATAAAGGTTAGGTGGTAGAGGGGCCAAGCCCCCAGTTAGCTAGGTTAGGGTAAGTTATGTTTGCTTCGTAAAGTTATTCAGCACTCGGTGTGGGGCGTTGAAATACACAGTGCGGGACAGGACATTTGCGGTGGCTGGCCGGTGTCACGAGAAATATTTACTCGCAGAAAAAGGTCGCTCTGTTGTCCACCACGCGTGCGCACTGGGGAAATACACGGCAGGGAAAACATTAATTTGTCTTCTTTTGTTCCAGTTTGTCCACTTGTGGTCTCTGTAAACGGTGAGTGAAACAAAGGCTCAGTAAGCAAGTTGAACATCTTTCTCTGCGAGTTATTTTGTGGCTGCAGCTGCGTGCTGTGGCAGGTTTACAACAGGCATTGAAAAGTCAATCATTTAATGATTTGTGATAAAAACAGTTATCGGATTATTTCATATCACACCGAAAACTACGATAAAGAAAGTGTCGTCTGCCAGTACGAGGTTGGCGCACTTGTAAAATTTTGCCCATTCCCGTAACAATGCAGCCCCACCGCATGGCCGCACTGTCAACCTGGCAGGCTCAGCGCCTCGCAGTCCATCGCCAAGTGTGCTATGCAGCTATAGAAACAATGTGCACACAACATACACAATAAAATATTATATGCATATATATATATATATATATATATATATATATATATATATATAATATATATATATATATATATATATATATATATATATAATATATATATATATATATATATATATATATATATATATATATATATATATATATATATATATATATATATATATATATATAATATATATATATATATATATATATATATATATATATATATATATATATATATATATATATATATATATATATATATATATATATATATATATATATATATATACCTATGTTTATTAAGTTTAAAAAAAGTAGGAAAGGACCCTAGGGTTGATGGTATAACAGCAGAAATACTGAAGTATGGAGATGTAGTTGTGGAATGGATATTATGGATATGTAACCTAGCATGCATGGGAACAGGGTGAGGTGTCAGAGGACTGGAGAAAGGCTGTTGTTGTGCCACTGTACAAAGGGAAAGGAAGAAGAGGTGACTGTAATAGTTACATGGGAATAAGTCTACTCAGTGTGGCAACAAAAGCGTATGAAAGGGTATTACCCTATATGAGAGAAAGAAAAAATAACTGAGAAAAGTGTAGGAGATGAACAAGTTTTTTTTTTTAGGAAAGGGAGGGGTTGTGTATACCAAATATTTGCACTTGTTAGTTGAAAAATACCTAGAGAAGGATAGGAAGCTGTTTGCTGCTTTCATGGATTTAGAGAAGGCATATGACAGGGTTGACAGGAAGGGGTTGTGGGATGTTCTAAGGATATATGGTATGGGAGGGTGTTTGCTTGAGGGAATCAGATCCTTCTATAAGGATGCGAGTGCCTCTGTACGCATGAATGGTGAGTTGAGTGAGAGTTTTCGTGTTGGTGTAGGAGTGAGATGGGTGTGTGATGTCACCATGGCTTTTTAATGTGTATATGGATGGTAGTATGATAGAAATGAAAGCCAGAGTGGGGGAGCTTGGTCCAAGGCTGAAAGTGAGAGGTACAGAGGAGTCACTGGTGGCAGGCCTGTTTTCAGATAATACAGTATTGTTGGCAGAGAATGAGGAGGATACTGCTGAGCATAGTGGATGAGTTTGACAGGGTGTGTAAAAGGAGAAAGCTGAGAGTGATTGCTGGAAAGAGGAAGGTTATGGTATTTGAGAGGGCAAGAGAGCAAGTCATTGATTTTGCAAATCCGTATAGAGTTAAAGCAGAGAGCACCCCGAAGTGTAGGATAAGGCTAGGGGAGGAGAGAATGGAAGAGGTGACTGAGTTTAAATATTTATGGACAGTACAGTATTATGTAAGCACGAAAGTATGGAAGGTGAGGTGAGGGAAAGAGCAATGAAGGGTAGACAGGTAGTTGGTGTGTTGGAGAGAGTTATGAAAGGAAGAAGTGTGAGCATGGAGGTAAAGAGGGGAATAAGGAACAGTATTATCCTGCCAACTCTGTCGTATGCATCAGACATGGACATGGAATGCAGCACAGCAATCAAGAATCTGTGCAGTGGAAATGTGTTATATAAGAGGTGCATGTGGTGTTTCATGATGGGATGGAGAAAGTATTGATAGTGTGTATGAGAGGTTTGGTATGGGTGTGACAGTGAAAGGAGTGGATTATGGAGTGGTTGGGTGGGTGAAGCGTGGTGCACTGAGGTGGTTTGGACACGTGATGAGAATGGGGGAGAATGAATTTGTGAAGAGATTGTATGAGGGAAGGATTGAGGGAGGGGTGTCAGGGGAAGACCACCTGTGAAGTGGATCAATAGGGTGAGCGAGTATTGAGTAAGAGAGTGGGAAGTAGCAGGATTGAGTGTACTGAGAGGGAGTGTCAGAAAAGGCAGAGATGGAGACCTGCTGCGGCCACCCCTGGAGGGAAGTTCCTTTGACGGAGCAGGGCATTGGAGATATAGATAGATAGAATAGATAGATGCACATATAAAAAATACTGATCATGGATATTCAAGTGAAAATTTATACTACGGTAATTTTCAGCACAATGCCTACCCTATGTGTGTGTGTGTGTGTGTGTGTGCGTAATACACCTCTTGGTCTGCTGCGGGTCTCTCTCGAGACAGCCAGCCGTGTGTGTGTGTGTGTGTGTGTGTGTGTGTGTATGTAAAATAAAGTCCAATGACATTGACATAATTGACATTGATATGATATTATTAATTTATCTTTCTTAAAAAAAAGTATACAATTGTATTTTACATAAGTAGCAGCATCAAAAATCATGTAAAATGGCCTTTCATATTAAGTTAAAATACTACAGATATCATAAATAAACTTGTAATGATGTACCTGAGGCTGTGAAAGAAGTTTATGAAGAATAGTTTTCTGTCCATGTGCAGCAGCGACAGCAATAGCAGCATAGCAGCCTCGTTGAGCTGCTCCTGAATAGCAGAGGGAGTCCTTCATAAGGGTTGAGAGGTAGGGGTTGGCGCCATAGGAAAGAAGTAGAGTCATCATATCTATGTGACCAGCAGCAGCAGCAACCTGAAACATAACAGAACTTAATTAATAAATGATCTAAGGTTTATTCTGATTGACAGCAATACTGTATTTGCTTCAATGAATTTGTTAGTCAGTAGCTTATTATTTGGAGGGGAGGGAAGCACCAAGATAGAATCGTTGTGGTTCTTAAGAGTTAGTCCCTTACAAACTTGTAAACACTAAAAGAATTAATTTGTTGACCACTTTTGTCCCTGGGTATACCCTAGCCCTGTATGCCTTTCATGCCTTTTTTTTTTGTTTACGTCTATGCCTATAGCGCCGGTAGGCTTGCTTGGGGGGCCTGGACGGTATTCGGCCCCACCCCCGTCATGGCGCAGGCAAGTGTTTATAGTGGCGCCATCTTCTCTTGGCTCATGCTGCCCCCTGGAACTCATTCTTGATTCACTTGACGGTTTCTTCTAGAGTCCGGGTTGATGGGTGGTCTTCAGGACAGCATGTGGGTAGTTTTAAGCCACTCGGCGGTGACTGAAAAATCCGAGCTGGTAGTGTGGGGATTCGAACTCGCCTTGTCCATAACGTGGTGAATGTGGGCCCAGCTAGCTACCACTCAGCCACTGCCTACCCACCCTACCCTACCCTACCGCCTGTCGAGTAATCCAGGACTGAATAGATGGTATTGGCTATACACACAGCGCCATGGTCGGCCACCCAGGGAGTGGTACTTTTCTTAGTGAACTTGGTTCTTTTTCCTGGAATACAAGTTTTTCTGGAATACAAGTTATTGTTTGGAGCCAAATGTCCAAATATGGTACCGGCTGGTCACGAAAAAATATGTATTATTCACTGCTCATAGGTCTTAAGGTTTGCATCTACGTATGGTATACATTAATACTTAGTTTAAGCGCTCAGGAATAATAATCAGGAATAATAAATCAAGCTGGATGGAAGTGACGAGTGGGGTCCCCCAAGGATCGGTGCTGGCTCCAATTATGTTTGTAACTTATATTAATGACATGACAGAAGGGGTGACAAGCTATACGAATATGTTTGCTGATGATGCTAAAATAATGAGGGGGGTGGCTAATGAAGATGACTGTGTAGCCCTGAGCCAAGATCTCGATAGAATAAGCGAATGGTCACGCAAATGGGAAATGACATTCAATACAGAGAAGTGTAGCGTGATGGAGTTTGGTAAGAGCAGTAGACGAATATCGGGGAACCACTCTCTGAGTAATGAAAGAATCATGAAAAAAATGAAGAAAAAGATCTGGGAGTGATCATAACAGACAAGTTATCCTTTGGAAAACATATAGACCGGATAACTGGGGAAACATATAATCTTCTTAGAAACATAAAAGCAGCATTTACATATTTAGATGAAGAAATGGTGAAGAAACTAATGACATCGATATTACGTCCAAGATTGGAATATGCAGCATTAGTGTGGTCACCTAGATTGAAGAAAGAAATTAGAAAGTTGGAAAGAATACAAAGAGCAGCAACTAAATTACCGGAAACTCTGAGAGAACATACTTATGAAGAAAGACTAGAGAAATTGGGGCTAACAACACTGGAGAGAAGAAGAGAGAGAGGGGACCTAATAGCATTGTACAGGATATAAGAAGGATTGGAGAAATTGGACAGGGAAGACCTAATGGTACATGACATAAGTGTGACAAGAGGCAATGGTAAGAAATTGAAGAAGAGCGACTGTAGGAGAGACATCAAGAAATACAGTTTTCCATACAGAAGCATAACAACATGGAACGGACTTGACGAGGAGATTGTGTGTGCAAAAAGACGGGACAGCACAAGCCAAGTAAGGTCACAAGTGGAGTTCCACAGGGATCAGTGTTAGCGCCTATAATGTTTTTAATATATAGTATAAATGATATGCCAGAAAAAGAAAAGAGTTACATGTGTACGTTTGTGGATGATGCCAAACTGCTTAGAAAAATACGAGATGAGGATTATTAGAGTAAACTGCAGGAAGATTCACATGAGATACATGAATGGAGTAAAAAATGGGAAATGGAGTTCAATGAAAAACGAGTCACAATGAAAATGGACAGGAGTAAAAATAGACCAAGTGAAGTGAATAAGATGGGAGAAACAATCATCAACACATTGAAGGAAGAAAAAGGCTTAGGAATTATAATACAAGATACACTGACACCTGAGAAGCATATAAACAAGATATTCAGTGAAACATACAATCTACTGCAGAATATTAGGATGGCATTTCACTATTTGGATGGGACATGAAGAATATAATAACACTGATTAGACCAAGGTTAGAGTATGCGACAGTTGTCTGGCCACCACACAAGAAAAAGGACATAAGGGAACTTGAAAGGACTCAAAGGATTGCGACTAAGATGATATCAGAACTATCAAGCCTGCCATACGAGACCAGATTAGAGGAATTGGGCCTACCAACACTGGAAGAAAAAAGAGAAAGAGGAGACCTTATAGCATTGTACAGTATTACAAGTGGAATGGAAGTGTTGGATAGAAATGATTTAATCGAGATGGAAGGGAAGAGGCCAAGGGAAACATACAGGATGGGAACAGAAAACTTAAAGGTGGTACATGAAGAAAAAGATTTGGGAGTAACGATGCAAGACACACTATCCCCAGAAAAGCACATAAATAAGTTGTTTGGAGAAACCTACAAGATGATATATATATATATATATATATATATATATATATATATATATATATATATATATATATATATATATATATATATATATATATATATATATATATATATATATATATATATATATATATATATATATATATATATATATATATATATATATATATATATATATATATATATATATATATATATATATATATATACACCTCACCCACCCTACGACGCCAAGCCTGGGGTTCCCTCCGGGCTAGTCTCCATGAAGGCCCCATTCCCAACCTGAGTACCTTCCAGTAGGATCTATCGACTTGCTCAATCCACAAACTTCGTGGGCGTCCCCTTGGCCTCCTCCACTCAGGATTGTCTCTTACAGAGACAACCCGATGAGCAGGATCAGCTTCAGGGTAACGTGCCACGTGCCCGTATAGCCAGAGTTGGCGTTGATGGACTATGCATGTAACATACGTCAAATCAGTCTCACGGAGTAGTCGCCGGTTTGACACAAAGTCATTCTAGCGATATCCCATGATTCTGCATAGACATTTATTACCAAAGGCATCAATCCGCCTCTTCCTGGCCAGACTCACCGTTGTTATGAACTACGCTACCAAGATACGTGAAACTTTCTGAGATCTCAACGTCCTCGCCACACACAGGAACAGACTGTACTGTTTCATCTAGCAAGCCCCCAAACTAAGGTGACCAGATTTATGAAACAAAATCTGGGGACATTTTTGGTTCAGAGGCGTAAAAACCTCCAAAACATGTAGTGTTTTTGTCATTGAAAAACTAAAACGGGGACACTGCCCTTACCATTCATAAAGCTGCATTCAAAAGTTTCTCTCACTCTATTTATCCTAAATTGCAAAGGAATTGAATAAAAATTCAATTGATTAACAATGAGTTTTTTTCCTCTGATCAAGTAGCTGAGATCAAGAACATCCATAAAATCAGCTGTAAAAAACAGGTATCAGCCAGACACTTCACCCAAACTAAGGCCTCCTCCTTATTCCTGGCATTCTAAAATAGTAAAAATAAGCTCATAACGATCATAATCAATAGGGACAGTGTTTGCATTTGAAATATTGAATGTATTCTGATTTCTGACTGGTGCACTAACCTAGTGTGTGTATTTCTCAGCAGTGTATCAGTTTAAGAATCGGTTGTTTTTTGGTCAGCTTCTCCATAAAATCCTGCATGGCATGGCAGGTTGAAGTTGGTCTTCACTGTTAGCAGGGCCTTCATGGTAGAGACTGTGAACCGATTTCTCTCAGCGGTCCACACATCATTCATTAGAGAAAAAACCCTCTCAACAGGGGCATTGCTACCTCGTAGACAGATTACTACAGATGCCAATCTAGCAATGTTGATGTGTGGAATTTCATTTAGTTGAAGATGGTTTATAACTGACCCCTATCTCGCAAATTATGCCGTGCAAAGCTGTTTATCATTTCCTTAGCTATATACACTGTACACTGTACAGTGCGAGTAGTACAGTGCGCAACTATACGTATAGTTTGGTCAACATTTTCGTTTTTTTTCATTATTTCCTTTATTCCAATTTCGGATCTTTCAGTCACAGTGAAAACCGGGGACTTTTCCGGGGGCAGCAGTAGCCGGGGACAGGTCACTGAAAACGGGGACTGTCCCCGGAAACTGGAAACGTTTGGTCACCCTACTCCAAACACCTGTACCATAGTCTTGGCCCTGGAGACCTGAAGTCCCAAGGGCTTCGCCGCCTCGTGCAGTGCCTAGAGAGCCATCACCAAAACCTCCAGCGACTCTGCCAGGATAACTGCATCAACAGCAAAAATAAGGTCAGTGACCCTGGTATTGCTGATGGATGCTCCACAATGACTCTGGTCCACAACTCTGCCCAGTACCCAGTCCATACAAGTGTTGAAAAGCGATGGGGCAAGGACACAGCCCTGCCTCACTCCCGCATTCACGGGAAAGAAGCTGGACAAGCCTCCCCCACACACTTCACAGCACTCTCTGTCCCAGAATACAGGCCAGTCAGAAAACCAATACAGTACCCTCTCGAGTTTCGCGCTGGCTTCATTCCGAAGGTATGGCGCTAAACTCAAGGATCGCGAAACTCGAAGTATTGAAATCTATGTAAAAGCGCTTATTGGTTCCAACCTGTGGAAAATAATGACTTTTTCCGACTTTACTCTCTTGTTATCACAGTTTTTTCGACTTTACTCCCTTGTTATCTCAAAGTACGTACCTTGTTAATAGGCAGAAAATGGGAAGTAAGAACAGGTCGTTTTTAAGCCGCAGCTGAAGGCAGCTGACTTACAATTGGCTGGCAGTTCTGAATACACGCTTGTGATCCACGTGGTGTCGTCTGCTAAAGTAAGGGCGGTCGCTAGCGGTCACCCGTGGGACAGTTGGACAAACCTATATTTTTCTGGTAGTTTTCTGTGTGTTATGAAATAATCTGCTAACTCTTTCTGTTAAAAATCATGAGATCACTAATATCATGATTGATTTTTCAATGTCTATTGAACGTAAACCGCTGCCGCCGCCGCAAAATAGCTCGCAGAGAGGTTCAACTTGCTTACTGTTTCCATATTTTCCTCACCACTCACAAAGATCACAAGCAGACAGACTAGAACAAAACCAGGCAAATTAATAATTTTAATGCTGTGTATTCCCACAGCGCGCATGCATGGTGGACAGCAGAATGACTAATTTCATCGGGGAGATATTTCTCACAACACCGGCCAGTGTAGTGGACCTTCTTCTTCTTCTTTTGACCTGTAATGCTTTGTATCGCTTCTTAGGTCCTCCTTCTCCACACTTTTACACTTCACAACATGCACTTAGGGCCGCTTTCACAGTCATTTTGTTTGTTTTGATCGTTACCAATGGTGGCGATTGCTGCTTTAGTATTTCCAAGTGAAACTGGCCGATCGGGTAGTGGCGGCTGCGGGGTTAGCCTAGCCCCACACTTACCACACACTCTCAACATCTCTCGCTTCGTCTGCAGCCACCACTACCCTATCGGCCAGTTTCACATGAAATATTAAGCGGCGTTCACCGCCATTGGTAATGATCAAAACAAAGTGACTGTGAAAGTGGCCCTTAGTTACTTAACAGTGCACACTTATACACTTCACCCTGAACTTAGGTGTTTTTCTGTCCTTTTCTTTCCCTGATTTTGCTTTTCTATGCCCTTTTTGGCTATTTTTCACTATTACTTTTCACCGTTGCGGCCATGCATTACAGGTCAGAAGAAGAAGAAGAAGAAAAGGAAAACAACACCAGGAGATCTACAATTTTCATAGACTTGAGAAAAAAGTTTTTGGACTGTGGTTCCCCAGCACGGGGTGTTCTCTTATCCTGTTAATCAAGTAGTAAGCAAAGCAGCTCTGCCAGTCCATTTTACGAATCTCTTGGTGGTCCATCTTCCACTGCTCCTCACTCCTCAGCCACTGCCGTCGTCTGTTTGTTTACATGCAGCCGTTCGGTACCCACGTACCCACGCTCGTACTCACAACCGTTTTCCATTCATAAGGACAACCAACAACTCACTCCCAGTTGGGCATACGGGCAACTGCGATTGTCCATAGCCCCAATGGTTAGACACCGCCTTTTAAGGCAGCACGCATGACGCTGACGGTAGGTAGACATGACGGTAGCAACGTGAAACTCGTGGCGGTAATGTGCGAAAGTTGTGATGGTAAGAATTTAGTACTAAGCACTAAACTCGAGGATCGCGAAACTTGGATAGCACGAAACTCTAGAGGGTACTGTAGTCCTCACATGAATTTCACGGAGTCGCAGAAGATCCCAGAGTGCCTCGCGATGCACTGAGGCAAACACCTTCTTGAGATCGACATAGGCTGTCCCCTGTTGAAACTCATGTTGGCGCTCCACCAGTACATGAAGAACTAGGATACGGTCAGTTGTTGACTTACCAGGCGTGAACCCAGACTGTTCAAGAATAATACTGAATACGAGTATGTAAAGACAAATTCTATGGGGTTATAAGGTAAAGACATAGGTAATATATAATCCTGTAATGCAGTGAAACAATAGACAGAAATTTATACTAATCATAGGTATTTATAGCAAATCAATGTTTTCTTATTATCCAGTGCAAAATTCTTACCTGTAATGGTGTTTCAGTGCATTTTTCCTCAGCAAGCCGTGCACCACCTTCAACATTGCCTCCTTTTTCTAAGAGAGTCTTTGCTATGTTAATGTGCCCATGTATCGCAGCATATGTGAGAGCTGTCCAGTGTTGAGTCTCTGGGTTAGCCATGAGATAAGCTGGACCAGTTGGTGGAGTCTCAGCATCGACATCCGCTCCAGCGTCCAGTAGCATGTTGACCATGGGCTCATCTCCGCGGATACATGCAAGCATGAGTGGTGTCAGCCCATACTCATTGACAGTGTTGACCTGACATGTAAGAAAATAAGGATGAATGGTCATTTTTGACTTACACTTATGTACAAGATCTTCCGTCCCCTGCACACTCGGCTCCCCTGTCCCCTCAACAGCCAACACAAATATGCGTGTTTTGCACCTGAAAGGTGCCCTGCGCATCATGTATCCAGATCCAGATCTAGATCCAGTTTGCAGTTGTTATTGGATATGACAAAAAACAGACCCTTATAAACACCACAAAGAAAAAAAAAATCAATAAAAAATTGTACATTCGGCGTATAACGTGCAGGGTTAAACTTTCAGGCATTTTTTTATGTGAAAAAGGTGTGCGTTATACGCCACGAAATACGGTATTTACTTTATTAGCAATTCTATAGGAGTTCTTTTCTATTCTATTTGGGAGGTGGCTGAGTGGTTAGCGTGCCGGTCCCGCGTTTTGCCACGTCCTAGATGTTGTGGGTTTGAATCCACCTGTTATATGGCAACTGGCGAAGCAGGCAATGGTGACTCCGGCCCTGACAGTGAGGTAACACGTCGCTATCAGCCTAGAATAGATGGCGCCACTATAAACACTTGTCTGCCCCATGACGGGCTTGGGCCAACTACCAGGCCCAACCAAGAAAGCCTACCGCCATTATAGGCCTGGACGTAAAAAAAAAAAAACAAAACAAAAAAAAATACAGAATGTAATTCTATAGGAGAAAGTCTCAAAACAAAACACAAACAACTTATTTATCCGCATGAACTTCCATCCATTACGGATAAGCGATTCTACTATTCTGTACCAATATAATATCAATATAATTGTAAGGTATAATTTTCCCCTTGAAGTAGAAGAGAATATTAGTCTTAAGAATTTCAAAGGAAGCAACATAACAATTTAAGGAGGATTATTAGATAACCTTTGATATACTGATACATCTATAAATATAAAATACCTTAGTCGCTGGGAGGAGCTGCAAGGCATGTGGTACTAAGTCTGTTCTTCCACAGGAAAGCATCTTAAATGCAAGGTCAACCTTGAACTTCTTTGCACACTCCATCTCATCCAACTGTCTTCGTGGGCACATCAATTCTTCATATCTGATGATGATGATAAGACCATATATACATAAGTTCACTTACTTAATGTTTAGAAAAACAGTATTTAAATCAAATTGAATATCTGAAAATAAAAAAAAAGGTGTGTCGCATTATAATTGTTGGAAATAAGTGTTGTAGTTGCAAAAACCACAAAATTGGAATTTACACAAAAATGAATTTGCATATTTGAGATGCTCATCTCTCTTAAGATCTTTATGTTTACTGTATGTGCATTCCCTTCAACACTGCCATCTGTTGAGTCTGATAAATCAGTTTGATGATTGGTGGCAAGAGTTGAAGTTTACTATACTGTTCACAGTTTTATATCGTTACCTTCGTAAACAAACTGCATAAGTCATTATTTTCTACTTTACAGGAAATCAGAAAAGAACTGTCATTATCTTATTTGACTTAAGATGTAGGCAGAAATGAAAAGGTCAATTCTAGAACACGCAAACCCTGAATGACGAAGGCAGCGATACAAAATGGGCATCACATGATGAAAAGTTGATGTACACAAAAACCTGGAAATCACTGAAAAATGACTTTGGCAATTATTTTATGAGGGTGACGATATGATCCCATCCTCCACACTATCATTCTATTACTTCTACACAAGATTATGGTATAGTATAATTAAGAGTCCACATTATCAACCAAAATTTTGGTCAACATTTTTTAATTCTAAGATGTGAGGAAAGCCATCACCCATTTACACAGATTCTCTAAATTAAGATTATTTACATAGTGCATTCACCCTTCACTTTTTTTCTCTGATGGCATGCACTGCTACTTTTTTACTTCCAAAATGCCATTCGTGGAGAGAATAATATCTATTTATACCCACTTTTCTGACCACATCCACCTTGCTTCGTGTGCCTCTCCTTTAGAAAATACCCTGTCCTTGTGGAACCCTAGCCACAGTGTTTGGAGGAAAACGTCCAGAGTGCTACTACCTTTTAAGATAGCGTGTGTGACGCCGATGGTAAGTAGATATGACCCGTACATGTCAGAGCAGCGCGAAACTCGGGGTGATAATGCGCGAAAGTCGGGATGGTAAGAATTTGGGACTAACCGCGAAACTCGGATAGCGCGAAACACTAGAGAAGGTACTGTACTCCCCCCTCCACACCCTCTTTCCGCCCTCACTCCCACACCCCCACACACAACTACCTTTCATATACATCTCACTCACACCTAGCACATCAAGCTTTTATTTCTGGAATTCGTTAATCATCTCCCTTCTCTTCCCTTCCTCCATTCATCCCCAATGTTAATTCATCCTCCAATGTTAATTTTGCTAGAGTTAAGTATATAAAGAATGAGGGGAAGGCAGTTTCACAGTAATGCATCTTACCTCTCAGCAGCAAACAGTAGCACTAATGAGTATATTAATCCAGGAAGCAGTTGACAACAAAAATCTCTTTATAATTCATTTCCTTCTCCTTGTAGAGGGAGGGCACAATCTCTTGTAGGAGTATTTTTTTCTCAAACGTGATGATTCCACGGCATAATACAACCTCATGAATTCCGGAGGATGTCTATGCAACCAAGCCTTCAACCCATGCAAAGAGGGTTGGTTGTCTTCCTCTTAACACCCAGCACCTAAGGCTAAACATCACTTGGTTCTAAATTCTCACTTACTATGTGGTAAGTGATGGTCTACCCCAAAATGTGTTTATTTGTTTTTTTCATACTTTTTGAATGGTTTCATATTGTCCTTGTTATGTTTTATTACACAATATTCATGATTGTTTGGAATAGAACCATTACATATAATGAAACCCTAGTATACTAATGTTAATACCGTTGATGATGAGGTTTCAGGCCCCGGAGGCAGTGGCTGTGGTCAGCATGAGGGTATGTTGTTCTAGAGAACCCAGTTTTAATTTCAATCATTTCAGTTATTATCAAATGGCCGAAGACTACCCACATGCTGTCGTGATGAACCCGTGATCAACCTGAACTCTAATGCATCTTTCTCAAGATCAAGTTGAACCCCGAGGGGGCAGCATGAACCAAGCAAGAATGGTGCAACTTTAACCCCTAAAGGACTGGAGGTAGCTATAGCCACTTTACCGGGCGAGGACCGGAGGCGGTTATAACAGCCTTGCTGTTTTTACGCAACATTGAACTACATTTCGCTATTTTTTGTAATTCACTCAATTGTAAACTCTGCCCGAGAGTTAGTTCGGCTTCTCTGTTAGTCTCTGCTCTGCTCCCACAACGGCAGAAAGTAGTGACACTGATTCCGATGGGTCGGATTTTCTGCCTGCACCCTCCCGCCCTCGGACCTGAACATGCATGCGTATTACCCGTCCGCACTCGACCACTTAGTACACACACAATAGGGGCTGTATTGCGTGGAGGGAGTTTATATTATGGTCCAGGTTGCGTAAATAGAGCTTGGGGCACCCTTTTTCATTATGATCTAGCCATGGCCAAGCAGCCAAAACGGACGCATGGAAGGCAAGTGGCTGTTCAAGCCAAAATTCTCTCCTCTTCAACTCGCTGTCTCTCCATAACCACGGCATAGTAAATGAGACATACAAAATATATATATATAGATATATATATATATATATATATATATATATATATATATATATATATATATATATATATATATATATATATATATATATATATATATATATATTATATGTCTCATTTACTATGCTCTTTTCAATAAAAAAGGACAAGATTTCTATTTTAAATGCTATTCTCTTGATAATATTTGTAGTTATGTGACTGAAAACTGGAGTACAGTAATAATCCTATATGCACAATCATCTAATTTCTGAAGAATGTGTGTCAAACAGAAAGTGTTCTTTATCAGTGTGAAAATAAACACAGCTTATAAGTTTCAGTCATTAACACATTCCAATGCACCGCCAATGCAATCTCTATGTCCCTAGCCTCACTAAACAATAATGAGACTGAACATTCTTACCATGGTTTCTTGTCACTCAGGAAACTGTTAATTGTTACATCACAGACTTTGAAAGTGAGTTGGTCTGGTTATCACAGTGAATTTGTCATCATCAGTAATAAAAAAGAAAACATACACTGCATGCAGTAAAAGTGACAGGTGAATGCAGGTGAGTGCTTGATATGTGGGTGATCTTCCTAAAGGGACTATTACACTGGGCAAATTTTCCGTGGATCTTCAGCCAAACCACGATCTCCGCTGGCGTGGTTCTCATATTTCTGTGGTTTTCTGACGTGTCCACGATCTTCCAAAGCTACGGTAGATTTCAACGAAGGACGACGGTATTACTTACAATCAGCAGCAGCAGCAGCAATAAATAAAACAAATGAGAACCACGTTAGCGGAAATCGTGGTTTGACTGAAGATCCACGGGAAATTTGTCCAGTGTAATAGCCCCTTAAAGTGTCCATATTCATAAAGCTTCAATCAAACTGCTTTATTTGGAAAATATTTTCACAAATTTAAACTGGCTTTCTCCTCATTTGGAAATTAATTTATTACACGGTGAACACATAATTCCTTTCTGCAGATGAAAAAGAACCATAGCAATATTTAACTTTTTTAAATTATTTGTCTTACCCGATCATTCTCACGGGACAGTCCACTCCAGGGAGTAGAAGTCTGGCGGCTTGCATGACGTCATCTTTGTCCACAACTGTAGAATGTCTGTGCTCAGTGTGGGCAGTGGCTACCCTTACCCACTCGAGCAGCGGCGGTAGCACTATGTAAGGTCTTTCATACACCAGTTCCTGAATTGGGGCACGAGATGCATGCTCTGCGTGTTCTAGTTGGCTACACCTCATGAAGTAAAATAAAGCATGCAAGGCAGAAGGGCCCCAAGTAACCTGAAAGTTGTAGAAATATTTAGTAAGGAAATATCAAAGCAAATTCTTAGGGAATATAAATTGCAGTCTATAAATTAAATATATAATTCAGGTCCAGTGTATAGCTGTTTAAGTGCGAGGAAAGACCTGAGCCCGTGAGGGTGAGGCAGTGTTGGCAGCACGATGATGATGAGGAGCGACCCGACTTAACAGCTCACTCAGCTCCGCCAGTGATCCAACACACGTTGTAAGCAAAGACTGCTCCAGTGTCTGGATGATAAGATTTTTTCTTGGTATACTTAAAAAATTTTAAAAATATTAATATAGAAACTTTAAAAAACACGACATTTCATATCAAGCTTACTGTTTGGTATATAATGTCATATATAAACCTGTATGAATTATATTAAATTAATGCATTCTTAGAAATTCATTCAGAGACATAAAATGTTAAATCACCAGTGTATTCTAACTAATCCCACAACTCAGCTTGTAGACACATTTAACTTAACTTTATTTAACTTATTTTGACATTTGATATAAACTAATATGGACTCTAATAAAGGCATAAAAAATAATATGGAATTCATCAGGTTACCACTAATGGGAGCCTTAAAATTGATAAAAATAGTTTTACTTTGCTATTTCTTGAGTGCTCTTCAGGGGTAAGTGTGACACTTGATGAACAACGAGAAGGCTGAGATCCGCTGTTACTGCCTCCTAGACCTCCACTTCCCATTCCATCATTTCCTCCTGAAGTAGTGTTTGAAACTCCAGTGCCACCACCTGCATTGCTTGACCCTGAGCTTCCATTTCCTCGGCTCCCACCTGCGGAGACGCTGGCAGAGGTTTCAATACTGCTAGTACTTGCCCAGCGAGGCAAGCAGAGCGCACCTGAGACAGAAAAATCTTGCCAATAGCTTTGGGACTAAAATATATAAATATTCCAGCAGATGATATAATGCACCAAAAATAAAATTCATACCACCCAGGAAAACAGAAGTCTCCAAGTGAAATAAGGTTACAGTATAAGAAATCCAATGAGTCAAAGTAGTTGAATGTCAAAATGGACACCAAAAAGTATGTGCATGAACATTCAATAAGCATTTATTTTAGCATCTGTAGTAGTTAGAGTTTATCTGATGTCTTTCTTCAAGATGAAAACATTAATGTAGTACCCAAATTACTAGTGTTTGTAGGAGAAAATGAATAATGAATTGCCTTGTGAGTAATAATAATTTTTTCCACAATAAGCATTGCTGTCTGCTTGGCCCAGCTGTCTGGCGTCATATATGTTTCTATAAGGAGGTACCATCACATGAACTTCTCTTTGCGCTCCTTGTGATAATAATATTAATTTAATCTTGTTAAGGTGGCATTGGGCTTGTTGAGCATTATAATCTACTTGTCCTTGGCAGGGAGGCTGAACATCACGGAAGAAATGGCTATGGACCGGCAACAGTGGAGGAGGCTCATATCCCGTCCAACCCCACCATAGGGAATAAATGGACGTTAAACGATGATGATGATGATGATGATGATGTTCTTGGCACCTCAGAAACTCCATATGTTTTGGCTGAGTTTCATTAGGGGTGCATTGCAGTGAAGTCGAAACTGCATTGTCTACGACCAAGAGATCAAAATGACAAAATTTTTCCGTAAAGGAGTACTATTTTCAAAGTAATTTATAGGTAAGACTTCTTGAGTATGATGTCGTAGTTACAAATTCAGTGTTATTACTATGGCTTTGAAGCTTTAGAAAAATATCCGACTTGCATCCAGATGCTGTCAAGCACTCTAGGATACCATTTGAAATACACTCTTTAAATTGAAAAATGTGACAACTTGATATATTTTTGGGGTTTAGAGGCATCTTTACACGCTGAAAGCAGAGCAGAACTGTTATCAGGCTCCCATGAGTGGCTAGTCAGACTGCTCTGGCTTATTCAGCTAACTAAAAGGATGAGATTAATAGTGCCAAAGATACATTTATTGAGCCTAATATCCTTACTGTATTCATCAGAAATCCACTGAGCTTCCACTTTTCTTCTATAAGTTGCTCAATGGCATCAGCTTGCTTGTGTTGTTGATGGGTATAGTGAAGATGATTTATATGTATGTGTGATCTTCAGGTTATTTCAGAGTTTTCAATACATCTATATGAATATTCATATGTATTGTTATGTATATTTACAGCAATTACTGATATGATATCAAACATTGCTAACTGAGTGATCTCTGCAGTGGTAGACTTTGTATGTGACGCCATGACCTGACGACTCTATGTTCTGGTGATCTTGTTTGTTCATCATTAAGACAGCTTAGTAAAGTGGTTCTCATTCCAGGCCACAGTCTACCAGTCCCATCAATGAAACAATCATGGACCATATCCACTTCTTCCTGTCTTCCATTACACATATCTTCCATTCTCCGCATGGGTTCTCTACAACCGCTCTTTCCCTTGTTAACATTTTCACCCACGCCCTACTGGATACTTTTCACTCCATTCTACTCTTCCTCCCTTCTTCCCTTTACAGTAGGCTCGCATAGTAGAAATTTGCCCAGTAGGAAAACATTTTCTTATGAGAAAAATGGTATATAGGCACTAAAATTTTTTATACCTTATACAAAATATAGGAAATATTTATAAGATATATCAGTGTGCATGCACTCATACGCACACATGTAACTCTCTAGCTCAATTGGTTAGAGCACTGCGCTGCTAGACTTCACGGCCTGACAAGCGGCGGTTCGAGCCCAGCTTAGGCTAGAATCATTCCGCTGACAAGGAATGGTTACTGTCCTCCCTTGAGCAAGGGGGATGGGGTGTGTGGTGTGTGAGGTCCTGGCAGTACCCAGAGATTGACTATAATGAGAGGTGTCTTGATACTCGCCTCTTGAAAGAGGTCACGTCATAGGCAGGAGGAAATACAGACGAAAGAAGGCTGTTGCAGAGTTTACCAGTGAAGGGGATGAAAGAATGAAGATGCTGGTTAACTCTTGCATAAGGGGTTTGGACAGTATAGGGATGAGCTTAGTAGATAGTTGAGGGGGGGGAGGCATGCAGTTAGTAAGTTCAGAAGAGCAGTCACCATGAAAATATCGATAGAAGATAGAAAGAAATGCAACATTGCGGTGGAATTTAAGAGGTAGAAAACTGCTAGTAAGTGCAGGAGATTTGATGAGACAAAGAGCCTTTGACTCCACTCTGTCTAGTAAGACTGTGTGTGTGGAACCCCCCCACACACAGGGGACTTTCTACTGGGGATCTTATTTTTCTAACTATAGTCTGTTTCATTCCGTCTGTCCACTCACGAACGTTGATGTGGCACCTGCGCACTGTTAGATTGTGATTGTGTGAAAATCAACCTTATATTTTCAGTGATATATTTGAATGTTTGCGTAAAAAAAAAAAAAAAAAAAAAAAAAACTCAAGCCCTCTTATATGAACCGCGAACATGCCAATTTGCACCGATATAATCTACCATACAAGCACATGAAAGAACAACTTGCATATCAAACAGTATTGTCTGATCATACTCGAACAACTTATAGCCTTTCAGATACCCATATTTCATCTCACTGAGGTACATAAAGTGGTATCTAGGTCTGCAAGTGTCTACACATAAGGAATTTTGATGTGTTGCATGTAAATAACATCGGTAGCCTAATATTCAAAATAGCCTAGCATCGCATATATAAGTTATTATTTACTATTTCATGTTATTTTGATTATTAATCGTTATTTACATGCAGTAAATTATTAAGATACCCTTTATTTGTACTTGCAGAGGCAGATGTCTTTTAATATACCTGAAATGAGCTATCAATCAATGAATTTGAAAAACTAGATTGTTCGAGCATGATGTGACTATGTTATCATTTTACACAAGCTTGTCTTTCAGTGTGTTTGTGTGTTAGATTATCGATGCAAGTGACTGAGTTGTTTTTATATACATAAACATTCAAATATATTATTGAAAAATAGGCTTGAATGTCTATCACAACAGTTGATTTTCACATATTCATGAATTAAAAATGCGCAGGTGCCACATCTATCAAAATTCCCGCTCTGTTGGAGGACAGATGAAATGAAATCGACTGTAACTCTGAGTCATCCTCTATTTTTTACTTTCTAAACCATTCTCTTACAGATTTTATCCCTCTCTGTACTTTTATCTCCAGTTTCCTTTCAGGCCAATCTACAGTACTCTGACTTACTCAACGTCCTTTGGCAGAATACCCTACAAACAGGAATTACAAAATGTAAGGTTAGACGCTACTGAATGATTAAATTCTGGCCTTGCTATGATTTCCGAATGGAGCAGAGGGAATTTGGTGTCTTTTAATGCCTCAAAAACCAGAGGTGGGCGCGGTACTGAAAAGTCAGTAGTGCGGTTGCGGTAGTGCGGTACTTTTTCCGGAGTAGTGTGGTTGCGGCAGTGCGGTCCCATTTTTTTTCTTTCCCAGTGTGGTACGCAGTGTGCGGTACTACGGTAGCGGTAATCAAAATAAAAAATACTTCAGTGCCTATCCTGGCTATCTCCAAACAAAGGAAACATGCTTAAAATAGTATACAGTGAAAAATCAGCCGACACCACAGACGGGTCCGCGGTTGAAATGGCCGGCACCGCGCGGGTTAAAGAAGACTCGTAGTGTAGTAGTTAAGCCTGTCTATTTAGTATTTAATTTTGAACAATAACTGAAAAGTCAGGATGATTGAATCACTGATTCTGATGACTGATACCAATTGACTGGTTGAGTTCAATTCACTGAAAAAAAATAAAATCTGTGAGCATGCCGCGCTGCAAATGTCATCTTCGATAGTTTTCAAAGTACCGCAAAAAAGTACCGCAGGATATTTAGTGCAGTCCGCAGTAGTGCAGTATTTTCAGAAATTTTGCGGTAGTGCATTAGTGCGGTACTTTTTTTGTGATGCGGTACTACTGCACTAAGTACTGCACTTGCCCACCTTTGTCAAAAACTAGTCTCCACATGTCAACTGGACACAATGAACCGTATTGGCTATACAGGCAGTGCCACGCATGGCCACTCAGTGAACTGTCAAAGCAGTGCTTTCCATAGAACTCAAGTTATGTATTAGAGTGCGTCTGAGGCTGCCTCCAGGATACAAGGTCTTGGTGCCGCCACCGCTCCAAGCCAACGCCTACACACACTTTACTCCTACCCGATTTCCTGACTCTACTATTTGACACGAAGAAAAACTGAAATCGGGTAGGAGTGAAGTGTGTGCAATCATTGGCTTGGGGCGACAGCGGCATCATGGCCGTGTATCCCTGAGACAGCCTCAGACGCACTCTAGTCTATAACTTTAACTCTATGGAAAATTCAGCTTGGAGTTGAGTGGCCACATGTGGCGCTGCCTGTATAGCCAATACGGTCAATTTTCCGAATATCTGTCCCCTCTTCTTAGGCAACAGTCAACTATCCCCTTCTTCTACAGTAAACATTCTTGGTCTATCCTTAACTCCAAAGCTTTATTGGAATTTTCATATCTCATCTCATCCTGCATCCTTGAGGTTAGTTATTCTATATCGTCTCAATAAGTTTTTCCCCCTCGAAGACCCTGTCCATTTACAAGGGTTCTGTCCACCCTCCTATTGAGTATGCATCCCAAGTTTGTGTTGGGGGGGGGGGGTCCATACATACAGCCCTTTTGGACAGAGTTGAGTCAAAGGTTCTTCATCTCATCAACTTCCTTCTTCTGACTGACAGTCTTTTACCTTTTAAATTCTGCCACAATGTTGTCTCTCTATCTATGTTTTATTGATATTTCCATGCTAACTGCTTTTCTGACTTTGGTAACGGCATGCCTCCATCCCTCCTGTGGCTCCACTGTACAAGACTTTTTATTCTTTCTCATCCCCATGCTATCCAAATCCCTTATGTGAGAGTTAACTAACATAGGTATTCATTCTTCTCTTTCACTGTCAAACAGTGAAAGAGCCTTCCTTCCTCTATTTCCTCCTGCCTATGGCTTGAACTCATTCAAGAGGGGAGTATCAAGGTCCCTCTTCATCTGAAATTGATGTGTCTTCTAGCCACTCTATTCTATTTCTTTTATAGGAGTAGTGGTTAGCAGGCTTATTTAATTATTCACACCTGCCTTTGAGCAGAGCTGCTCCCTTTGTAGTATACTAACAGGGCCATAATTTCTGGGGGGGCTATAGCTGTAGTGACACGACTAGCCTGATGGGTGAGCCTCCCATAACTCCCTCTGCCAGGGGGGTACCTCTTTGGCTGACTGGTAAAGGAGTGGCTCTCCCGTTACGCTGTTCGCGGATTCGATCCCCGGCGCTGGCAAACCTTTCCTTCTCTGGATTAACTTCTCGTGTGTTTTGTTACACGCAGAGGTCGTGTGTGAGTGTAGTAAGGAGACAATTCTGGCATTTCATAGCCCCCCCAAATGTTTTCTATATCGGCCAAATAACGCCCCTAACAGTGATTATTTAAATAAAATAATTCCCCCATCTGCACATGCTTGCTTCGCCCACCACCCTCCCCCCCCAACTCATGGACCTATGATACCCTCTAGCCCCCCCCAAAAAAATCTGCCAAAATTATGGGCCTGACTAACTTCAGAGAGAGATGGATGATGCCTTTGTCCTGCAGTTAACTAATAATGGTTGAGGATGATAATGATCATGCTGTATTCTAAAATACAAATTATACGGTACCTGTAGCTGTTCTGCCAGCATTTAGGTGAGCATAGGGCTGCAGGAGGCCCCAAAGATCACCATTATTAGCAATGGCATGCTCAAGAACACTGGCCGTCAGCATGTGGTCATCTTCAGGAGGCAGGCACTGAAGGACCATCTCCTCTAACAAGTTCTCCATGCCTGCAGTCAGGTACACTGCGGCATATCTGAAGATGTAATTGGTTTCGTAGCAATACATCAATGAATCAATCCATATATAAGTTCTTGTGCCTAAAACTGCAATTTTTTTTTCAGTCTGTTGAAGCGCCACATGGTCTTTCAAACATTTTATGTTGTATTTACTATGGATGTCCAGAAAATACAAAATAAATATACTATAGTAGATACAAAAAAACTGCATGATATTTATGAGGGGAAAAGAATAGAAGGGTTATTATCATGATGCAACTGCTTATACATCTCGATTAGTCTAGAGACATTATTTTGGGGGATGGAGACTGCGCAAAGGCACATAAAAAGTAAACTGCATTGGTAGATATAATTTCATACATAAACAATACCCTTCATCTTACTTTATTTTGGTTCTACCAAAATAAAATGGTTTTGACTATCTTCATTTGTCATACCGAGATCAAGCTATCATATATGAGTACTTACGTTAGGAAGAAACTAACCATTAGCTCCGTTTTAAATAAAATCCAACTAATGAATCTTACCATCGTCGAAAAACTTACTCATGCATAAATTTGCCAATTCGGACATCACACATCCATCTCATGAAACGCCCGACTGACAGATTGAGGCCAGCTCGAGCACTCTTTGATTGACGGAGTTGATCTCCACAAACGGTGTACATGGCAGCTGCTCTCAAACAAGCCTGTGTTTGGGTATAAACAATTATATGATGGAGATTACAGTTACTTCACACATTATTTTACACTAATGTAGGTTAACTGATAAAAGTGCAGCAGACAACACTACTCAAAGGCAAATTCACACACACACACACACACACACACACACACACAGTGGAGTCCCTCAAGGATCGGTGCTGGCTCCGATTATGTTTGTAATTTATATTAATGACATGACAGAAGGGGTGACAAGTTATATGAATATGTTTGCTGATGATGCTAAAATAATGAGGAAGGTGGCTAATGAAGATGACTGTGTAGCCCTGAGCCAAGATCTCAATAGAATAAGCGAATGGTCACGCAAATGGGAAATGACATTCAATACAGAGAAGTGTAGCGTGATGGAGTTTGGTAAGAGCAGTAGACGAATATCGGGGAACTACTCTCTGAGTAATGAAAGAATCATGAAAAAAACTGAAGAAAAAGATCTGGGAGTGATCATAACAGACAAGTTATCGTTTGGAAAACATATAGACCGGATAACTGGGGAAACATGCAATCTTCTTAGAAACATAAAAGCAGCATTTACATATTTAGATGAAGAAATGGTGAAGAAACTAATAACATCGATGTTACGTCCAAGACTGGAATATGCAGATTAGTGTGGTCACCTAGATTGAAGAAAGAAATTAGAAAGTTGGAAAGAATACAAAGAGCAGCGACTAAATTACCAGAATCTCTGAGAGAACATACTTATGAAGAAAGACTGGAGAAATTGGGATTAACAACACTGGAGAGCAGAAGAGAGAGAGGGGACCTAATAGCATGGTACAGGATACAAGAGGGATTGGAGAAATTGGACAGGGAAGACCTAGTGGTACGTGACAGAAGTGTGACAAGAGGCAATGGTAAGAAACTGAAGAAGAGGAACTGTAGGAGAAACATCAAGAAATACAGTTTTCCATACAGAAGCATAACAACATGTAACGGACTTGACAAGGAGACTGTGTGTGCAAAAACGATTCATGAATTTAAAGCCAAACTGGATAATAAGCGTTATGGAGATTGGACAGCGCGAGGCTAGTACGGCTCTTTTCCTGTATTTCACAACTAGGTAAATACACACACACACACACACACACACAAAAAACTACTTCTAGGCCTACTACTACTACTAATAATGATAACAGTAATAATAATAATAATGACAATAATAATTTTAATAATTATTAAACTATTATTATAATAATGATGATAATGATAATATGTATTATTATTATATTACTACTACTACTACTACTACTACTCTCTCTCTCTCTCTCTCTCTCTCTCTCTCTCTCTCTCTCTCTCTCTCTCTCTCATTAGTAAATTTGCAGACGACACAAAAATTGGTAACTCGGTTCTCACTGATGAAGACAAGTAAAGCCTCCAAGAGGATTTGCACAAAATTTCAGCTTGGTTGGAGAGATGGGAAACGCCCTTTAACATAGACCAGTGCCAGGTCCTTCAAGTTGGAACAAGAAATAAGAAGTTCGATTACGAAATACGCGGCATTAAACTCAAAAGCGTTAAGGACCTGGGGGTCAAAATCGCGTCAAACCTCAAATTCTCACATCAATGCATTGATGCAGCAAATAAAGCGAACAGAATGTTGGGCTTCATTAAAAGAAACTTTTTATTCAAGAATAAAGATGTAATACTTCCCCTCTACAATAGTTTAGTCAGACCCCACTTGGAATATGCAGTCCTAAGCAATGTCCATGCTTAGGACATTGCTATATTAGAAGGTGTTCAGCGTCGGGCAACAAAAATGATCCCTTCCTTGCGCAACAAATCCTACGAAGAAAGGCTCTCCACCCTTAACATGTTCTCTTGAGAAACGTCGCCTCCGAGGAAAACTGATCGAATGTTTTAAAATACTAATTGTTTTCACGAATGTAGACTGATCAAAATTGTTTATTATCGATGACACTTTGCGTACGAGGAATAAAGGCTTAAAACTCAAATGTAGACAAGTAAATTCAGACTGTATGAAATTTTTTTACACTAACGTTGTAGTGCAAGAATGGAATAAGCTCCCATCTTCAGTGGTCCAGTGTTACACGATTGACTCCTTTAAAAACAAGCTCGACCGTCACTTCCTTGAACTTAATATTAACTAGAGTTGAAATGCAATGTTTTGGAGCCATTTGATTAATGTAGAATCACTTAGGTTTAAGGACAGACCACTTAGTCTGGACCATGGGGTCTGTGTGATCTGATTTTCTATGTAAATCTCTCTCTTCCACTTCTCCTCCTTTACTTTAATCCCTCCTTCCTTCCCTTTTTTCTTCATTCCCTCCTTCCTTCCCTCCTTTCCTTCCCTTCTTCACTACAGTTCTCCTTTCCTTTCTTCCTTCTCTCCTCTCTCCCATACTTTTGGCTTTCTTAACTCTCCTGGACCTGGACCTGGACCTGGACCTGATAAAGTATATCCAACTCTGCTGAAAGAAACAAAGAGCGAAATACTCTCCTCCCTCACAACCGTATTCAATATGTCCTTGCGACAAGGCATATTACAGGCCCATTAGTCTAACTTCGGTTGTAGGTAAGCTACTTGAGGGTATAATTAGAGACAAAATTGTGAGTTACCTTGAAAGCCACTCATTAATTGGGGACTCACAACATGGCTTCCGAAACAAAAGATCCTGCCTGTCAAATCTATTAACCTTTTATAACGACCTCTTCACTGTTTATGACGTAACCAAATCACTACTAGTCTATCTTGATTTCAAGCGTTTAATAAAGTCCGCATCATAAATTACTTTACAAATTAAAGCAAATAGGTATTGACGGTCAGGTAAACCAATGGATCGCGAATTGGTTGAGCAACTTAACTCAGCTCAAATTCTCACAGCAATGCATCGATGCAGCAAATAAAGTGAACAGAATGTTGGGCTTCATTAAAAGAAACTTTTATTTAAGAATAAAGATGTAATACTCCTCTACAACAGTTTAGTCAGACCCCACTTGGAATATAGGATATTGCTAAATTAGAAGGTGTTCAGCGATGTTTTAAAATACTTAATGGTTTCACGAATGTAGACAGATCAACATTGTTTATGATCGAACAATGGCGTAAAACTCAGATGTTTTCTTCACCAACGATGTAGTGCGAGAATGGAATAAGCTCCCATCATCAGTGGAGTCTTCTGATTAATGTAAAATCACTTAGGTTTAAAGACAGACCACCAAGTCTGGACCATGGGGTCTGTGTGGTCTGATTTTCTATGTAAATCTATGTAAATCTCTCTCTCTCTCTCTCTCTCTCTCTCTCTCTCTCTCTCTCTCTCTCTCTCTCTCTCTCTCTGTCTATCTATATGTATATCTATCTGTCTTTATATCTCTCTCTCTCTCTCTCTCTCTCTCTCTCTCTCTCTCTCTCTCTCTCACACACACACCTGGAAACTGTTTAGAGACACTTGACAGTCAGTGCACCCATGGGACCTGGGGATTAAGAGCGACGCTGCCATATCTTGTCTCCGTGAATGACAGCTCGAGTTTGGTGTTCTCGAGGCCACTGGAGTTGATAGTACACATTTTGAGATAACAAGGGAGTAAGTGGAGAAAAAAATTCAGCTTCTCCACGGGCCGGAACCAATAATTAAGCACTTTTTCAACGCTCTCAATACCCAAAGTTTCACGATCCGCGAGTTTAGTGCTATACCTGCGGAACGAAGCAAGCGCGAAACTCGGGAGGGTACTGTATAGACGATGCACATCATGTCGCAACGTTAACGGTATAAAAGTATAAAGTAGTATATAAGAAATTTCGAAAAAATAATGAGTCGAGAGATAAATGTTCCAAACTGAATTGATGAAAACTAATAAATACCAAGGTGAAAAGTATTTAAAAGTGTATTGGAGGAAAATCCTATAAATGCAATTAAGGTGAAAAAATAATACCTTAATGCAAGAATCTGCCAATGCTGGGGAGAGGACTATTTTGAGAGCCGAAGACACTTCTTGTTTGCTGCACATGGCCAAGGGTCGCGTGAGTCTCTGTGCCTCCCGGGCAACTCTGACTAATGCCCGCTGCAGTAGGTACGACAGCCGGGGAACTGCCTCCATAGACACCCTGTCCAGCTGTTCCCTCACTCGACCTTGTTGCACGACCCTCAGGACATCGTGGTTGCTCCAAGGCAGCTGTTGTAATTCCACCAATCTAAAAGAAAGAGTTTACCGTTTCTAATTGGCAACCAAGGCAGCTGTTGTAATTTCACCAATCTAAAAGAAAGAGTTTACCGTTTCTAATTGGAAGAAGCTTTGGAAGCAAAGACACTTCCTGTTTGACGGTTTTATGTTGCATATCTGCTGCAGTGTTAATGGACTATTACCTGTTATGAGAATCGACCCACACAAACTCATCTGCCGCGGTGACGTTGGTGTTGATGGTTTCCAGAGATGAGTGACGCATCAGTCTCCTCACAGGCTCCCCCTCTGATCCTGACATGGAGGAATAAGTTGAAGTGGAGTAGCTGGTCCTAGAACCTTGTGAACGCATGGTGAGTTGCTCTATTGCTTGCTTGATGTCTTCGAGTCCGCTGGCACTCTCCAGGGTCAAGGAAAGGTCATCCTGCAAAAGAGAAATCTGACCGTCAATGGCGAAAAACAATTGTCTAGTCGTTCATCATACTTTCCTACGTTTAAGGTAAACTGCTTCGTTTACAATTTGCCAGCGTATTAGGGGGACTGACATGTCTGCACATGAAATGGAAAGATTTAATGCCCCTGCTTGATTTCCAGTTACTAAGGGGTAGCATTTTGCAGAAAGTATTCTCAAATAATGTAAACAATTGGTATACCTTGGATGGCGCAGTTCTATGGCGTGGCCAAGCTTGAGCTCGCCGGCCCGACCCTGCTCCTTTATATCCCGCTCCAACGGAGGTCACTGCAGCGGAGAGGCGGTCATCCTCAGGAACAACCTTGAGGTTGGGTCTCAGGTGGTCATGTCGAGGTAGTGAGTCGATGGGCGGTGATGAGGAGGTGTGGCCATCAGACATAGAAGCATGGCCTGATGATCGATTTTCGTCTGAAGACGACCCACCGCCATAAGAATCTTGACGGCGCTGTGGTATACATACAGTAGAACTAGTTAAAAATATGCCTTTAACATATTATGTACCAAATTATAAAATACAGATTTTATCTATATACTTGTGCTGGCCTGTCATAACAGCTGCTGCTCTCAAATATTTCCTGTGGATTTATATATCGATCATACTCCATTTCCTCCTCGAATCCATTTCTTAAGTTGATATGTATTTTTGGTGAGAACTGAACTTTTTCATACCATCGAATTTAAGCACCATGTATCTATTTTGATGCCTTTCAGTCATGCTGTCATGTGTGTGTGTGTGTGTGTGTGTGTGTGTGTGTGTGTGTGTGTGAGAGAGAGAGAGAGAGAGAGAGAGAGAGAGAGAGAGAGAGAGAGAGAGAGAGAGAGAGAGAGAGAGAGAGAGAGAGAGATTGTGTGTGTGTGTCGGTAGGTGTGTGTGTGTGTGTGTGTGTGTGTGGTTAGATGCGTGTGGCCACAAAGTCTGTTACAGCTTACGAATATGTATATGTTACGTGGACAATCCAATATATTGCAGTTGCAGCAGGACTGACCTGTATGATCCTGAGCTCATCAACGGAAAGATGATGCGGAAAAGAGAGGATGTTGCGTCTTTTGGACTTGAGCTTGGTTGGTGGCCGCTTTCGGTTCATCATGTGGTCTCCGTCGGAGGAACTCTTACTAAGCGAACCACAGTCTGTACTTTCGGGTGTTACCTGACCAGCTGGGTGTCCTAGATGGCTTATGTGAGCGTTTAGGTGCCCACTTAGATGATGCTTATTGAGTTCATTATAGGTATCTACATCATCAGGGAGCACCGTTAAGGCCATCTTATTGGTGACTTCAGCCAACTTCTTGAGATCACAACCGTCAACTAGCACTTCAGGGTCCCCTTCGTCTTTTTCAGCTGGGTAGTCGCGGTATTTGTCGTCGAGGATATCGTCTGCCGTCAAGATACCGCTGCAATTATTCTTGCAGCTGTTATTGTTTTGACTGTTACATGGAGAGTAACTGACGTCCTTCTTTTGCTCTAGAACATCAATTACCTTTTCTGTTGAATCATGAGTAAGCCGCTGGCTGTGAGATGGTGAGGCCTGCATTTGCAGCGCCGTTAAGTTAAGGGGTGAATACGTTTGTGGTGCTGACATGGGGTATTTTTCTGGAGTCATGGGATAACCTCCTTCCCATACGGCGCCACCAATGCCCTGGGAGGATGAAGATGTGTCTCTTTCAGGGAACTGTTGCACAAAGTGACTACTGACGCTAAGAGGACTCAGGTTAGGAACACCCACCCCTACAGGGGAACCTTCCATTTTCGGTAGGTCGAGTTTTCCATAATCATGCTGTGAGCGATGGTCTGTCATTTTGACAGGTGGACTGGCTATACGTTGTGACTCTAACTTGACAGGTGGCGATGTTACTCGGTGTGAAGTCACACGCTCCCTTAGTCCTCCATTTCCGGTTCCAGGGGACCCCATCATAGCAAGAGCAATCCCTGGGGACTGTTGACGCTGAGCAGGCACTACCTCGCGGCTCTGAGCTTTGTATACAGGCGTATTACTTCCATTTTTGCTGGGGTATTCCTGTGGCTTTGTTGGGTATTCTTGAGTTTTAGATGGGTATTCCTGCAGCTTGCTGGGGTAGTCCTGTGGTTTGGTAGGGTAGTCTTGGGGCTTGTGCTGATAGTAGTCATGTCGAGGGTACTCGCGCTGAGCCAGGCTGAGGGGAATGTTCAGTAATCGTTCTCGGGATCCTGTCCGACTCTCACGTCCACGACCCTGCGGAGAAAATATTTCCAGAAGTTATCTTTGATCAAATGTGTATATTCTCAAGAGATCGAAGTATTATTGTACCCTTAATGTTGATTGTGTTGCATGCTACAATAAATGAGTTTTTTATATTCGTTCTTAAAGAAAATTCCACACTAAATAAGTGGAATGGGACAGATGAAAATTTTAGAAACACCAGCAAATTTAAGAGTTTTTATCATCAATGGTATGAAGGCACAAATAAATATAGAGATAAGTGAAAAAGTAGAAAAATGTACTTTTGGGTATGAAATATATGAACAAACTCTGGGAAGAACAGAGTCAATAACGTTTTAGCCTGTATAATGTTGCAAGAAAAACTCTACATGGAAAACTTATAGAAAATACTTTAACATTTTTCCCACAGGAAGCGCTCATCAGAAAGAACATTGATCGGTAGGAAAGAGCCATGGCGAGGATTGACATTCATACAGTCTAATAATATTATATGATAATAAATTAGAGGAAGAAAAGAACAAGAACAACATAAATAACTGCAGCCGCAGCAGTGACAAAAAAAAAAAACCAGCAATAGCAGCAGCAGCAACAACAAAAAGTAGCGTAAATAAAAAAAACTACAAAAAAGTAGGGATGGGCAGGTACCGTTAATTTGAGTACCGGGAGCACCGGTACCGAAAACTCAGGTACCGATAGTACCGGTACCGCCGGTTCCTCCATCTTAATAACTGGCCTATAAGGAACCCAAATATATTTATCATAATCAGAAGGATTTACTTTGATTTCTTCTATTATTCCGTTCTCTATTTATTTATCAAACACCTCTTGGTATTTATTGAGGAGACCTTTTCTTTTTAGGTGATCCACAGTCCGGTCTAATACCTTTAGAGCAGACCTTATGAGTGTTGTAACTAAAATATAAATGATTTACATGGTCCTGGTAGTGATAGATTCTTGCTTAATCGGATCTCTGCATACATTTGTACTTGTCTAACTGGACCTTTGCTCATAATGGTTGAGTAGCCCTGCTTTAGAGCAACAAATTGATTGGAAGGGACTGAATTTATTTTATCTGGATACCAAGGCAATTCTACATTATAGTATACATCTTTGAAAATTATACCTTCTTTAAATTTATCAATTTGGTCTTTATCAAAGGACATCAATTTTCGGTCATCCTTCTTTATACCCATAGATTCTAAACTAAAGAGATGTTCTAGTCCATTATCAACTTCGCTATCCTCCATAATATGCTCTAACGGGTTAAAGTATGATTTTAGAGGATCCATAACTAGATTGATCACTGTCTCTATGTTAGTGTCTCCCAGCGCTGTGTTTATAGGTACTACTGGGAGGTTAGTAACCCCTGGTGTCTGCTGCACGCTCTGTGCCAGGCCGACATCACTATGTCATGGAATGCCCTCTCATTGCTAAGTTTGGACTGCCTTGACCTGCCCCAGACAATTTGTTGGCTCCTGAACCATGATGTCCTTGATCTCTGCAGTATTTTACTTTAAGACTAGTATTACTCTATCTCTGTGTTCATTCCCATCTAGTGCTTAGGCAATGTTCTCCGTCCCCACATTTTATTGTCTTCTTGTCCACTTTCCTTCCTACCATTGTATCTTTTTAATTTCGTGGTGCTACCTACACATGTATTAATAGTTGTATAATCACACTCTGTCCTGCCTGGGGGTTGGGATGGCATGTTCCTCCCTTCTCCCTTGTTGTTTACCTGCATCAATAAACTATCAATCAATCAATCATTGCTCTTTTTCAAGAATTTTATTAAAGATTTATTCTGGTTCTATTCAAAAAGTTAAATACTGTTCCCATGGGGGCAACTTTGTTATTAAAGGCAAGACAGGAACCACCTAGTACTTCCTTCCAAGTTGCTGAAGACATGTACAGCCATGGCTGATAGTCCATGAGCAGGTGGTGGGGCAAGCCACAGCCAATACTAGGCAGAGCGTTCGAACAAGTTGACGTTCTACACATCTCTCAACAACTCTGTGAACGAGTTGTTAGTAATTTTGTATGTAGGTCTAGGAATCGCAAGTAATGCATCACCAAATGTTTTAGCTCGTTGTATTTGATGTTATAATTACAAGAGATAGCTGTATGTATGGAATACCCATGATATGTAATGAGTAAGATTAATAATAACCGATATTACGGCATGTGACGGCTCCAGTATAAATGGTGAGGTGCAAATATGTGTGTGTGTGTGTGTGTGTGTGTGTGTGTGTGTGTGTGTGTTACAACTCTGCTCATGTTTTTTTCTGATTTCATTTTAATGTTATCCAGGTTTCATGAAAAGTGAATATGTAATGTTGACAGATAAACTTTGCCATTCAAGATTTACAAACATTTGGATGCCAATAATTACGGTGAAGTGAGTAAGATGTCACATATACGATACTGTAATCTTTATTAAGATCATAAAGCATTACATAGTAGGTATAGTTTCCTATGTAAAATTCAACAGATTATTGATAAATAAGTGCAGGATAAGGGAATAGGGCAGCACCCCAGCCTCATGGGGTATAGCATAAATCTGGATATATAGAGGCAGCACCCCAGCCTCATGGGGTATAGCATAAATCTGGATATATAGACAGGTAACGACTTGCCTCGTGATCGTATAGTCACATGTTCAATCCCGGCCAACAGCGCTATTTCATGGGGGAAGGTAACACTCTCCTTTTACCCTAGTGGTGCGTTATGTCCTTTCCTAATATTTAACCCATCCCCCCTCAGCGTCAATCACCCGCTGGAGACGTGAGGGAAGAGTCTACCAGCTTTGAACACATGTCGGGTGTTCGTCTGATACTCTCCCAGACATCATAGGAATGCCTGGTTATCTCTGCTTTGGTCTTCTCTGCTACCTCCCACTCACGCTTCATAATGCCCCATATATTTTCTATTGGATTGATATCACAGCCCTAAGGGGGCCAGTCAAGGAGGTGAATTTCTGTCAAACGTCATTACCTCGGCAACTGCTTTGTTAAAGATAAAATTCACCAAAGGACACTCAAAACGACTGTTAGGTGATTTGGAGGTTTTAATGGGAACTAATGGTTTCGCTAGATCTTGCTCAGTTGGTTCAAACTTTGTTTTACACCTTTTGTATTGGTAATGATAATGGCTGTAATACAGGATTTACGATAAGGTCATGCATGTTCAGTCAGTCGTGTGCTCTTACATTATTACCCAACACATGAGCGTTGACCTTTTTTATACCTCCGACAGAGCCTGTAACAAAACTATTTTAACTTCATATTCACAATACAGCATAATTGGTTCCCACACCTAACATATTATATATAACTACAAACAACTCGTTAACTCGTTCACCAAGGAACGGCCACGTTGAGAGGGGTGAGGATAATCAACTTCCTCGAATGCTCTGCACAGTATTGGCTGTGGCTTCCCCCACCACCTGCTCATGGACTATCAGCCATGGCTGTACAGTACTGAAAATATCAATTCCCAACAGCATATCCACTGTTATTGTTTCATGGTTTCCTTTTTCATAGAAAGTTTCATCTAAAAGCCAATGCTGTTAAGTTTGAAGTTATTGATGATTTCATTCATTCCTGGGACTTCAAAGGTTATATTGAAAGTTCTGCCTACGAACAAAGGGACAAAAATTAATCTTTTATCTAGTTAGTTAGTTTCTTGGCCTAGGTAAGTGCCTACTTCGCATTCCAAGGAATGTAATTCATTGACATTTTGGCATAGATCTTTAGCAGCTGTTTCAGAAATAAAAGACCTTTGGCTACCTGTGTCTAGTATTAAACATCTTACTTTCCTACTTTTCTTTCCAATTTTTAAATTCAGTATCAGCAGGAAGCAATTTAAATGAGTCAAGGGTTCTCTGAGCAAGATACAAACTTATACTGGTCTTTGGTTTGGGGTCTGAATTATTTAACGAAGGACACAAAGGAGTTATGTATTCTCTCCTTTTGCACAGCTGACATGCAAACCTCAACTTATTTTGTTTGTCGTAACAAACATATTCATTATGTCCTGAACCGGGGCACCTTATACATAAGGACAAGTCTCTGAGTTTTTCTACTTTATCTTCATAGCTGTTGAACTTAGAGCATTTATCCAGAGAATGCCCTGTTGTATCACACAACTTGCAAGATGATATTTTAGCCTTATTGAATGATTTAAAATTTTGCATTGTGCTATAGTCATGTATCGGAGATCCGCATCCGCATCCGCGGAACATCCGCATAATTTTTCACATCCGCAGTTTTCAAAAATGAAACATCCGCATCCGCATCCGCATTTGTGATGAAGTAAATATCCGCATCCGCACCACACACAAAGAGGATGTGGCGGATATTCTTTAAATATTACCGAGTCACACAGACCCTGTACAGACTACCGAGCACAGAATTTGCGAAGTTGAAGAAAATAAATAAATGCATGGTTACTTAATTATCTACTAAAAATACACCTTGTATTAATTTTCTTTCAAATTTGCCAAACATAATGTGTCAAAAGTTTTGCGGAATGGTAGGAGGAGGGAAATCATTTTACATAGTGACTATGTAGTAGGTGTCTTATTTAAGAATCTAAAATGGGTGTATGGGTGTTCCAGCAACACAAGGAACTTAGGAAAGAGTGGCCTAAGGTTTTAGAGGTTCCCCAGAGACAAGAAAACCTGTCGGAAGTGGAAAATAGCGTGCCGACGGGCAGATAAATATAACGCCAGATATGCCCGCGTGTGCTCTCGTCACTTCTTAAAAAGTAATTATTCTCTAAGGAAAGATGGTGCCACTTGTGGACTAAAGGCTACAAGGGCACTGAAGCCAGGGGCTGTACCATCTGTACATATTCCATCAAAACCACATGCAGGTGTGTGTAGTGAAAGCAATGAAGATGAAGGTGACTGGTGGTGGCGGGGTGAGTGTTGTGTCGAGTGCAGGGACAGGCGAGTGGCAGCACGTCCCAGATGATGATTCAGGCCCTCCTCCAGTGCCATTTACAGGTGCCAGTGGCTTCAGAGCTATTGACTGATGTTGATTTATTGATTGATTGATTGTGCATCTGCTTTGGGCAAGCTTCTCACACTGATTTACAGGGAGTCACTAAGGACAGGAAATGTGCCAAGAGACTTTCATAGTCACATGAACTGTTTAACAGTTAACATTCGCTGTACGTACGTTGCACCATCTTTATAATTATACTACCAAATTTGTCACACCAACTAGGGGCTGGGTTCTCAAATTGGTATCATAATAAATCAACTGCCTTAGAAGAATAATGTGCAGAGTTACTTTTATTATAATTATTTTTTTCTTTGATGTTGTGGGGGCTGTATCTAGAAAAAAAGCAGTAATAGTTTTATAAATCTATGCGTACTACTGTTGACTTCTGCTGAAAACATTAAAATTCCTGGAAATTTAGTGAGGCATATGTCACATTATGTATTAGTAGGCTAGGCCAGTTTTTTCATCACTTTAAGAGAATGGTATGGCATTCCTTACTGCTTTAGTCACCGATATTTTGGTAGGGATACAAGAAGGAAATATGAAACACACATATAGTATAGTGTGGACGAAATACAGCATCTGTGACAGCTCAACTTCAGCATTTTTTGCTGTTCTCTTGGTTAATTCTCTCGATTTGGTGCATAAATGTTGCAGCCTATTACAAGACTTTCATTCTGTACTATAGTTTCATATTCTGCTGCATTGAAATAACGTCATAGAAGGGGCTTTCCCATGCTTTCGCCATGGTTTTGGGCACCAGTGCGCACAAGATGCGGGCGTGACGTCATCGTTCCCTGTGACGTCATAGCAATGACGTCGGAGCGAAATATCCTCTCTCGCTCTGATCCTTGATTGCTCTCTACCACCCAGATAGACGCTCCAGAGATTTCACATACGAGTGGCCAATTAGTACCACCTGCATATCTATGCAATGGACACGCCCCCCTGGCTGAAACCCTTTTGAAATTAATTTAAAAACAAGGAGGCAGTGAAGAAGAGAGTCAGAGAGAGAGAGAGGCTGCCTCTTTGAAGAGGAGTCAGGCTGTAACACGCAGTTACGCAGCAAACGCTGCCGTTAGTTGTTACCAAGCCGGTTATATACAGATTGTTAAACACTTGACTGAAATTATGTTGCGAATTTATTCTTTAGCAACACACTGGTAAGGCCAAAATCTCACATACTCCGACTCACCCGCGACGTACAAAGACCTTCCTCCCAAGCACCACCTTAAATAACCCTTCCCCCTGGCTTAAAGGTACAAGATTTAAGGTATACTTATGTTTGTCTTCAGGCAATTCTATTGCTCTGCGTCTCTCTTTGCCTTCCTACCAGTTCGGGGAGGGGTATGCGAGATCGCCCTCACCCGGGTGAACGCGTCTGACGCTCTTTCCCTGTGCCCTTACAAGCAGCTACCACCAACACCTGTTTTCCATAAGAACTTTCAGGGTCTGCATTATTTCTATTTCCCTCAGTCCTTCTATGCATCAGTCATCTGCCCGGAGAGTACCACTTATCAACGGGTTACTGGTCACTATGCCATAGCGGAAGCATGCTATATCCGCTCCACTAACATAACAACGCACCCGTCCCGGATCCGTCTGGTTTTCACGGCCAATATTTCCCATCGAGTGTTTCCTCTACGGTCTCTCGATAACATTCACTTCTCCAGCATCTCTTATGTGACTAAATCCCTTAATTCATTGTCTTTCGCAAACAAAACAGAGTTTGCGGAAACCCTGGAGGAAACGCTGCCTGAATACTTGCATCTCCCCTACTTGTACCCTGGATTTTTTGTACCAATGTTTCTGATGTTCGTCAGTCTCGTCGTCATGTGCTACCTTATTAGGAGGAACTCTGTCCTGCACGATTATTTGGTTGTGCTGACATGGCGACTGGATGCAGGGAGGCCACTGGCAAGGTAGTTTTTCCTTTTCTCAAGCAAGTCAGATGACAGAAACCTGGCATTCCCCTGCTCCTATACTTAACATTGTACTATGTTTCACTACTGTATGTTTCACTACTGTATTTTTTTTAGGAGCTAGATGAACGTTTCATTGTCTGTAACTATGCCAGTTGATAGCTACTTATACATATGTCCTTATATTTATCTTTTGAGAGATTTCTTATGTTTCATGTCACACACGTTGTGTTTTACCTCTCACTATTTATATTATTACTACACAAATGTTCTTACATAGCCAGTGTTTTATTGTAATTGTATCATAGGCAGTCTGCTTAACAAGATCCCACTATGTATGTTAATGGTAACTAGACTGCTAGTTAGATTTTTGTATATCGCGAGGTCGCGATCACTGGTAGGTGACCGAGCAGTGTTATAGTAGGATATCAATGTATTATTATTATTATTATTATTATTATTATTATTATTATTATTTAGTATCACCACGAATTAGGCATACAATTGTCAATGGAAAAAACCCACGACAGATAGATCACGCCACCTTATAGGAATGTCGTCCGTCAGTGTTTACCGTCTCAGTTTGTATACAAAGCATTTCATAGTGCGTGGAGGTCACCTTGACGTACGTGACCAATTGTAACTTAATTATTTTCCAACCTATAACTCGTCACTCCTTCACGAGAGTCCGACTGACACACAACGGCAGTCGCTCTCGCTCCGACGCTCCTTGTACATATAGGCTAAGAATATATTCGCCTTAAGGAAGCTGAAGTCTTAATCAACGGCCTTTAAACGCCCCCCGGTACACCGTTACAGACTGAATGTGTCGGCGATGTAAGCCAGCCAGTAGTAATATTAAGTTAATATTTTGATGGCCACGCTGCTTGCTCCGTGTTCGACAGCAGACCGAGTATAACTGAGGTGCTGCTCTGTCCGCGCCTCACAGCTGACTGAATGAACTACGGGGCAGCTTGCGTGCCCTATTCTTACCGGAAGCCAGTTGTTAACCGGGCATTCCAAAATATTCTTTATAAGGTTCGAAGCGAGTTCCACTAGCAACTGCTAATTTCATTAAGTTATTTTACTTAATAGCGTATATCAATCTCGCTTTATTTAGCAGCCAATCCTTTAGGGAAAATTACTATGGAGTTAATTACTAACGTAACCGCTGGGCAGTAAAGTATTGCCTTTATTATGGAACAACTCACCCACCCAATTACCAACAGCTGCTCAGCTTCGCTTTCAGATCCCAGCCCGCTTCCTAGATAACCCTTAAGTCCTAACACCACGTTTCCGGGTATTCCGGCCTGGTATATAGAGAGATAGAATAATAATAATAACAATAATGATAATATCAATGATAATAATATGAGAGATAACAATGGTAATACTATTACTACTTTCCCTACTACTACGAAAGCTACGACTAATTCCCTTTTTTTTTTTTACAGGAAAGGAAGCAGCTCAAGGGCAACAAAAAAAAAACTGTTGAAAAAAAGTTCGCTTATCGCTGCTCCTGAAAAACATAAAAGTAAACAGTGGCCAAAAGAGAGGTCACTTTCGGGCGGAGAGGTGTCTTGATACTCTCCTCTTGAAAGAGGTCAAGTCATAGGCTGGAGGAAATACAGACGAAGGAAGGCTGTTCCCGAGTTTACCAGTGAAGGGGATGAAAGAATGAAGATGCTGGTTAACTCTTGCATAAAAGGCTTGGACAGCATAGGGATGATCTAGCTAGAGTAGATAGTTGAGTGCAGCGGGACCGCGTAAGGGGGGAAGGCATGCAGTTAGCAACTTCAGAAGAGCAGTCGGCATGAAAATATCGACAGAAGATAGAAAGAGGTGCAACACTGCGGCTGAATTTAAGAGGTAGAAAACTGCTAGTATGAGTAGCAGAGCTGATGAGACGAAGAGCCTTTGACTCCACTCTGTCTAGTAAGGCTGTGTGTGTGGAACCCCCTCACACATGAGATGCATACTCCATACGATGACGGACAAGACCCTTGTATATGGACAGCATCTGAGTCGGGGAGAAGACCTGGCGGAGACGACACAGTGCGCCCAACCTCGAGGAAGCTGATTTAGCGAGAGAAGAGATACGAAGTTTCCAGTTAAGATTTTGAGTTGAGGATAGACCGAGGATGTTTAGTGTAGAAGAAGGTGACTGCTGTGTTGTCGAAGAATAGGGGATAGGTGTTTGGAAGGTTGTGTCGAGTTCATTGGTGGAGATAATGAGTTTTGATGCAATAAAGGACACCTGGTTCCTTTTGCCCTAATCGGAAATAAGAGAAAGGTCTAAAGTCAAGCGTTCTGCAGCCTCCAGCCTGGGATCACATAATTCCTGTGGGGAGGGTCTTCTGTTTAATGATGTTGAGTAATGCAGAGTAGAGTCATCAGCACAGGAGTGGATAGGACAGATTGTTATTGAAAGAATATTATCATTGAAGAACAGAAAGAGATTGGGAGATAGAACAGAGCCCTGTGGGACACCACTGTTGATAGGTTTAGGGGTAGACACTGACCCTCTACCACAGCAGAGATAGAACGACCGGAAAGGAAACTGGAGATGAAAGTACAGAGATAGGGATAGAAACCGCAAGAGGGAAGTTTAGAAAGCAAAGACTTGTGCCATACCTTGTCGAATGCTTTCAAAATGTCTAGCGCAACAGTGAAAGTTTCACCGAAACGGCTAAGAGAGGATGACCATGAGTCAGTTAAGAAAGCAAGATCACCAGTAGAACGCCCAAGTGGACAGATGCCTAGTACTACTGTTACTTCAATTACTACTATTACTAATAATACTACGGCTGAGTCTCACCTGTGCCGTGTCCCGCGTGGGCTGAGTCTTCAGGGACAAGGTAGAGCCTCCGCCAAGGTCTCGCACCGGAGTCTTGCTTCCTGTCGGTGGTTGCTGCTGCTGTTGCTGCTGCTGCTGTTGTTGTTGATTGTAAGCTGTTATGTCCCTGTTATTGACACTGTTATTTTGCTGTTGGATATAAGATGTTATTTCTCTGGCATTATTAGGGCCGTTGTTGTTGCTATTGTTGCTGTTATTGCTGTTTGGTGAAGTACTGTTGTTGGATGAGTTACTTGAATTAGTACTTGTGTTTTGTTGTGACTGCTGCTGTGACTGTTGTTGTTGTTGTTGTTGTTGTTGTTGTTGTTGCTGTTGCTGTTGTTGCTGCTGTTGTTGTTGTTGTTGTTGTTGTTGTTGTTGTTGTTGTTGTTGTTGCTGTTGTTGTTGCTGTTGTTGCTGTTGTTGTTGCTGCGGTTGCTGCTGGTGTTGCTGTTGCTGCTGCTGCTGCTGCTGCTGCTGTTGCTGCTGCTGTTGTTGTTGCTGCTGCTGCTGTTGTTGCTGCTGTTGCTGCTGCTGTGAGCGGAGCATCACCGCAGCATCAGCATTGAGGCGATGGACATCTCCGGGTCTGTGAATAAGAATGCATTACAATAAGAATACTCGCAGTGCGCTTGTTATAGCTTAACTAAATCAAATAAGTATTAAAATGTTTAATAGGTGTTCTTGAACAGGAAACGTCCAAAGATTGAAGCATATTGTGTAACCCATCAGAAAAAAAAAAACTTTTCAGGATTTCATAATTAAAATTACCACACGCCTCCATGGTGCAGTAGCTAACATCACTGACTACGAATCTGAGGGGCTGGGTTCGAATCCCAGCCTGGGCAGTTGGCGTGCAGCCCACCCAGTTGTTCATTTAGGGAGGGTGGATAAATGGGTACCTGGGGACACCTGGGGAAGGTAAACTGTGGTAACCCAGATGTTACACTGACCCTGTGTCGGGTTAAGGATTCTCTCCCACCACAAGCTCAAAGGACCAATGGGACAGAGATGAGCACTGCCGCCAAGCAAGGCTATCGCATGTGCTCCCAAATTTACCTTACCTTGACCACAAGGTGTGTGTGTGTGTGTATGTGTGTATATTTTTACAACAAAGGAGACAGCTCAAGGGCAACAAAAAGAGTGTAGAAAAAAGGCCACTACTCACCGCTCCCACAACAGACAAAAGTAAAAAGTGGCCAAAAGAGAGGTCAATTTCGGGTGGAGAGGTGTCTTGCTACACTCTTCTTGAAAGAGGTCAAGTCATAGGCAGGAGGAAATACAGACGAGAGAAGGCTGTTCCGGAGTTTACCAGTGTGAGGGATGAAAGAGTGAAGATGCGGGTTAACTCTTGCATAAGTTGTCTCAGTTGCGCTTGACATATCGAAAGCCTTCGATAGAGTCTGGCACAAGTCTTTGCTTTCTAAACTGCCCTCTTTCGGATTCTATCCTTCTCTCTGTTCCTTTATCTTCAGTTTCCTTTCCGGCCGTTCTGTTTCTGCTGTTTTTCCCCTAAACCTATTAACAGTGGTGTTCCACAGGGCTCTGTCCTATCACCCACTCTCTTCCTGTTATTCATCAATGATCTTCTTTCCATAACAAACTGTCCTATCCACTCATACGCTGATGACTCCATTTTGCATTATTCAACTTCTTTCAACAGAAAACCCTCTCAACAGGAATTACATGACTCCAGGCTGGAGGCTGCAGAACGCTTAACTTCAGGCCTTACTATCATTTCCGATTGGGGTAAAATAAACCTTGTGTCCTTCAATGCCTCAAAAACTCAAATTCTCCACCTATCAACTCGATACAATCTTCCAAACACCTATCCCCTATTCTTCGACAACACTCAGCTGTCACCATCTTCAACACTAAACATCCTCGGTCTATCCTTAACTCAAAATCTAAACTGGAAACTTCACATCTCGTCTCTCACTAAATCAGCTTCCTCGAGGTTGGGCGTTCTGTATCGTCTCCGCCAGTTCTTCTCCCCCGTACAGTTGCTATCCATATACAGGGTCATTGTCCGCCCTCGTATGGAGTATGCATCTCACGTGTGGGGGGGCTCCACTCACACAGCTCTCTTGGACAGAGTGGAGTCTAACGGCCTATTCTCAGTGAATCTCTTCCCCCTTCACGCGAGGAAACAAGGCTTCGTGGACCAAACGGTATTCTCAGAAGAGGTAGTCTAAGGCTCTTCGTCTCATCAGCTCTCTTCCTCTTACTGATAGTCTTCTACCTTTTAATTTCCGCCGCCAGGTTGCCTCTCTTTCTATCTTCTATCGATATTTTCACGCTGACTGCTCTTCTGAACTTGCTAACTGCATGCCTCCCCCCCTCCCGCGGCCCCGCTGCACGCGACTTTCTACTCATGCTCATCCGGGTCATCCCTATACTGTCCATACCCCTTATGCAAGAGTTAACCAGCATCTTCACTCTTTCATCGCTCACGCTGGTAAACTCTGGAACAAGCTTCCTTCTTCTGTATTTCCTCTGGCCTACGACTTGAACTCTTTCAAGAGAAGGGTATCTGGACACCTCTCCTCCCGAAATTGACCTCTCTTTCGGCCACCTCTTTGGATTCTTTTTGGGAACAGCGAGTAGCGGGCTTTTTTTTTTTTTATTATTATTTACTTTTTTGTGCCCTTGAGCTTTCTCCTTTGTTGTAAAAAAAAAAAAAAAAATAGGGGGTTTGGACAGTACAGGGATGAGCTAGAGTAGAAAGTCGAGTGCAGCGGGGCCGGGGTAGGGGGGGAGGCATGCAGTTAGCAAGTTCAGAAGAGCAGTCAGCATGAAAATATCGAAAAAAGATAAAGAGAAGGGCAACATGGCGGCGGAACTTAAGAGGTAGAAGACTGTCAGTATATATATATATATATATATATATATATATATATATATATATATATATATATATATATATATATATATATATATATATATATATATATATATATATATATATAGATAGATAGATAGATAGATAGATAGATAGATAGATAGATAGATAGATAGATAGACAGAGATATAGATATAGATATAGATAGATATAGATAGATAGATAGATAGCTATTTTTTTTTTTTTTTACAGAAAAGGAGACAGTTCAAGGGCGTGAAAAAAAAGAAAACAATAATGAAAAAAAGCCCGCTACTTACTGCTCCCGAATAGAGTACATAGGAGTGGCCAAAAAGAGAGGTCAATTTCGGGAGGAGAGGTGTCCTGATACCCTCCTCTTGAAAGAGTTCAAGTCGTAGGCAGGAGGAAATACAGATGAAGGATGATTGTTCCAGAGTTTACCAGCGTGAGGGATGAAAGAGTGAAAATGCTGCTTAACTCTTGCATAAGGGGTTTGGACAGTATAGGGATGAGCATGAGTAGAAAGTCGTGTGAGGCGAGGCCGCAGGAGGGGGGGAGGCATGCAGTTAGCAAGTTCAGAAGAGCAGTTAGCGTGAAAATATCGATAGAAGATAGAAAGAGAGGCAACATCGCGACGGAATTTAAGAAGTAGAAGACTATCAGTAAGAGGAGGAGAGCTGATGAGACGAAGAGCCTTAGACTCCACTCTCTCCAGTAGAGCTGTGTGAGTGGAGCTCCCCCTCACGTGAGATGCATACTCCATACGAGGGCGGACAAGGCCCCTGTATATGGATAGCAACTGTGCGAGTTAGAAGAACTGGCGGAGACGATACAGAACGATCAACCTCGAGGAAGCTGATTTAGTGAGAGAAAAGATGTGAAGTTTCCAGTTAAGATTTTGAGTTAAGGATAGACCGAGGATACTTAGTGTTGAAGAAGGTGACAGCTGAGTGTTGTCGAAGAATAGGGGATAGGTGTTTGGAAGATTGTGTCGAGTTGATAGGTGAAGAAATTGAGTTTTTGAGGCACTGAAGGATACAAGGTTTCATCTACCTCAATTGGAAATGATAGCAAGGTCTGAGGTTAAGGGTTCTGCAGCCTCCTGTCTGGAGTCATGTTCTTCCTGTTGTGATGGTCTTCTATTGAAAAGAAGTTGAATAATGCAGAGTGGAATCGTCGGCGTGAGTGGACAGGACAGTTTGTTATGGAAAGAAGATCATTGATGAATAACAGGAAGAGAATGGGTGATAGGACAGAGCCCTGTAGAACACCACTGTTGATAGGTTTAGGGGAAGAACAGTGACCGTCTACCACCGCAGAGATAGAACTGCCGGAAAGGAAACTGGAGATTAAGGAACAGAGAGAGGGATAGAATCCGAAAGAGGGCAGTTTAGAAAGCAAAGACTTGTGCCAGACTCTATCGAATGCTTTCGATATGTCTAGCGCAACTGAGAAAGTTTCACCGAAACGGCTAAGAGAGGATGACCAAGAATCAGTTAAGAGAGCAAGAAGATCGCCAGTAGAACGCCCTTTGCGGAACCTGGCGATCAGATAGAAGGTCAGAAGTGGAAAGGTGCTTTTGAATCTTTCGGTTAAGGATTGATTCAAAAGCTTTAGATAGACAGGAAAGTAAAGCTATAGGGCGGTAGTTTGAGGGATTGGAACGGTCACCCTTCTTAGGCACAGGCTGTATGAAGGCATACTTCCAGCAGGAAGGAAAGATAGATGTTGACAGGCAGAGGCGAAAGAGTTTGACCAGGCAGGGTGTCAGCACGGAAGCACAGTTTTAAGAACAATAGGTGGCACTCCATCAGGTCCATAAGCCTTCTGAGAATTGAGGCTAGAGAGGGCATAGAAAACATCATTCCGAAGAATCTTAATAACAGACATAAAGGAGTCAGAGGGGGGATGAGTAGGAGGAATATGCCCAGAGTCGTCCAGAGTGGAGTTGTTACAGAAAGTTTGACCGAAGAGCTCAGCCTTAGAGGTAGATGAGACGGCGGTGCTGCCGTCAGGGTTAAGGAGAGGATGGAAAGATGAAGAAGTGAAATTGGAGGAGATATTTTTGGCTAGGTGCCAGAAGTCCCGAGAAGAACTAGAGAAAGCAAGGTTTTGACATTTGCTATGTATGAAAGAGGTTTTGGTAAGTCGAAGAATAGATCTGGCACGATTCCGGGCGGAAATGTAAAGATCATGGTTAGCGGGAGTTCGAAGGCTCTGGTATCTTTTGTGAGCTGCCTCTCTATCCTTGACAGCACGAGAACAAGCGCGAGAAAACCAAGGCTTTTTTAGCATGAGGAGTAGAGAAAGTACGTGGAATGTATGCTTCCATTCCAGAGACAATCACCTCTGTGATGCGCTGGGCACACACAGAGGGGTCTCGCTCCTGGAAGCAGTAATTATTCCACGGGAAATCGAAAAAGTTCATCCTCAGGTCGTTCCACCGAGCTGAAGCAAAATGCCAGAAGCATTGCCTTCCCGGTGGGTCCAGAGGATGTACAGGAGAGATAGGACAGGATACAGAAATAAAGTTGTGATCGGAGGAGCCCAACGGAGAGGACAGTTTGGCAGAGGAAGTAGAAGGGTTAAGGGTAAGGAAGAGGTCTAGTATGTTGGGCCTGTCTCCAAGACGGTCGGGAATACGTGTAGGGTGCTGAACCAACTGCTCTAGATCGTTGAGGAGAGCAAAGTTGTAGGCTTGTTCACCAGGCTGGTCAGTGAAAGAGGATGAAAGCCAGAGCTGGTGGTGAACATTGAAATCTCCCAGGATGGAGATTTCAGGGAAGGGAGGGTGGGTTAAGATGTGCTCCACTTTAGAGTTCAAGTAGTCGAAGAATTTTACATAGTTAGAAGAGTTGGGTGAGAGATAAACAGCACAGATGTATTTAGTAATAGAATGACAATGAAGTTTTAGCCAGATGGTGGAAAATTCTGAAGAGTCAAGGTCGCGGGCATGAGAGCAAGTGATGTTGCGCACGTAGGCGCAACATCCAGATTTGGATTGAAATTTAGGATAGAGATAGTTGGAGGGAACAGAGTAGAGATTGCTGTCAGTAGCCTCAGAAACCTGTGTTTCGGTGAGGAAGAGAAGGTGAGGTTTAGAGGAGGAGAGATGGTGTTCCACAGAATGAAAATTAGAACGAAGACCGCGAATGTTGCAGAAATTGATAAGAAAGAGGTTCGAGGAGTTATCAAGACACCTCTCAAGTCGGCAGCCAGAAGGGGAGTCCTCCTTGGTGGAATTTGTGGTCCCCCCCCCCCCCCCTCAGGCGGGGACTCCGAGGCACCATGGAGGTATTATAACAGGAGGCGCCCTCCCGCGCTGTTCCCATACAGGCGAGTGAAGCCAGTGGGCGGAGCTTACAGAGTCTGTGGGCGGAGCTTACAATCGGCAGATAGACCCAAGACATTGCAATCTCCTGGGCTGAACTAAGGGAATTTACCACTTGTTTTTGCATACTAGACGAAAAAAAAATAATAATTGATGGTTTGAGTTATGAAAAGTACATAATATTTTCCTATATATTTAATGTAGATCTATTATCAACGACATTTAAGGTCAAGGCAGTCCCGTGGCTTAAAAAAAGCAATGAAAGGGCCCTGGCATTCCATGACAGTGTTGCAGTGTGTGGCCCCTCGGCCTGGCACACAGCGTGCAGGAGACAGGGGAGTTACTAACCTCCTAGTAGTACCTATAGCCTAGCCTAAGGCGCATTGCTACCACATCCTGAGGTGCACTGTGTCGCCCATAGGGGTAAACACAGTGGTGGGAGACACTTGCGTAATGGAGGCTGCTGGTGCTGCCATTGTCACAGCAGTGTCTGAGTTGGGTAGCAATGCTATTATGGAAATAATCCCTAATTCTATTCTTAACATAGCTAAGCGTATAGTCAGTGCCAGGGTCCACTGTGTCATCCTGAAGGGCACGTCGAGCAAGGCAGTCTGCCTTTTCATTGTGCTGGCTGCCCACATGGGAGGGCACCCAGGTGAAGTGGACCGTGGCACCTGCGGCCTCAAGGGCACGGAGGGCATTCAGGCACTTAGTTACAAGATCACAGTCTGTAGGGGAGGAGGACACAAGTTTATGTAATGCAGCCTGGCTATCGACAAACAAGTATACATCTTTGCGGAAAGCTGCTACATTGTGGAGAGCTTCAAGTATGGCATACAGCTCAGCCCGGGTCGAGGACAGGTACCCTGGCAGCCGCCTGGTAACCTCAATGTCAGCGTACAACAGAACTGCAGATTTCTATCATATGTAGCCCTATCTGGTTATACAGTTCTCAACTCACCTGTGAAATGATGTTGAACCACTACGCTCCCTTTTCGTACAGCCATATGAACATAAGAACATAAGAAGGTAGGAGTCTGCAAGAGGCCGGTAGGCCTGTACGAGGCAGCTCCTTTGAACCTAAGCTCCCGTGTATCTAACCCCACCTAATATCGCTGTCCATGAATTTATCTATTTTTTAATGTGACAATTGTATTGGCACTCACCACATGACTGCTAAGCCTATTCCACTCATCCACCACTCTGTTAGTAAACCAATTTTTGCCTATGTCCCTGTTGAATCTGAATTTATCCAGTTTAAACCCATTACTTCGTGTCCTACCCAGTTCTCTTACCAACAAAACCTTATGAATATCCCCCTTCATCCATTTATAAACCTCGATCATGTCTCCACGCACCCTTCGCCTTTCTAGAGAATGCAAGTTTAACTGTTTGAGTCTTTCCACGTATGGCAAGTTTCTCAACCCCTGAATCATCTTAGTCATCCTCCTCTGCACTGATTCTAACATTTTGATATCCATTCTATAGTAAGGTGACCAGAACTGAACCGCATAGTCAAGATGAGGTCTAACTAATGCTAAATATAGTTTGAGGAAGACTTCGGCGCTTCTGTTGCTTACTCTCCTTGAAGTAAATCCCAGTACCCTATTTGCTCGATTTCTAGCTTGAATGCATTGTGCCCTTGGACGGAGATCAGAGTTCACTAAGACCCCTAAATCCCTCTCGCACCCAGCTGCTTATGAAAGTGTCATTAAGGAATAGTACACTACACTACACACACTCAGAAAAGGCAGGGATTGTATGCACTTTCAATGCGTCCACTGGATCAGCTGATATATGTTTTGAGTCTAAGGGGGAAGGGGAGACAGCGGACCAATAGCGCGTTGGCTTCGCGTTCGTAACGTCATGGCGGCTCCTCCCATAATACCTCCATGCGAGGCACTATTATTGTACGCCATTTTGAATTTTGAATTTTGGGAAAAGATGTGTATGTTGTGTGAATGTAGTGTGGTGTGGATAGAGAGAGGATCTGTCTTTAGAGAGCATGCTGAACTACTCTCTGTTGTTGATGAGACATTAGGGAAACGGTTAGTGAGAACATGGGAAGGGTCTTTGGAAGGCTTCAGGGTAATTGTGGAGATTCACTACGCGCCTCCAAAATACGATATTACGCCTCCATATTATACTTAAGGGACGAAATACATGTCCCTTAACCATAATATGAAGGCGGAAAAACTTGAAAGTAAAAAAAAAGTGGTAAAGGTAGTGAAAAGGCATACTATACATACGCGCGCTGTTTTGGTGTCGGCGGCAGTGGTAGCGATGGTACGTTAGGTTAGCGATGGTACGTTTAGTTAGCGATTAGCCCACGCATGTGAGACCAGGTCCACCACGCGTGGTTATTTTTTTTAGAACACGCACCTTTACCTAATACTATACCCGGCCCAAACCTTCACAAAACCCTTTGGGTAAAGGTGCGCGTTCTAAAAGGACCTGGTCTCACATGCGTGGGCTAATCGCTAACTAAACGTACCATCGCTAACCTAGCGTTCCATCGTTAACCGGATCGTTGGCAACACTGCCACAACCGCCGACACCAGGCCGACACCAGCAGAAACAGCGTGCGTATGTATAATATGCCTTTTCACTACCTTTACCACTTTTTCTTTACTTTTAAATTTTTCCGCCTTCATATTATTGTTAAGGGACATGTATTTCGTCCCTTAAGTATAATATGGAGGCGTAATATCGTATTTTGGTGGCGCGTAGTGAATCTCCACAATTACCGGCTTCAGCACCCTCCTCACTTCCCATATATACCTCACCGGGGATGGCTTGCGCCCGTTTCGGTAGGTGTCTTCCTACCTACTCCAGCCAAGAAGAAAGAATTTTTTTTATTAAGTATTGGAAATGGTAGCGCCACTCATATCCAAGCAAGACACCAGAATGAGGGAAGAGCAGCAGCAATCATGAATCACTCACATTTTTTTAGGGGGGGGCTACGTTTTCATGTGAGTGGTTCCACGGACCACACAGCATGGGGTGTTCTCTTATCTTGTAGACAGAAAGCAGACAGCAGCTCTGCCAATCCACTGTACGATTTATTAGTTGGTGGGGCATCTTCCACTACTCGTCTTTCCATCAGCCGCTACTCTCGTCTGTTTGTTTACATACAGCCGCGTGGTTGCTCGTTTGCCCCAACGGTTTTCCATCCGTACGAAAAACCGACAACTTGCTCCCGAATGGCCGTACGGGCAACCGCGACTGCCCGTACGGCCAATGGTTGGAGGAAAACGGCCAGTGTGACACCGCCTAAGTTGAGTAAATTCGAGTTCGGGAAGAAAATAGGCAAGAAATGGTTCTCGACCAGGATGGCGGATCACGGGAACAAACTGAGCAGGCATGTAGAATAGGCAAACCCATGAAAAAGCTTCAAATAGAGGTTCTGTGTATTTATAGACAGAAGGAAATTTGGTGACTAAGTCATCTTTTGGAGCTGTCATGTGTAGGTCGTCTTGCCTTTTGTAGTTCCTCTTATCCTTGCAAGCTTGTATAACTGTTCCACGTAGCTTTAAAGAAGAATACAATGACAAGAGACAATGTTAAAATTTAGCAGAGGAAGAAATATTAGTAAGTGAATAGCAAATAGATCGGGTATAAAGACCATTACCTGTCCCAAGCAGCATCAAAGTAGAGTAGTATGACAGCAAATGATGGTGAAATTTAACAGGGGGGAGGAAAATAAAGTAAGAAAATAGGATATAAATCGGGTATAAAGAAGGGAAGGGAAAAGGGAGAAAGACATTGTAGGAAAAACAACATAGTGGACGAGTCGGAATGTATCAGGTTTAGCATAAAATTTTCCTCCACCTTTAAGATCAATTGATGATCAGGTAATCTCATCTCACACACACACACACACACACACACACACACACACACAGAGAGAGAGAGAGAGAGAGAGAGAGAGAGAGAGAGAGAGAAATTTGTCGAAGATCGCGAACTTACTTATATAATATACGAAGTTTAGTTTGTCAAGCCTACAGGAAGAACAAAAAATAACAAAAAAAAACAACAACAACACGAATGACAGCAACAATAACAATGACAATGACAGCAACAATGACAATAATAACAACAATAATAACAACAATAACAAAAATAACAACCACAACGACAACAACAATAGCAACAATAACAACAACAACAACAACAACAACAACAACAACAACAACAACAACAACAACAACAACAACAACAACAACAACAACAACAAAATAACAACAACAACAACAACAACAACAACAACAACAACAACAACAATGAAAACAACAACAACAACAACAACAACAACAACAACAACAACAACAATAACAGCAAGAAAAATAATAACAACAATAACGACAACAACAACAACAACAACAATGATAAGAACTACAACAACAACAACAACAACAACAACAACAACAACAACAATAACAGCAAGAAAAATAATAACAACAATAACGACAACAACAACAACAACAACAATGATAAGAACTACAACAACAACAACAACAACAACAACAACAACAACAACAACAACAACAACAATAACAGCAAGAACAATAATGACAACAACAATGAAAACAGCAACAACAGCAGCAACAACAACAATGAAAACAGCAACAACAGCAGCAACAACAACAACAACAACAACAACAACAACAACAACAACAACAACAACAACAATACAACGACAGCAACAACAAGAACATCAACAAAAACAACAACAACAACAACAAAACAAAAACAACAACAACAACAATACAACGACAACAATAACAACAACAACTATATGAACAACAACAACAACAACAACAACAGCAGCAGCAGCAGTAGCAGTAGAGGCACCACCATCACTACCACTTCCACCTATATCAACAACAATAACAACAACTACAATGACAACCATAACGACGACAACGACTTCACACTAAACAAACACCCACTCACCCACCCACCCACACACCCACTCACACCAATACACACACACACACACACACACACACACACACACACACACACACAGGAAGGATTTTTTAGTAATACTTCCTGCCAGTGTAATAAAATACGATTAGATCCTACCGACCACAGCTTCGTGATGGAAAATGCTCTCCATCCTGCTGTGCCTGAGCGACCACCAGGCAGCAGCCGCCACAGACATTTCTCTGTTAATATATATCTAAGTGTAAAACGTCTGCAGTCCCTCCAGTAGTCATTAAATCGCAGGGAGCTATCTTAGTTATATCGTTTCTATTAGTCAGTTTAGTAATGTCACAACCACACTGACAGTAATATCAACAATGGCATTGCCACTGAAAGACACGTTCAGCAGTATTACCATATAAACACCAATGCTTCGCCAAATACACTGGTAACAAAATAACAACACCGGGACATTTATAAGCACACTGGTACAGAAACAACTAACTCTGTTATTTCACACCAAATCGGTATACCAGTCCTGTCACAATCAAACTGGCAATGCCAAATCTACACTAGGACTATTACAACCACACTGGTAGTCATTATACCACCAGGACTCACGAACACAATGATAATTATAATCATCACACCGATGCTGGCACAGCCGTAGCATTAATGTCATAACATCACTGGGAGTTTTACAATCACTCCTGTACTGTGATCAACACTGATTTTTTTACAGCACACCGGTAGTCATAATAACACAACTCTGATCACAACCAGACTATCATAATGCCAGACCTTTCACAAACTCACCGGTAGTTATATCAATGATATTGTCATATCACATACAGTCCTAATTTGGTACTGCCTTAGTAATACTAATACTTCCAGTGCCACGCAGATAGTATTTAAGTAACATGGGTATTGACACAGCAACAGCGACACTACCATATTACTTTAATAGCATTTGTATAATGACAGCCACATTGACAATGTCACAACAACACTGGCATTGTCACAGCAAAATTAACGCTACAAAGTAACACTGGCATTGTCACAACAGCACTGTCATTGTTACAATAACACTAGCATTATCAGAACAACGCTGGGATTGTCACTGCAAAACTGTCTGTCATTGTTACAATAACACTAGCATTATTACACCAACACTGGTATTGTCACATCAACTCTGGTATTGTCACATCAACACTGACATTCACAACAACAATGATATTGCTATACCCACGATGTTATTTTCACATTAACTCTAGCATTTTCATCGATACACTGGCATTGTCACAGCAACCATGGTATTGTCACAACCACATTGGTGTTATCACAATCATCAAAAGAGGCGCGTTGCCCCACCCACCCTTGACCCCTTCACCTTCTCCACTCTTACAGAAACAGCAAGGTCAACTTTTGGGAAGCGTACAATATGCCCCTATAGTCGGAGTTTCCATTCATAGAATATGCAGGAAATAGACCTGAACTTAGTCTCACGGGGTAGTCGCTGATTTGGCAATGAGTAATTTCAGCGATACAAAATAATCATGCGAAAAATCATATTGCCAGAGGCATCTTCGTCACAATTTGATGTTCATTAATGTCCTACAGTCATGAAGTAGAACAGGGAGCACAAGCGATACGGAAATCTGAATCATTACATGCATGTATCAGCAACGCCATGCACCCGTGCTGAGCTAGCACATAACACAAGCCATTCTAGCGAAAGACATGATGGCGTGGCCAATTTTTATTATGTACAAAGCTGTCAAGGAATGTGGAATTGCCCATGATCTCAAAGTCCTTGTCACACGCATGAACATACTGTACAGTTTCATTTATTAAGCTTCGAAACACTTGTACCTTAGTCTTGGCCAAGGAGACCTTAAGTCCAAGTGGCTTCGCCTCTTCGTACAGTTCCTCGAGAGATATCTCAAGAACTTTCAGCGATTTGGCGTTGTTTATTGCTTCATCGCTAAAAACAGTCGGTGACCCTGATATTTTCAATAGTCTCCACAATCACTATGGTTTACAACTCAACCTAATACCCAGTCCAAACAGGTGTTGAAAAGTAATGGGGAAAGGACGCACCCTTGCCTCACTCCCATGTTCACAAGGAAGCCATCACACACTTTATAGTGTAATCCCAAAGTACAAGCCAGTGAATAGACTAATATTCCATGTAGGAGTCCCATGTAGTTGCAGGAGCTTCTCAAAGTGCCTCCCGATGTAGTACTGAATCAAACGTTTTCTTGAGACTGACGTAAGCTGTAAGCATCCTCTGTCGACACTAACGCCGGCACTCCACCAGTACGCAAAGTGCTTGGATACTGTCAGCAAGCGCGGATCCAGGAAAAAAGTTTCGGGGGGTTCCAGGATTTTTGCGGGTGGGAGGGGCATCAGCATTACCGATTTGCCATTCTCGGCAGTCCTGCTCCTGAATAACTGGTGGACTGATCTGAATCAATGGGCATAACGACCTGGACTTGATGCCAAAGCATTTCTGGGCGGCCAGTAATCCTCTTCGAATCCAAATGAGATGCCCGATTCCTCTGATAAAAAACATTGTTATAGCCGCAGCGCGCTTCTGAACTAGTTTTCCTGTATCCGCTCAGGACCATGGGGGTGGATGGGGGGGGGGGGGGCTGGGCTCCCCCACTTGGATCCGCCAATGACGGTCAGTTGCCTAAACTCGGACTGCCCAGGTCTCTGCATAGCCATACTCTGAACGTCACAGTTACCGGTGTTGCCATAATAGCACTGGCTTTAAAAGAGCAACACAATCAAAACGGTGCTCTCATGACAACATCGATGTTGTGTGGTAATAGCACTGCTTTTAGTGTCACAGTGACATCCGTTTTGTTACTGTCAGTCACACTGGCACAATTTCAGTAGTTCCAGTCCTATACCAGTAATATCGTAAGCATTACATATACAAATATAGCCACAGTGTCACAATTAATGTCAACTATACATCGTTATACTGTCATAGCCTTACTACTATTGTCGAAGACATAGGTTGGTGTTCTCTTATTGAAACTAATATCGTTACATTTACATTTACTCTTATACCCACGCAAGTACCACAGCAACTATTAGTTATATTTGCTGGTTATTTCCAGGCATAAAAATTAACAATATATGGAATATGAAATCTAGAATGCATCTCTCTCTCTCTCTCTCTCTCTCTCTCTCTCTCTCTCTCTCTCTCTCTCTCTCTCTCTCTCTCTCTCTCTCTCTCTCTCTCTCTTTTTCTCTCTCTCTGTGGGAATGACAGTTCGGATATTAGATGTGCAGAGCTGGCCCAAGTCTCTGTGATGGCTACCACATCTGGTTTCTCTGTTGCAATATACGCCCTAATTTCGTCCTTTTTGGGTAATAAACTATCTATCATCTAAGCATTACCCTCCTCCTATTCGTGCTAAATTCCAGTTATTTTCTAGCATTTCTGAGCATCTTTCGTCCTCCTTCTAGTTTTCTTTCCTCTCCCTTCTTCCCATTTCCTTTATTCTCGTCGCATTCACCTTTCGCTTCCTTTTCCATCTCTGTATTCCATCCTTCTATTCGTTCCCCATTTATTTCTTTGCCTTTCTTAGCCCCTCCCCTCACATACTCTGTCTTCCAGTTTTGATTGCTTTTTCTCTTCCTTAAAGAGCAATGAAAACTGGAAGAAAGAGGGGAGGGGCTAAGAAAGGCAAAGAAATAAATGGGGAACGAATAGAAGGATGAAATACAGAGATGGAAAAGGAAGCGAAAGGTGAATGCGACGAGAATAAAGGAAATGGGAAGAAGGAAGAGGAAAGAAAACTAGAAGGAGGACGGAAGATGCTCAGAAAGGCTAGAAGATAACTGGAATTTAGCACGAATAGGAGGAGGGGAATGCTTAGATGATGGAGAGATGATGATGGTGATGGGGAAAACAGAAGAAGAGAAAATGGAGGTGAAGAAAAGGAATGATGAGTGGAAGGAGAAGATTGTGACAGTAGGGGCATGGAGAAACAAGGAAGAAGGGAGAGGGGCTAGAAGAGAAGAGATATTACCCAGTGCCCAGCCAACAAGTCAAGAGTACCCGGAGGGTGTTGGGGCTGGCCAACCAAGACTGGAGAGGTGAGGCGAGGCTGTGGCTGTGGCCCACTTTCCAGCCTCTAGCCGTTACCTCCCCCCCTCCACTCTCTCTCTCTCTCTCTCTCTCTCTCTCTCTCTCTCTCTCTCTCCCCCCCCCCCCCGCTCTTAATTATGTGAAGTGATAAAAATAAATGAAAAAGGATGAAGCAGATATAAATGCAAAAAGGAGTGAAGTTAACATAAAGAAAGAACCATGTGAAGCAAAAGTACAGAAGAGAGAGAGAGAGAGAGAGAGAGAGAGAGAGTGTGTGTGTGTGTGCCACGCAGATTAGCTTACAAGCTTTTCCCGAAGTGACATTTCATGTCTCTTCACTGCCTGACACAGGTATTAATGGAGAGATTTATAAATTATATCGCGGGCCCATAATACCCCAGTCAGTCAGCGCACCAATTAAAATACAAAAAAAATATTTCATAGAGTCTTAGTGAATTGTTTCTGACTTCGTCAATACAAGAAAAACATTTTTTCCCCTTTACCACTCCCCCTTTCTCCCTTCCTCCTTTTTTTCATGCTCCCTTATTACTCATCCGACCATTCATACATTCTACCATTTTGCTCTTTCCTCATACCGCCCTCTCTTCCCTCTCTCATCCACACTACCCATCCCTCCCTCCCTCTCACCCAAAGAGCCTCTCTCTCTCTCACACACACACACACACACACACACACACACACACACACACACACACACACACATTCAGTCGGTGCACTGCGCTGCCAGACATCGCGGCGTGGCAGGCAGAGATTCGAGTCCCGCTCAGGCCGTTTTTTTTTCCACTGACTAGGAATGGTTACTGTCCCCCCTTGAGCAAGTGGGGCGGGGGCGTTCTTAACAGCACCCAAAGATCGATTAATGAAGTTTGCTCTAATCGAGAGGTTACTTGCTGTCGATTGCGAGTCCAACTCGTGATCAAGCCGTGTTGGTGGAATACACACACACACACACACACACACACACACACACACACACACACACACACACACACACTCATGCGTACACACACGACGACCCCCCCCCCCCCCCCCACAGATGGTTTAAACAGAGAAATCAAGCATTTCCTTGTAGAGAGAAACTTGTTATACAGGCAAAAGAAAGTGAAAAACTCGCCTAAAAATTACATGCTTCGTCTTAAAACCAGGCGACGAGTTGAAGAATGAAAATTTAGTCTAAATTATGTCAAGTAGAGCGCAGGTACGAAGAAAGTAGATACAAAAGAAAAATGAAGTCATTGCCCTTGAAAATTTTAACAACAGTCATAGTGGAGTTAGAGAGGGGATGGGTGGGAGGAGAATGCCTTGAATCGTCCAGAGTAGAATTTTTAAAGAATATTTGAGCGAAGAGGTCTGGCTTAGAAACAGATGTGACAGCAGTGTTGTCGTCAGGACTAAGGAGAGGAGGGAAAGATCAAAGATGAAGATAGCTGTGTGGCATATTTTTGGCTCCCGGGAATAATTAGAGAAAGAAAGGTTGCTGCACTTTCTATTGATGAATGAGTTTTTGGTTAGACGGAATAGATTTGGCACGATTGCGTGCAGAAATGTAAAAATCATGATTAGGAGGAATTTCACAGCCTCCCTATCTTTGATAGCACGAGAACAAGCTTGATTGAGCCTAGGCTTACTTAATCACACATTATTTCACTGTCTCGAAACACAGGAGAAATTCATCTAATCCGCACAGGGGAAAATAATCTTACGACACCGGAGATTGAACTCGTGACCAGCCAAACGGAAGCCAACGTTCTACCATTCGACTGCCCAACAAGCTAAGTGTGTTTTTTAATGGCTCTCCTCGTCTGGTGGGTTACTACACGGGTTTCCTTTCCGATCCAGATCAACTTCTGAGTGTTTTAACAAGCTACTCCCCTTACTTTTCTATGAACTACTCTTCATGGAAAACAACCTGGCCATAAGTGTAATCTCCATGTCGCGAAACATGAAAAATTTGTGTAGGCTGAAAGATGGAGATAAATTTTTGACATCGAGGATTGAACCTACAACCCGCCAGACGGAAAGCCAACATTTTAACTCAGGCTAAAAAGGTGCCACACTAACTAAGCATGGTTTATAGGAGGTTTCCCGGTCTGGTGGTTTTGACTATGAGGGACGGGGCTTTTCACGACACAACTTGCTCTAAGGTTCATGTCGAGTTAATCACTATTCCTTCTCTGACCATCAGTTCGTTTATCTTGCAAGAACGCACATCTTTTTTCATCATATAACAATAAATGCTCATTGGTGTTTTTTTAGGCTGCAAACTAATTGCAATTTGTTTAACCCTTGGATCTGCCATGTTATTCATATTACTCATCTTAATAGTAGTTTGCTTTCAATCTAAAGTATGTGATGCTGGATAAAAGTGATAGGTCATTAATTGATTTTGACTCAGGTAACATTTCAAAGATAATGAATGGTCAGAGTTGGAGAAAAAATCAAGAATAGAATATGTGATTTGCATATAATTAAGACAGAGTGGGTTATGCACGCGAACCAATTTTTTTTCAAAATCATTGGGTTTCGTTTAAATTATCATGTTGTCCTTCTATTGTGCGTGCATTTCTCCCAGAATGCCAAGGCATTGCCCCAATAGTGAGTCTCCCAACATTTCATTTAATAATACGTCCCTTAGCTCCGTGCATGAAAATATAAAGGAAGGACAACTGGCAACATGTTCGCCTTTTCGCCGATAAATGACTCAAAATGCATCTAGATAGTACTTACTAAAGCTGCCAGCGAAGTGTCTGATGCGTAATTGTACAAGCTAAATAGATATTTCATTAAACGGTACTTTTTAAGCCACACGTGATGTTCTAGCACAATAAGTTTTGCTTATGCTGCCTGCTGATTATTCGATAAATAGTGTTACGTCTCGGTGTGTATTGCATTACTATGTTAAAAATAATTTTTATATTTTTGCAATTTCCATCACCTCTATATAGGCACAGAAGCATCGTCATCATCTCCATCATCCTTTTCAAACATGGTCCACTGAAGGACAAGGGCCACTCCAAACGTTCTCTACCCATTTTTGTCTGTTATTAGAACACTCCTTCTGCTTCGACAAATGCTTGTGTTGCTGACTTGGGCTACTAGCAACTTGATAATATCTTAACTCGTTATCGTTTTCAATGGCCATATCATATATCGAAGGGAGTAATTTGAATTAGTAAATAAGTTTTTATTCACATAACCTGGCACTTATTTAAAAAAAAACATGATGATATTTGGACTATGTGTATTCAACCAATCAAGTAGCAGCAAACGTTCCGAAGAAAAAGGGCATCTCAAAGGGCAAATAGTCAACTACTCACTTATAGATATTTCCCTTCGGTCCCTCTATGTTTTCCAATTTCCATAAAAGACACCTGTGTGGAACTTTATCGAAGTCTTTTCTCAGATCCAGATACACAAACTCCACCCACCGGTCGCTCTCCTGTAACACGTCGATTGGCCTTCTATAGAAACTAAGTACGTTTATGACACAAGGTTTTCCTAACCTGAGGCCAAACCGATGATCCGTGATATTTTAGTTTTCTAAATATTTTATCCATCGGTCTTCAACTAGTTTAATTATAATGTGTGTGTGTGTGTGTGTGTGTGTGTGTGTGTGTGTGTGTGTGTGTGTGTGTGCGAAAACATTTTTTTTAACTAATTTATTTGTTAAGATATTAACTTTTTTTTTCTTTCTTATCAAGACTTCAGAACTGATTAGAATAACAGCAGAGGGAAGAATGAAAAAAAAAAATGCAACCGAGACTCAGATCTAGAGAGAAGGTGAAGGAAGATGAATAGGAGAAGGAAGATTCGGAATAGGAAACATAGAGGAATGGATGAACAAGTATCAAAGTCTTGAAGTTTGACAACGCTTTCTGTTTTAGAGATCTACTCCCTTTTCTACGTCATTTATGTAACATGCAAATTACTATATTGATCTGGGAAAGGAGGAGGAGGAAAAGGGGGTGGCATGAAGAGAGGAAGCAAGGGAGGAATGAAGGGAGGGAGGGGGAGAGGAAGGAAGGGAGAGAGTACCAGGGTCTCTCTTTTAGCTTCACTCGACCAGAACTAATACCTCACGAGACTTGCTACCATCTACTTAATCGCTGCAGACACGCTCCAACGCACCTACGCTCACGCACACATGAACACACACACACACACACACACACACACAGATTCGATAGTAGACATCGGTGGCATAGGCTGGAAATTTTGATGAACACAAAGTAATGATCCACTATAAGAGTTTGTAAAATGCTGTGGCACTTTTTAAAAGCATTCACGAAGGGAAAACGCCAAAAGCAGGCCCATGATCTAAAGTGAACCACGTCACCTCTACTTTTCACATTACTTCCCTTCTCTGTCTTAAGTCTTTTTCCCTCGCTTGCATCATTCTCCGTCAGATCTTCAAAGACACTTCACCTAAGGCCCATCTTCCACTCTCTCTACCTCGCAGTTTCTCTCCTCTTTAGCTCTTCACTCCTTAACAAATCTTCCTGCATTTCTCTCGCTTTATTTCGCTTTTTAGTGTCATTTCTTCCGAATCTTTGCTGATAAGGTTATGTTTCAGTGTCTTATGCTACAAGGCCAATCCTTTACAATGCAAAAGTTATTCTTTCTTCGTTTTTTTTTGTGTCATAATAAATGGGAGCTATTTAAATTGTGTGAAAGGAGTGTAAAGTCACCAACCTGTAAGCGTCATCGATATGCCACGTCTGCCCCTTTCCTTTCGGGTTTGTTATCACTCGTAACTCACATGTAACCATGCAATCTTACATAGGTCGCTGCAAAGAATAAGCAATAATTTGCACACAGGACAGGTCTGTGATTCTTCCCTCGTGTGTGTTAAATTCTTACGCATGTCGGCTGCATGTCACTTCGTATACATATACTGTCATTGTCAAAATTGCCAGATTTCACAATAAAAAGCAAGCTTCTTGAGTCTCAACGCAGTTAGTTTGGAAGGTGATGCCAAATTAACCTCCAGTGGTTTCATCCTCATACGTCATTTTTAAATGCTGCTTCATTATTCATTACTAATCACAGGTAGTAACGAAAAAAAGTGGCAATATTTGGGGAGAAGTAACGACAAGTGACGGCATTTCGGTACGCATATGAATCTCTCTCTCTCTCTCTCTCTCTCTCTCTCTCTCTCTCTCTCTCTCTCTCTCTGTGTGTGTGTGTGTGTGTGTGTGTGTGTGTGTGTGTGTGTGTGTGTGTGTGTGTGTGCTCGCGCGCGCGTTCGTTTTACTGTGTCTGCCTCCTCCCCCAGCTCTCTCTCTCTCTCTCTCTCTCTCTCTCTCTCTCTCTCTCTCTCTCTCTCTCTCATATTTGACGTTAATACCTCAGAATCGACATTAGATCTCTAGAGCAGTAATTTCCAACCTCATATCTTGGAGGAACCACTGAAACAAATCATTATACCTATCTCAGTGAACCCATATCTACAGCAATATATATATATATATATATATATATATATATATATATATATATATATATATATATATATATATATATATATATATATATATATATATATATATATATATATATATATATATATATATATATATATATATATATATATATATATATATATATATGCTGGCGGACTGGCTGGGTATAAAGTTTCAGGCCATTGTTATTCGAGCTGTGTAAATGCAGATCACCATAATTTGTAATACATATACATTCAATGTTTTTTTTGCCGAACCCTTGATGAATGTATGCGGAACCAAAAGGTTCCACGAAATCATGGTTGGGAATCACTGTTCTAGAAAACTAATATTTAGTTTTCTCGCATCATCTAAAAACGTACTTTTTTCCACTTTAAAAGAGATCATTTTCAGTTTGTGGGATCATATTTGAAGCTGAAAGTTTAATTTTTGACGGAAGTCCCCCAAAATATACCCAGGAGCTTGATTATTACGAAAATAGGAGAAGCTGTTGCAGAGATGTAACCAGGATTTTCGTTCTCTGCATGTGAGAGTAAGGCAACATGTATGTAACTTTCCCGGTGAACACTTCTATTATTTCATTCACAGGTGTTCCAACACTTACACAAGATAGTATCTCTCGGATATCCACTCCACGTATGTCCAAGTTTCGTACACCGCGAAACAGTTCGTTGGTCTGTAGTGCACAATATAACGCGACGATGGCAAAAGGCAACACTAGAAGCACTGGAGGCGGCGGGCAGACTAGTCACACAACTTCCACACTCAACTCTTGGTGACTACGGGTACACCGTGGCGGCCGCCCGCTGCCTTAAGCCTCGACAGGTGCCAGTACATAATTAAGCTGGGAACAACACAAAGGTAGTCTCGGCTGATTTCTCGGATGAACAACAAGATAAGAAACAGATGTCTGTGCATTGCGATTAAAACTGATAAAATAAGAGGAAGAGAAAAGTGTTAAAGTGATTGATAATGATGATTTAGGTGATGTGTGGCAGCTGTGGTGTTATGGCGGGGCATGGTGCATCTTGGGAAGGTTTTACACACACATACACACACACACACACTCTCTCTCTCTCTCTCTCTCTCTCTCTCTCTCTCTCTCTCTCTCTCATGATGACAACAAATTTCGGTAAATTAGTTTAATTTCTTCATCCATAGAAACAATATAATACAGATTATTGACACCGTAATATAAACAAGAATGTACATAAGGACATCATGAATAAGTGAAAATCATGATACCGTAACAATAACTTTTCAGAGACATGAAACGAAGAAAAAAGAAAATCTGTTCACGTGGAGGATGGTGTTGGAGGAACAAGTTAGGGGTAAACTGGTGGCTGCAGGTCAGTCGCTTGCCTTCCATATCCCTTAGAAGGCGGAGGAGAGAAGCGCCTGAGGACATCAATATACGTAGGAACATATAACAGAAAAATAGGAAGCAAAACGAACTCAGTAAAGAGTTAGGCAGAATTTAGTCAATCGGGAAAAGAAAAAAAAGAATAAGGAAAAAGATACGGGGAAAGTAAAAGATTGCGTAGAAAAAGGAACACGATCAATATTACGTAACACCTTCTCGAACAAAGCAATCAAAATAAAAGGCTGACAAACGACCATATAAATTAAATAATAGGCTTGATTCGACATAAAATGCATGAAAAAGCATGCAAGATAGTGACGTACAGGTCTTTATACACACACACATATATATATATATATATATATATATATATATATATATATATATATATATATATATATATATATATATATATATATATATATATATATATATATATATATATATATATATATATATATATATATATATATATATATATATATATATATATATATATATATATATATATATATATATATATATATATATATATATATATATATATATATATATATATATATATATATATATATATATATATATATATATATATATATATATATATATATATATATATATATATATATATATATATATATATATATATATATATATATATATATATATATATATATATATATATATATATATATATATATATATATATATATATATATATATATATATATATATATATATATATATATATATATATATATATATATATATATATATATATATAAATATATAAACATTAATGAAAAAAAAAATGCCCGCTACTCGCTGCTCCTATGGAGCGTTCAGGGGAGTGCCGAAAAATAGGTCAATTTTGGGAGGAGAGGTGTCCTGATACCCTCCTCTTGAAAGAGTTCAAGTCGTAGGCAGGAGGAAATATAGATGAGGGAGGATCGTTCCAGAGTTTACAAGCGTGAGGGATGAAAGAGTGAAGGTGCTGGTTAACTCTTGCATAAGGAGTTTGGACAGTATAGGGATTAGCTTGATCAGACAGTCGTGTGAGGCGAAGCCGCAGGAGGGGGGGAGGCATGCAGTTAGCAAGTTCAGAAGAGCAGTCAGCGTGAAAATTTCGATAGAAGATAGAAAGAGAGGCAACATCGCGACGGAATTTAAGAGGTAGAAGACTACCAGTAAGAAGAGGAGAGCTGATGAGACGAAGAGCCTTAGACTCCACTCTGTCAAGAAGAGCTGTGTGAGTGGAGCCCCCCCACACGTGAGATGCATACTCCATACGAGGGCGGACAAAGCCCCTGTATATGGACAGCAACTGTGCGGGGGAGAAGAACTGGCGGAGACGATACAGAACGCCCAACCTCGAGGAAGCTGATTTAGTGAGAGAGATGTGAAGTTTCCAGTTAAGATTTTGAGTTAAGGGTGGACCGAGGATATTTAGTGTTGAAGAGGGTGACAGCTGAGTATTGTCGAAGAATAGGGGATAGGTGTTTGGAAGATTGTGTCGAGTTGATAGGTGGAGAAATTGATTTTTTGAGGCATTGAAGGACACAAGGTTCCTTCTACCCCAATCGGAAATGATAGCAAGGTCTGAGGTTAAGCGTTCTGCAGCCTCCTGTCTGGAGTCATGTACTACCGGTTGTGATGGTCTTCTATTGAAAGAAGTTGAATAATGCAGAGTAGAGTCATCGGCGTATGAGTGGACAGGACAGTTTGTTATGGAAAGCAAAGTTGTAGGCGTGTTCACCAGGCTGGTCAGTGCAAGAGAATGAAAGCCAAAGCTGGTGGTGAACATTAAAATCTCCCAAGATGGAGATTTCAGCGAAGGGAGAGTGAGTCAAGATGTGCTCCACTTTAGAGTTCATAATATAGTCAAAGAATTTTCCATAGTTAGTAGAGTTAGGTGAGAGATAAACAGCACAGATGTATTTAGTGATTGAATGACAATGAAGTCTTAGCCAGATGGTGGAAAATTCAGAAGAGTCAAGGTCGTGGGCACGAGAGCAAGTGATGTCGTTGCGCACGTAGGCGCAACATCCAGGTTTGGATTGAAATTTAGGATAGACATAGTAGGAGGGAACAGGATAGAGATTGCTGTCAGTAGCTTCAGAAACCTGTGCTTCTGTGAAGAAGAGAAGGTGAGGTTTAGAGGAGGAGAGATGGTGTTCCACAGAATGAAAACTAGAACTAAGACCGCGAATGTTGCAGAAATTGAGAAGAGAAAGGCTCAAGGAGTTATCAAGGCACTTTTCAGATCGGCAGCCAGAAGGGGAGTCCTCCCTGGGGGAATTTATGGTCCCCCCCCGCCAGGTGGGGACTCCGAGGCACTGTTGTTGACCGCTCTTTTGAATTTTGAATTTTGGGAAAAGGTGTGTGTGTTGTGTGAATGTAGTGTGGTGTAGAAAGAGAGAGGATCTGTCTTTAGAGAGCATGCTGAACTACTCTCTGGTGTAGATGAGACAATAGGGAAACGGTTAGTGAGGTAATGGGAAGGGTCTTTGGAGGGCTTCAGCACCCTCCTCACTTCCCATATATACCTCACTGTGAGTGGCTTGCGCCCGTTCGGTAGGTGTCTTCCGACCTACTCCAGCCGTATATATATATATATATATATATATATATATATATATATATATATATATATATATATATATATATATATATATATATATATATATATACCGCATTTGACGGCTTATAAGACGCACGGGCTTATAAGACGCACCCCCAAATTTCGGGAGGCATTTGAAAAAAAAAAATATATAATAAACGGGTTTGAACCACGAGTGTCAGGGAAGATTTTTCGCCCGGCACTCGTAACCCTCCCCACATCAGGTCACTATTAAAGTTTCACATGTATTCAGATGCAGATTATCAAATCCCAATACTTTACATCGGCCATTAATATTAGCTGGGACCTAACAGAAATGGTCCTTCTTAGAGACTCGAGGCGGTGGCTGAGTGGATAGTGTGACGGCGCCGCATTCAGGACGATGCGGATTCGCGCCAGTATTGTTTGTGTTTATCAATCAAACAAAGTTAAATAGTTTTATGAAGAAGGTCTGTCTTACCTCAATGATCCTTGTCTCCCTAAGGAAACGTAGCTTGTCTTGTGCGTGTTGTCAGGTTTGGTGTACAACCGTCCACTAGTTTGTTTAGGTAAGAGCATTAAGTCACTTAATTTTCTTTCTGACTGGTGTCATTTTATATGAAGTAGTGGTAAGTACTACTATTGCTTTAGAAAAGAGTTGCCGTTGTTGCTGTAAATGCGATCGCCACCTTGTTTACGTTTGCGGAGAGGTTTGCAGTTTAATTTAAGTGCCATTGCTGCACTAAAGCTTCACTAGCCAGTGACCCAAAGCTGAACCTTGACCTTTTAAGACGCAGGCTGATTTTCAGGGACACTTTTTTGGAAGAAAGTGCGTCTCATAAGCCGTCAAATACGGTATCTCTCTCTCTCTCTCTCTCTCTCTCTCTCTCTCTCTCTCTCTCTCTCTCTCTCTCTCTCTCTCTCTCTCTCTCTCTCTCTATATATATATATATATATATATATTGGCTGGAGTAGGTAGGAAGACACCTACCGAACGGGCGCAGGCCACTCCCGGTGAGATATATATGGGAAGTGAGGAGGGTGCTGAGGCCCTCCAAAGACCCTTCCCATTATCTCACTAACCGTTTCCCTATTGTCTCATCTCCACCAGAGAGTAGTTCAGCATGTTCTCTAAAGACAGGTCCTCTTCTATCCACACCACACTACATTCACACAACACACACACCTTTTCCCAAAATTTAAAATTCAAAATGGCGTTCATAACCATGCCTCGGAGTCCCCGCCTCAGGGGGGGGGGACCACAAATTCCCCCAGAGAGGACTCCCCTTCTGGCTGCCGACCTGAGAGGTGTCTTGATAACTCCTCGAGCCTTTTTCTTCTCAGTTTCTGCAACATTCGCGGTCTTCGTTCTAATTTTCATTCTGTGGAACACCATCTCTCCTCCTCTAAACCTCACCTTCTCTTCCTCACCGAAACACAGGTTTCTGAGGATACTGACAGCAATCTCTACTCTGTTCCCTTCTACTATCTCTATCCTAAATTTCAATCCAAAGCTGGATGTTGCGCCTACGTGCGCAACATCACTTGCTCTCGTGCCCACGACCTTGACTCTTCAGAATTTTCCACCATCTGGCTAAGACTTCATTGTCATTCTACTACTAAATACATCTGTGCTGTTTATCTCTCACCTAACTCTACTAACTATGTAAAATTCTTTGACTATTTGAACTCTAAAGTGGAGCACATCTTGACCCACTCTCCCTTCGCTGAATTCCCGACCGTCTTGGAGACCGGCTCAACATACTAGATCTCTTCCTTACCTCTAACCCTTCTGCTTACTCTGTCAAACTCCGATCACAACCTTATTTCTGTATCCTGTCCTATCGCTCCTGTACACCCTCTGGACCCACCGAAGAGGCGATGCTTCTGGCATTTTGCTTCAGCTCGGTGAGACGACCTGAGGATGTACTTTTCCGATTTCCCGTGGAATGATTACTGCTTCCAGGATAGAGACCCCTCTGTGTGTGCCCTGCGCATCACAGAAGTGATTGTCTCTGGAATGGAGGCATATATTCCACGTACTTTCTTTACTCCTCATGCTAAAAAGCCTTGGTTCAATCACGTTTGTTCTCGTGCTATCAAAGATAGAGAGGCAGCTCACAAAAGGTACCAGAGCCTTCGCACTCCAGCTAACCATGATCTTTATATTTCTGCCCGAAATCGTGCCAAATCTATTCTCTGACTTACCAAAAACTCCTTCATTGATAGAAAATGCCAAAACCTTGCTTTTTCTAATTCTTCCCGTGACTTCTGGCATTTAGCCAAAAACATCTCCTCCAACTTCACTTCTTCATCTTTCCCTCCTCTCCTTAATCCTGACGGCAACACCGCCGTCTCATCTATCTCTAAGGCTGAACTCTTCTTTCAAACTTTCTCTAAAAACTCCACTCTGGACGATTCTGGGCATATTCCTCTTACTCATACCCCCTCTGACTCCTTTATGCCTGTTATTAAGATTCTCAAGAGTGATGTTTTCTTTGCCCTCTATGGCCTCAATCCTCAGAAGGCTTATGGACCTGATGGAGTGCCTCCATTGTCCTTAAAAACTGTGCTTCCGTGCTGACACCCTGCCTGGTCAAACTCTTTCGCCTCTGCCTGTCAACATCTACCTTTCCTTCCTGCTGGAAGTATGCCTTTATACAGCCTGTGCCTGAGAAGGGTGACCGTTCCAATCCCTCAAACTACCGTCCTATAGCTTTGCTTTCTTGTCTATCTAAAGTTTTTTGAATCTATCCTTAACCGGAAGATTCAAAAGCACCTTTCCACTTCTGACCTCCTATCTGATCGCCAGTATGGGTTCCGCAAGGGGCGTTCTACTGGTGATCTCCTTGCCTTCCTAACTGATTCTTGGTCATCCTCTCTTAGCCGTTTCGGTGAAACCTTTGCTATTGCGCTGGACATATCAAAAGCCTTTGATAGGGTCTGGCACAAATCTTTGCTTTCCAAACTACCTTCCTACGGTTTCTATCCTTCTCTCTGTACCTTTATCTCCAGTTTCCTCTCTGACCGTTCTATTTCTGCTGTGGTAGACGGTCACTGTTCTTCCTCTAAACCTATTAATAGTGGTGTTCTGCAGGGTTCTGTCCTATCTCCTACTCTCTTTCTGTTGTTCATTGATGATCTTCTTTCCAAAACAAACTGTCCTATCCATTTTTACACTGATGACTACTCTGCATTATTCAATTTCTTTTAATAGAAGACCCACCCAACAGGAACTAAATGATTCCAGGTTGGTGGCGGCAGAACGCTAAGCCTCACACCTTACTATTATTTCCGATTGGGGCAAGAAGAACTTGGTGTCCTTCAGTGCCTCAAAAACACAGTTTCTCCACTTATCTACTCGACATACTCTTCCAAACACCTATCACCTATTCTTTGACAACACTCAGCTATCACCTTCTTCAACACTAAACATCTTCGGTCTATCCTTAACTCAAAATCTTAACTGGAAACTTCATATCTCTTCTCTTACTAAATCAGCTTCCTCGAGGCTGGGCGTTCTGTACCGTCTCCGCCAGTTCTTCTTCCCCGCACAGTCGCTATCCATTTACAGGGGCCTTGTCCGCCCTCGTATGGAGTATGCATCTCACGTGTGGGAGGGCTCCACTCACACAGCTCTCTTGGACAGAGTGGAGTCTAAGGCTCTTCGTCCCATCAGCTCTCCTCCTCTTACTAATAGTCTTCTACCTCTTAAATATCGCCGCCATATTGCCTCTCTTTCTATCTTCTATCGATATTTTCATGCTGACTGCTCTTCCGAACTTGCTAACTGCATGGCCCCCACCCTGCTGCGGCCTCACCACACACGACTTTCCACTCATGCTCATCCCTTTACTGTCCAAATCCCTTACGCAAGAGTTAACCAGCATCTTCACTCTTTCATCCCTCACTCTGGTAAACTCTGGAACAATCTTCCTTCATCTGTATTTACTCCTGCCTACGACTTGAACTCTTTCAAGAGGAGGGTATCAGGACACCTCTCCTCCCGAAATTGACCTATCTTTCGGCCACTCCTCTATCTCTTTTTAGGAGCAGTGAGTATCGTTTTTTTTTTTTTAACATTTGTTACTTTTTTATGCTCTTGAACTGACTCCTTTGCTGTAAAAAAAAAAAAATATATATATATATATATATATATATATATATATATATATATATATATATATATATATATATATATATATATATATATATATATATATATATTGAACGACTGATTTCAATTTCCTCATCAAACTTTCTATCCGTCTTTTGTACAAGTAGAGATACATTTTGAAGCAACATCTTACCTACGAAAAACTACCTTGTCCTTCTTTGTATAATTATGTGTCACTTCTATGCCTGCCCGCATGGCTCTTTCGCCGTAGACTGCACACATCCCAGCTGCTGAATCGTCCACCCAAGTCTCCGGATCTTTTTTTTTTGTTATTTCGTTTTATTTCGATGCATAAGGTCTCTGTGACCTTCGTCTGAGCTTATGCCACTTTTCTTCGCCGTTGCACCATCCCATATAGGCAAGTGTCCATCTGCCAATATCATAAAAAAGGCCACTGGTTTGCATTTTACGTCCGCCGTGTACTCACTGAGTCCAGCATGCAGGCCTTGCCAATCTTCTCGAAATAACTGCACTAATCCTTACTGCAGGGTACTTGGTATTGAACGCTGTATACCCCGATATACTGTATACTTCGATCTGCTACTTTTCCTCATCAGGTCATTGACTGGATGATCCCTAGGGCCTAGACCCGATTATATGGTAGCCTGCGTAACGTATGACTTTCCCTAGAGGTTGCGCCATACCCGGCTGAGGGACGATCAGGTACATCCACTGTGTATATTCCTTAATAGTGCAGAGGCGATAATGGTAAGGAACATAGAAAGGACTTGTACTATTGTTCATGCAGGACTAGTAGTAGGTGTACTCCCCTACTGATCCCGCTACTGCTAGACCTCCTCGTCTTAGAGAGTCCTACTATATCTACATCTATCTTTCAGCACTCATTCGACAGGTCAGAAAATAGATGATCCTCCGAGAGGATCAGTTTGTTCCATGACATTACACGCGGACCTCTCTGTAAGTTTGATCCAGGCATGGTTCTTCTGACGGGCGCCACATATGCAGTACCCCGGCCCAGGATCAAAGGACACAGGGTCTACCGGAGAGCGCGTCAAATTTTGAATCAACTGGCGCATGGTGGGTTCAGCTATGGTTTACGCCTCAGTAGCCAGCCGAAAGCGGTGGTGTATGGGTTGCTTGTTCTTGTCAAATCACAGTGACTTGAAGTTGTTCAGTATCTGGCTGGAAGTCTGTAAGTAGGCTATTTAACGTTCTAGGGAAAGCACCTTATAGCCTCTTCCATTTAGCGTAACCCGTTTCTGGGTCGTGATCTGTAGAGTTCCTCATAGAGTCCCGACAACCTAAGATTTGGACGCCCTGTGTTTTCGCCGCGCTTTTCAAACACTAGCACACGGTCTCGCGGCGAAGACAGGGCCAATAATGGCGTCCAAATCTTAGGCTGTCGGGACTCTATCTATCAAGGGACTCTACAGATCATGACCCAGAAACGGGTTACGCTAAATGGAAAAGGCTATTTGTCTGTGTGTCTAGGTCAGGGGTGTCCAAACTTTTTTTCACAGAGGGCCACATGTGGAAAATATACGAAGGGTCGGGCCACTGAGTATATTTATGCATGGGGATAGATTTTTTGAGTTTAAAGTTTTACAGCAACTACCACGTGTTGCCTCTTGCAGATTCCTTATTTTCTTATGTATGTATTTTTTTAAGGAATGTAAGAGTAATTAAGTAGACATAGGCAAATGTACCTTTAAAGGAATCTATTTTCTATAATGTCTTATTATATTTATTAATTGAATCCAATTGTAAGAGGATTGAGTAGCATCATGCTCGTTACAGAGGATTTGAATGTCAGCCTATAGTTTTCATTGTACTTATTATTATTACACAGCAAGATGTGAGCCGTTACAAAGGGACGGACAGTCATTATTCTTAGATTCAATGTTTAAGCTCTCCCATTGTGGCCAAAAAGGTATTTAGCATGTTTTGTATTCTTATACTGTGTCTAGAATATGTATATATAGACAGTCAAGATACATTACCTAAAGATGTGTGTACGTAATTTCTTTTTGTGTTAAATTCACTACAGAAACCTTGAAGATACGATATTTGTCAATCAAAGACAAAGACAACGAAAGCCTGTTTCGATTCTATTTGAGTTACCGCTCGACGTAAATACTTTCGATTTTATTTGCGTTACCGTTCGACGTGAATACTTTCGTTTTCTATTTCATCTCTCCTCGCTCCACATGCTGACGTCATTTTCTGCGCGCCGGTTGACCCACTGTCCTTTGATTCTGCCCCGGCCACCCCTAACACAGAAAAGGGGCTAAGGAGCCTTTTTCCCATCGAGATGCATGGGGCTCGCAGGTTTTATCTTACATGTGTCATAAGCGGCAAGCTCGACTGATGCGGATGATTGGAGTGAGCCTGCCGGGTGGTTGGCCCCCTAGTCAGAACCGGGTCTAGATCGCAGCCAGAGTCTGGATTCTGATTGATCTCTGCATATTATTTTGTTTTTGGCTCAGGTATAATTTTATAGGGACAGGTTGTAGGCTTCACCCAAACCAATCTAGATAAGAGACGAGGCTTTTTTTTTAGGTGCTGCCTTTAGCGACAATATGTTTTCTTGAGGGGTCTCTTGAATGACCTCAGCTCGTTAGTGGCTCAGGCGCATTTTATTTATTGTGACTGCCGTGATATATGACTCTTGCCTGGGCCACGCTGCCCCATGATATTCCTATTGACCGAAGTCGCTGAATTTAGGGTTGTTTGAAGATATGTGCAGCATGTGGATAATCTTCCCCCATTCGGCGATGGTTGAAAATTGTCAGCGCGCAAAGGTGGGACTCGAACCTACTATCCATATCAGACCCTATGACATACCGTTTTTCGCAAATATCTTTCAAACGAAGACTCGGATCAGCACGGGACTTTGGCACAGATTGTTTCACACACTCCGCTAATTTTTGACGCTAGTGTGCAATGCCAGATGCGGTTAATTATGGCGTTTACTCTTGACTGTGATGGCAAAACCTGCGTGAGCCACTTACGCATTCGAACAGGTGAGGCGTGACGTATTTGTGACGTGTATCCACCACCTACCTCCACCCCTGGCTTCCCCTACTCCCACCCCTCCCTTTCCCTCCCTCCTACCCTCCTTCTCTTCCCCCACAGGGAGAGATGGGAGTAGGGGAAGCCAGGGGTGGAGGTAGGTGGTGGATACACGTCACAAATACGTCACGCCTCACCTGTTCGCATGTGTAAGTGGCTCACGCAGGTTTTGCCATCACAGTCAAGAGTAAACGCCATAATTAACCGCATCTGGCAATGCACAATAGCGTCAAAAAATAGCGGAATGTGTGAAACAATCTGTGCCAGAGTCCCGTGCTGATCCGAGTCTTCGTTTGAAAGATATTTGCAAAAAACGGTATGTCATCGGTTCTGATATGGATAGTAGGTCCCCGGGCTCACCACACCAGCACGCTGACCACCCGGCCACTGCCTCCCAATACTGAGACTGATTGCTTGCTTTGTGCAGAATCCAGAGCCTTGGGATGATAGACTCATAGGCAACCCAGCTATTGCTCAGTACCTACTACTATTCCCATTGCCACATATACTATTTTGTAAAATCATGAATAGTTCTGGAGACGTGGCAGCGTATTCAATATGATGAAGTGAAAGACTGTTGTGGGGAGGGGATCCACATGATCCTGAAGGCTCATGACACTGAACCCTTCACCCTTTAGCCAGTGCTACATTTTAATTATTTTTTTTCACACAAGACCTTATTTTGTGCAATGAAACTAAATTGTGATTTCTGCCAGAGATGTACCAGAAATAGCCTAAATTACAAAAGTTTTATCTAATGCCTGGTCACTGAAGATTTCCAGCTACAAGCAGATCATGCTTTGATAGCTGAGAATTTGTCTTTCGTTCCTAATCGGGTAAAACAATACTAAAGACTGCTTTGCATGGAAGGAGATAAGGAAGGAGACAACTCACCGTGTAGCAGCATTCCTTCCTCGACCCCACTCGCTGGGGGTATCTGTGACTTTACTGTATCCGGTACGGGTAGGTGATAATAAACCCAGTTGCTAGCTACTCAGCACCGGAATCGAACCAATGCGTTGGCGTCATTGGCAGCTTATGTCATCTACCAGCACCGAACATAATAGAGTCACAGCTACAAACAGCAATTCCGTAACCTCTCAACCAAGATTCTTTCTTTTGCCTGTCTTTTAAAGTTTCCATATTTCCTCTTAATCTTCCTCTTCTCCTCCTCCACCTCATTTTTCATCATCATCATCTTCTTTCCCTACTGTTCAATTTCTTCCTCCTCATCTTCCCCATCTATTTCTTTCTTTTCTACCCCCTCATTAGATTTTTCATGTCCCTACTTTCCGTTTAATCCTTTATCAATTTCATTCACCTTCTCCTCTTTTCATTTCTTTTAATCTCTATTCGCATATCATCTCTTATAACATCTTCGCTGTATTTCTCATTGGTCCAGTTATAACTACGAATATTGCTGAGTCTCAATGTGTGCGAGAAGGGAGGTAGCTTACCGTGCATGATGAGGTCCTAGACTTATCACTTGCAACTCACCTGGAAGAGATAATAAAAACAATATTGTTAAGATTCATCGGTTGGCGATGCACGATTGAAATTGCTCCATTTTCATAGCTCCCTAAGATGCCATAGAAGATGAAGAAAATAGTAATGTATAACCCAAGTACAAAAGTTCTGGTCATCATTTATGTTGCAAAAGTAGGTGTGGATGGTCAAAACCAGTGGATGTCGTTATCATACAGCCTTACATCGGGACCAGAGCCACATGACCATGCCTGACTAAATCTGGGAGATGAATGGACAGTACTATTAATACATAGACGAATGATTTTATTCATAATGGATAGTAAATTCTGTTGTAAAGTTAAGCAAGGAAGTGCCGAGCTATTACTTTCTGCAGTGTTAGTACATTTCCTATAGGACTATATTTAAACTAATAGCCACTTTGATGGCATAGGAATCGGTATCTTTAACATTATACGGCTTAGGGAGAGTAAAAAGCAAAATACTGCACACGGCCATAGTTTGCAGGTACACTTCAGGAAGCGGCTTCACGATGACACCGAGGAGGTCCGACACAGAATGATACTATTTACAGAGGCTGCCTGTGCGTGTATGGGGCACATCAAGCCATCGACGTTCCGCTCCTTTTTGGTTGCCTGACAGACCCGATCTGAGCTTGTTCGATAAGTTTTACCTCCTTCTGTATCATATGCTGCGCAGCTTTTTAAAACGATTAAGGTGGTTGGTGTTAAGAAGTCTGTCATATCTATTATCAATAGTTCAACACGTCAAGGAAGATATATAGAAAGAAGGTTGGTAGATAATTCCGAGTTGACAACTCCGCCCCCGCGTGGCTCGCCGACGCCGCGTCAGTCATCAAAGCTGCCTCGACGCCATGTTTTGATACTCGACGTAATTCTTGTAGGTTTTGTACAAGATGAGAAACTACTGCCTGGAGTGCACCAGCATTTTATTTCCCAGAGAGGGTAGACGGTAAGGAAGTGCAGAGTGAGTGTGTATTGTGCGAGAGAAGACCTGGCAGGCTGGTTCAGTAACCCTGGCCGTCCCATTCTCTCCGCTATATGACTGTTTACCCGTTTGGTTGATAATTGTTAGGAACCGGAAGGTTCTTTATGTTCTTGTATATTATTAGCGTTAGTATATATCTAAATTTTACTCCCTGGATCATTACGACGTAGATGAATCAGTGTCAATATTAAAAACTGACAGTACGTAGCAACCTGTCGCTCGTCATATATCTCTGCCAGCCTCTTGTCATATATTTCTCTCGTCTATTCGACCAGCACATTACAAATTGGAAAAAAAATAATGGAAGAGGCTATTGGTCAATTACTCTACTCTTCCTTATCGTCTGGCGTCTCTAGGAAATGGAATGATGGCGTACTCCAAGGCTGGAGTTCCTTCTCTTGCCACAAGCACATCAAGAATTTCCTACGAATAATCTAATAAAGATAATAGCATATCACATAAACGTAGCCCTTATATTTTTTTAACGAAAATGAATAGGTGCACCTAACATTACCAAATGTAGGGTACAAACTTGGCGGAGGGACTGTTTTTTGGGCGCCATTAAAGGTAATGGCTAAAGAGTAGCTTAGCCGGATATTTTGTTTTTATTTATTAATGATCCACGAGACATCCTAGAGGTAAATCAAAGTATGTGCTTATCTTTGTATTCATTCATACACATACTGGTAATATTTCTGTGGAGTCTGATTCACTTATTAGAGTGAAATTCTATTGTGATAAACAGTCACAAATTCGTGTCACTAGTAAAAATTAAACTAGTAATTTAAGTTTTGCCACCATGAAATATACACAAATAGATAAATATGAAAGCTCACGAAGTCACAATAAGTGACATCACCTGCTTTACGCAGTAAAAGTATGCTATTTTAGGTATCTGACACCCGCAATATGGCAGGCTGCTGCTGCCTCGGCCACAGATTACTGCCAGATTGTCATACTCAGCCGATTATATTTCCCGACTTCCTGCCCCAAAACTGTCTTTTGGGCTCCAAAAACGAAACTAATTTATAGTTATCGTTAAAAGAGTAAGAATCTGATGTTTCTTGGCAATGGTTAGGCGTCAAAAACCGTTAAATACTATGCTCTGAGTACGACAATCTGGCAAAGGTAGCTATACGTATTTTCATAGTATTGTTCTGTTGTTTATTGAATGTTGTGTTAAAAAAAGAATACTCATAATTTTAGCTAGTTTTTGGTTATAAGGATTCTTTACGAAATACAAGTATAACATTACCCTCTTTAACTTAGGAAACGTCCTGAATCCTGGATCGGCTCTGTTGTTAGGTGCGCACAGAAATAATTAAAACAATATTTAGTTACCCCTGAAAAATTACGTTTTCACCGTTTAGTTTTTCTCGAGTCCGATAGATGGCGCCACCAGCGGCATCCAGGGTTTAACATTGGATCGCCCATTCTTATACTCTAGAATCCTTGGGTCTAAGCGTGTATGGCCGGCCTAAGGCAGGTTATGGTGAGGTCCAGTCCTCTGCAAGACAGCAGTAGCAGCAGTAACAATTGCAAAAGGCAGTAAAGGGGGCAGATAATAACTAGCAGGCAGCCCACACAACATAGAGCAGAATGTGAGAGCCGTTTTGATGGTCTATAGACTGGCCTGTAGGGGAGACCGAGGCTAGTTGGCTGCAGGGGTAGGTCGGCTCAGCTGCATTATTTTCCATATTTGATGGAAGCTGGCACTGGTATGCCTAATACGTGATCACAGCACTTCTCAGGTATCAAGAAGCAGGGATCAAGGGAGGGTGACTGAGCTGTACGCCCTGCACCAGGCCCTCGTATACCTCCACACCACCCACACCAGGGGCAAGGCCGTCGTCTACACTGACTCCCTCTCTTCACTCCACCTTCTCCTCTCCCGCCACCCAACATCGTCGACGGCCCTGGCCCACACAATCCAGCGGGTCCTCCTCCTCCTGATATCTGAGGGCTGGGGGATCACGCTGCAATGGGTGCCCTCCCATTCGGGCATCAAAGGCAACGACATCTCCGACGCCGCAGCTAAGATTGCCCCAAACGCGTAACCATGAACCCACCAGTACCACCACATCTGTTACCAAGCCTCAAGATAACTTAAAAGTCCTTAGTTTCAATGCGCGTAGCCTAAGAAACAAGTTTGATGAACAGAGATGTCTTGCTCTGACAGAAAATTTTGACGTAATTGATATAACCGAAACATTTATCGACACCACAAATATTGATTTAAGTACAGAATACAACATAGATGGCTGCGAGTCATATAATTAAGCTGATTTTTCAATACGCATTGGATAAAGTTGCACACCATACCTTGCTTTACAAAAATCAAGCAGGTATTATGGTTAAGAGGACAAATGAATTGTGAATTCACTGAGCAACAGAAAACGGAGAATAGTAATCAATGGAATGGCATCAGTATTAACACCTGTCACTATTTTTTTATATAGTCACTAGTGGTGTCCCTTAGGGTTCAGATCTTTGGCAGTAGGTACTGTTCATGATTTACATCAGCCATATAGATTTTTTACTCAATAATTTCACAACAAAATTTGTTGACTACACGAAGATAGGTAACTTTGGCTTTTCAAACCAAGGCAGGCAAAGCCTTCAAGACTATTTGTGTAGATTTTCAGCTTGGTTTGATAGAGATGCTGTTTAATATAAATAAGTGTTTCAATCTTCATATTATAACTAAAACTAAGGGGCTCAGATATGAAATATGAGGTGTTTGACTCAAAAGCGCTAAGGATCTTGGTATCAAAATTGTCTCAAACCTTAAATTCTTTCAGCAAAGCGTTGAGGCAGCAATAAAAAAAATAAAATAAAAATAAAAATTGGGCTTCATTGATAAAGAAAAAAACGTCTCATTCAAGAATTTAGATGTAGCACTACAACCTTGAAATAGTTTTGTCAAATCTCCCTTAAATTACGCGAAAGTTTTGACCTTTCCACCATCCGAATGGCATTTCAAAATTAGAAGCTGTTCAACATATTGCAACCAAGATTATCTCCTTCTCGCGCAGCAACATTATATAGCATCTTCCATTTGACACAAAACCCGGAACCAGGTTCGGGGATAAACCCAGACCCATGTCCGGGTTTTGGCGCCGTAAATGGAACGCATTTAGGCGGATATGTAAACAAACATTCTTCCTCTTCTTCTTTTGACCTGTCCTCCTCCTCTCGGGCGTCTCTCCTGTTTATTCACACTTTTCCTTTCAATTGTGCTGTGTAGCTTAATTTTTCTTCACTGCAATACACTATCACACTTTACTTTTCAGTTTGTTGCTGGAATAACTTACTGACATTGCTTATCCGTGCGCTTATTCAAGCATTTGTGCCCTTTTTTCCCAGCACTGCATCCCATCCAACACGTAGCTACCGTGCGATGGCCCCGTTGTCCTCCTCTAGCCTCTTAGCCCACTCCTCCCTGGTGCTACTAATAACTCCCCTCTCTGCCTCTCATAGTTGCTGCATTCTACTATTAGGTGTTCCACTGATTCTTTCTCCCCTGTCCTACAGCTACAGTTCTGGTTTCCCCCTTCCCTATTCCTGCCATTTAGCTGCGGGGTTCTCGTCCTTGCTTTAAACATCTGCTTGCTCCCCCAGTCTCCTACATGCCAGTCTACTCTCTCTAGCTTCTGTGTCTTGCTGTACCATCTTAATGTCGACTCTTTTACTCTAAAATTCATAGGCCCAGCCTAGGCAGATGGCACACCACCTGTTCATCTTCCCCCCCTTTTTTTTTTTTTTTTACAACAAAGAAGGCAGCTCAAGGGCACAAAAAAAGAAAACAATAGTAAAAAAGCCCGCTACTCGCTGCTCCCAAAAAATAATTAAAAGAGGTGGCCGAAAGAAAGATCAATTTCGGGAGGAGAGGTGTCCTGATACCCTATCAGGCTGATGGATAAATGGGTTTTCTGGGAAAGCAAACTCTTTTAACTTAGACATTAGATACTTGCCTGTGTCCCAGGGTAATAAGTTCTCACTTGACGCAGGCTTAAGGGCAAGAGACAAATAAGCGCTGATGAACAACACACTTGTGAGACCAACACTAGCATCCTGTTCCACGGTGTGGGATCCTTACACACACACACAAACATTTATAAGTTAGCACTAATCAACACCAAGGTGGCTAAGTTCATTATAAACAATGAACTTGAACACCAGGCATCATAACACAGATCAAATAACAGATTAATATGTAACCTCTTCACATGTGCAGACAAGCACACACTTAAAATTCTGTACAAGATCACATACACTTACATTGACATTGACCCACACACATACTTACAGGACGCAGACAGTCAGCGTACTCGTAACACACTCAACCAAAAATACCAAACGTATCACACAAACACTGACACATGTACGGACTCATACTTTCCACGCACCACACGTGACTGGAACAGCCTCCCCCTACAGACTTTAGACTGCGGTACAATAGACTCATTCAGAAAACAAATACACACTCACTTGTCACAACACACCAAGACTAACTAGTAGTACACCTATTCATTTCCCTTCCATACACACTCGGCACCCCAGTTCCCCCAGCAGCCAACACAAATATTCGTGTTATGCACCTGTACTGGTGCCCTGTGCATTACTTGTCAAGATTAAGACAACACACAGCTTATCAAATGCCTCCAACCTTACCTAATGATAACACTGCTGAACTATAACTCTCACTCAGCGCAAATAGGGTCATGAAAATCAAGATCAATTCTATCCTCCGGCATAAGAAAATAAAGCAAAACAACTGTACAAATGCATTTATTTAACTAATAAAAACATTGAGCACAATTATCAACAGGTACAAAATTTTTTTTTTCTTATTACACAGATTAATCAAGAAAGAAACTGAATTTCAAGACATTGCTGGGTTCCCAGGTGTGATTGGGGACATTGATGGAACACGTTGACTCGAAATTAAAAAATACATGAAACTATTAATAATGATTGTCATAACTGGGTACATGTTAACTTTACAGTTTTCACTCACTCTAAGATCAGAAGAACCTAATAATGACACCTACAGAGTTTGTGACTTGAGCAACTTGATAAATCCTGCCAGGAGGTACTCAGGATGAAAGGGGGCCCTGCATGGAGACTTGTCCGGAGGGACCCTCAGCCTTGACGTTGTAGGGTGGGTGAGGCAACACACACCCCAGCATATGCCACCTTTGATAGATGACTGTATATTGATAATCCGGTAAATCTCAAGAATTACCACTCCACCCCCTCCACCACCCCAGCCCCCCCTACCCCCTAAGACAAACCTGGGGACCTGTGGGGAACTGGGGTATTGGGGGGGGAGCCCATATCACTGAAAAATGGCCTTCCAAAATTTCCCTAGAAAAATCCCTAAATCAGGAAAAATTCCCAAGTCTCAAAAATAAGGAAAGTCCCTAACGCATACTCTTGTAGTCTATTCCAATATGACCTAGCATTCAATCTGCTGACGAGTGTCAGGCATGTCATCAGATGGTGGGCATACTGCCCCCCCCTCCCCCTCCCCCCACCGCCGCCCTCCCAATCCGTCCCGCGGCGTGTAAGTTTTGACGGGTCACGCCACATGTCAAATATATTTAAACTACTCCAACTGAACTTTACGACCTGCGCGCACTGACTTAGAAACTAGTTTGTAGGGTGCACTGCAAGGCAGGTATGAGGCTCAGTCTGTGTATAGAGGCGGTTGTGAAACAATAACAATGGACTTAGAAAATCCGAGCCACCTCCTCAAGGTAAAACGTATACGAAAATGCATTATAATAATAATTCTTTCACGTGCTAAATTAATACGAATATTGGTTTGGAGTGGTTATTCTTAAGTTTTGCCCAATTGATTACCATTTAAATATAATATTGAGTTGTTACTGCTTCACTCATTGATAATCTAACCTAACCGGTATTTTTTTGTGATATCAGTGACCCAAATAACACAAAGTCACTGAAACAAACGATTCATCTTTACATTATGCATAAATGGGGGTTACCAACGATGATGAAAATTAACTGGGTATGTAATGATAAATAATAAATCAACATGTATCAGCAATAAACACGTCAGTCACTGTAAGGTAAAGGTAAAGTTGGGGGCATATGCTATAGTAGCGCGTGGCCTCGGTGCTCATCTCCGTCGCATTGGCCCTTGAGCCTGTGGTGGGAGGGAGCCCATTACCCCTGGACACAGCGCCAATGTAACACCCGGGTGGGTGCTATTCTGTATAAAACACAGCCGTCGCGTTTCACTCCCCTCCCTCGCCCGGCCACAAAACCCTTGCCCCGCCATACATATATGGCTCTCCACACATCTATTCATCCAACTGTTTTCGTTTAAAGCCACTACAGGCCTCTTGCTGGGCCCGAAATTAAAATTTCAACGCCCCGCCCACTGCACCACTTTTAACTTATTATTCATGGTTTTCGGCACATATCTATGGGTAAGTATGTAACTGGCATACAGTACCTACAATTTCGGATCACCAGGCACCACCTGGATGCAGTGGTTGTAGCAAAAAATACCCAAATATGGGAAATAAGGCATGCAAATGGCGGCGGAGGCGATAGTCTTGGTCCTGGCCTGGGTCTTGGGTCGAAAGTGATCTGGCTAACCCTGCTCGGCAGTGGGGTCCCTCCGGGTCACCCAGATCCTCTAAAATGGGTGCAGGCTGCGGCGTCAGCTGATCGGTTCCGCTAAATGGAACACGCCAGATCACGACCCAGAAACGGGTTACGCTAAATGGAAGATGCTATATGAGGAAAGATTGTTGTCTCGAAATGTTTCTCTGGGGAAACGTCTCCATCGAAAGAAACTAAGCTAATTCTGCAAAATACTTCTACTTTAATTAAGAATATGGAAAAGGAAAATCCATATTGTTTATAATCAATAAAAAATGAGAAATGAACAAGTTGCCACGACACTTAAATGTTTAGAAATACGTTCAGACGTTTTCACTAACGATTTTATGCAATAATGAAATGCGGAGTAAGCTCCCACCTTTAGTAGTTCAGTGCAACACGATCATTTTATATAGTGGCCTAAAAGCAGTTTCGGCAGCCACCTAATACACCTTGGCTAAGGCAGATATGGAAAGTCTCGGTGGCCATCTTTTCTTTTTTTTTTTTTTACGTCTTGGCCTATTGCGCCGGTAGGCTTCTTCCCGGTGGATCCTGATGGTCGGTCCAAGGCTTCTTCCCGGTGGGTCCTGATGGTCGGCCCAGCCCGTTCTGGCGCAGGCGAGTGTTTATAGTGGCGCCATCTTGCATTGGCTCATGCTGCCCTCCCGGAGCTGATCTTTAATCCTAGAATCTAGAGTCCGGGTTGATAGGTGGTCTTCTGGACAGCAAGTGGGTAGTTTTAAGCCACTCGGCGGCGGCTGAAAAATCCCAGTTTGGTGGCACCGGTCGGGGATATTGAACTCGCGTCCTCCTGAACGCGGGGCCGTCTTGCTATCCGTTCAGCCACCGCCTACCCTGATATCTGATATCGTTTTACTAAGGCACAAAGCACCAAGTCTGGACCACAGGTTCTGTGTGGTCTAAATATCTATGTAAGCTTACGAAAACGGAATGCTCATGTTGAAATGGTTCCAGGAGTTAAGGAATTCGACGCCAAGTTTCCTGCAGAGGGCAATGTTCCCTACACACACACACACACACACACACACACACACACACACACACACACACACACACAGAGAGAGAGAGAGAGAGAGAGAGAGAGAGAGAGAGAGAGAGAGAGAGAGAGAGAGAGAGAGAGAGAGAGAGAGAGATGAGGCTAGTACACGTCAAATTGAGATTTAGGAGACTTCATCTCTCCATAGGATAGCACTGGCATACTTTGCGTGGTTGACTCCTTGCTGGCTGTGCCGTCTAAAGTCTCCCAGATGACCCTGCTTCACCGGATGAAACACCTAGTTCATGCAGACTACCTAGCGACTGTCTACAAAACACAAGCTTGGGAGAGAGATGGATTACGTATCGCTCATCTAGATGTCGAGTGCCTGGTGCCATCTCCACTTGCTGGAAAATATGAATAGCCGGGCAGGACGCCTCACCAACGCCCCTCACAACCAACGACCACGCCAATGGGAGAGGCAACAACAACATCACCAATACGTGCGACGAAACCAACTTGACAGCCTGGAGCATCGCAGGAGACTTGTTACACAAGGCACAAATAACTCAAGTACCTCACCAGATGGACCTGGGGGGGGGGGGTTACCTGGAGGAGGTTTGAGCGCAAAGCGAGAACGGTGCTGAGCAACGCAACTCTCCTGAGAGTCTGAAGGCCCCGTTCCAGCACCAACTAGCGTTCCTTCTGAACGACGGTGATGTGGTGACCACCTCACTGCTGATGTTGAAGTGAATCAACTGTCTATACTCAGTGATGGAGGTTGCTTCCCACAGGTGGGAGACAACATCCCTCGTGATGAGTTAGCTGAAGATACGTACTGTATGTTATATAGTCTAATACTCTATAATTTTTGGCATTTACTTTTATGATAGTTTCCCGCCATAAGGGAAAATTTTAGCCAAAACAACTTACACTGCCCTATATTAATGTACAAAAAAAGTCTCATATATATATATATATATATATATATATATATATATATATATATATATATATATATATATATATATATATATATATATATATATATAAGAGAGAGAGAGAGAGAGAGAGAGAGACTGGTTGGGTTCTGGAGCAGGAGCGGTCGGCGCTGGTGAGGTTACATTATTCGTAAACACTATAATCACAGGAGAGGGACGAGGCGAGGCACGCTATCATCACAGCACATTATCCGAGATGCGGAGGCTGGCGAGACGCGAATGAGAAAACAGAGAGAGAGAGAGAGAGAGAGAGAGAGAGAAACGCAGTCTATGGTTAGGTCTCACTCTTCCAAACAAGGGCGGGCACACCTTGGCCAGAAGTAGCCGACCACCGAAAAATGGGCTCGTATTGACTATAATAAGCGATGCGAGGAAAGTCGGAAAGAAAAAGGCGTGAGTGACAGCAACCCAATAACCTCTAAAATATAATTGTAACGAAATTTTCTCCATATCAAGTCATTATACAGGTGAGGTCAGGTATCATAGGACGCCATCCAAGAAGAATAGATGAAAGTTAATTGACGCTAAAAAGCGGATAGGCAGGCTCGATTGACAAAATAACTGAGTGTAAGGATTGGAGTAGATGAAGCTGTTAGTGATGATAAGATGAAAATCTTTACGACTTATAAACTAAGGAATCACAGGAAAATGTCTTACATCATTCATATACGGGATTTAAAATCAACGACACTAGGGAAAAAAGTATTTTAACCGATTAAAACTAGCTTGATAAGATGAAATGAGAAAAATTCAAATAACATTTGTTAACGTCAGTATATATAGATAAGTCAAATGAGGAATTAAGAACTCACAGAAGTAATTTAGGACTGAATAATGATGGGCAGGATTAAATAAGCTTAGGAATAGTTGAGCAAATACCAATCAAGGATACGAGTGACGAGCAGATTCATAGATATAGACAAGATTCATGGAGCCGTGAAAAACTAAACTAAGCTGAGGAAATCACATGAAAAATAAGATTCATAAAACTGGTGTCAAACGTTATAAGACTGAAAATAAATTATAACGCAGCGTTGAAAATATGGAAATTTCAGACGAGACTAGTTCAGAAAAAGTGAAATGGTTCATGCTCGCCGAAGAAAAAAAAGGCAGCAGAAACCTTTAAGCGCCAAAAAAATTATGTTGCATTTCCAACCTCCCGATTTGGTTATTGTGTGGAATCTCTCTCTCTCTCTCTCTCTCTCTCTCTCTCTCTCTCTCTCTCTCTCTCTCTCTCTCTCTCTCTCTCTCTCTCTCTCTCTCTCTCTCTCTCTCTCTCTTTCTCCTTAAAGCTCTCCAATTTTAGGTCCTTAAAGCTCTCCAATCACTTAAAACAAATAAAAGTCCCAGACCCGATAAAGTATATCCTATACTGCTTAAAGAAACAAAGAGCGAAATACTCTCCTCCCTCACAACCGTATTCAATATGTCCTTGCGACAAGGCATCGTCCCTTCGGATTGGAAAAAGGCTAACGTGACACCGATTTTTAAGAAAGGAGACAAAAAAATACCAGGTAATTACAGACCCATTAGTCTAACTTCAGTTGTAGGTAAGCTACTTGAGAGCATAATTAGAGACAAAATTGTGAGTTACCTTGAAAGCCACTCATTAATTGGGGACTCACAACACGGCTTCCGTAACAAAAGATCCTGCCTATCAAACCTATTGACCTTTTATAACGACCTCTTCTCAGTTTATGACGTAACCAAATCATTGGACGTAGTCTATCTTGATTTCCAGAAAGCGTTTGATAAAGTCCCACATCATAAATTATTTTATAAATTAAAGCAAATAGGTATTGACGGTCAAGTAAACCAATGGATCGCGAATTGGTTGAGCAACAGACAACAAAGAGTGGTGATTGACGGATTTAACTCAGAGTGGGCACCGGTCACTAGTGGCGTCCCTCAGGGCTCGGTTCTTGGCCCAGTGCTCTTCATTATTTACATCAACGATGTGGATGTTTGACTCAATAATAGCATTAGTAGATTTGCAGACGACACAAAGATTGGTAACTCGGTTCTCACTGACGAAGACAGGCAAAGCCTCCAAGAGGATTTGCACAAAATTTCAGCTTGGTCGGATAGATGGGAGATGCCCTTTAACGTAGACAAGTGCCAGGTCCTTCAAGTTGGAACAAGAAATAAGAAGTTCGATTCCGAAATGGGCGGCGTTAAACTCACAAGCGTTCAATGCGTTAAGGACCTGGGGGTCAAAATAGCGTCAAACCTCAAATTCTCACATCAATATATCGATGCAGCAAATAAAGCGAACAGAATGTTGGGCTTCGTTAAAAGAAACTTTTTATTCAAGAATAAAGATGTCATACTTCCGCTCTACAATAGTTTAGTCAGACCCCACTTGGAATATGCGGTACAGTTTTGGTCTCCCCACCATGCAAAGGACATTGCTAAATTAGAAGGTGCTCAGCGTCGGGCAACAAAAATGATCCCTTCCTTGCGCAACAAATCTTACGAAGAAAGGCTTTCCACCCTTAACATGTTCTCTCCTGAGAAACGTCGACTCCGAGGAAAACTGATCGAATGTTTTAAAATACTTAATGGTTTCACGAATGTAGACAGAACAAAATTGTTTATGATCGATGATACTTTGCGAACGAGGAACAATGGCATAAAACTCAAATGTAGACAAGTAAATTCAGACTGCACCAAATTTTTCTTCACCAACGTTGTAGTGCGAGAATGGAATAAGCTCCCACCTTCAGTGGTCCAGTGTAACACGACTGACTCCTTTAAAAACAAGCTCGACCGACACTTCATTGAACTTAATATTAACTAGAGTAGAAAAGCAACGTTTTGGAGCCATCTGATTAATGTAGAATCACTTAGGTTCAAGGACAGACCACCTGGTCTGTGTGGTCTGATTTTCTTTGTAAATCTTTGTAAATCTCTCTCTCTCTCTCTCTCTCTCTCTCTCTCTCTCTCTCTCTCTCTCTCTCTCTCTCTCTCTCTCTCTCTCTCTCTCTCTCTCTCTCTCTTTTTCATATGTCAGCTGTCTACCATTAGGAATTGTGTATGAAATATTCTGTATACGTATGTTGAATATGGTTATAATTTTTTTTTTACAACAGAGGAGACAGCTCAAGGGCACAAAAAAAGTAAACAATAATAAAAAAAAGCCCGCTACTCGCTGCTCCCAAAAGAATCCAAAGAGGTGGCCGAAAGAGAGGTCAATTTTGGGAGGAGAGGTGTCCAGATACCCTTCTCTCGAAAGTGCTCAAGTCGTAGGCAGGAGGAAATACAGAAGAAGGAAGATTGTTCCAGAGTTTACCAGCGTGAGGGATGAGTGAAGATGCTGGTTAACTCTTGCATAAGGGGTTTGGACAGTATAGGGAAGAGCATGAGTAGAGTCCCTTTATAGAGAGAGTCCCGACATAGGCGGCCCTGTGTATAAGGCTGCTGGGCGCCATGTTTGGCCCTTCGAGCACCGCGCCGACTTTGAACTGAGGTAATAAAAACATAATTTTACCTATTTTGGAAGCGGATTCGGCTGCTTTTTAATGTAACAATGCCTTGCTGCCTAGCCTTCGGGTGTAGCAACATGCCACAGAGGAGATACAAAGTGTATAATTTAACTGCAACTGCAAGGTAGCTGAGAAGACAGAGGTGTGCTAACAGTCAATCGTCTAGGGAGGAAACCATCGGTTACGACAGAAAGACACACACACTGCCATTGTGTGTGTCTTGCTGTCATAACCGCCCTCCCTTTGTACTGTCAATGGAAAATTGGAAATCATTGTGAGAGAGGCACAGCTACAAGGATTGAAACAATCGTTCACATCAAATCCAGCCATCGAAGTTGATGAGGGAAGGTGTGGCCCCTATGGCTAAAATTATTGGATGTGATCTCTCCCACAGGGCGCTAGCTGTTATTACAGACTCACAATGGATATTTCACACTCATGAAAGCCAGTCTAATAGACTGGACGTGTTACAAGAGTTTAATGAACAGAAGCTAGCTTTTGGTGAACCATACCTGTCTTGGTAAAACTCTAGAATCACACCTAACTCACTCTAAAAGTTAACACATTATTTGTTGAGATTGTATTCGCTAATCATCACTCTGGTAACCGTTTCCATTATCATTGCTCGTTTATGAGATTTTAAAATGCGGGGAAATATTACTATTTCAGCGGTGATAGGTTAGGTTACTATTTGCTCATGTGAAGGGTCTTCAGCTAGAAACTCCTCTAGGTTGGGTTATATAAGTCCATCTTTATTTAATAGCCTAATATATAAGGTTGCACAATCTTCATGTTCATGGGCCCATGTCTGGACCCTTTCCTTCACTAGAGCTTCTTCCGAGTTGGGTTGGTAACCTCTGCAAACACCTCTACATGGAAATCTTGATAATTTATACTAAATAGTAGGATTATACTTTGGTGATTATACCAAATAAAATGGTTGATTGAATGGTAAATATATAGGATAGGGTTGGCATCCCTGCGCGCCCCGTGTTTCCATCTCTCTCCACGCACTCAGACAGGAGTCCACAGTCATGTGCCCGGCGCTACCACTTCTCTGCCCCTCGGTACCATCCCGTCAAGCAAGGAGCCGCTAGAAGAGTGATCGAGCCCCATCGGAGCTATAGGAAAAGACCACCTCTTGAGTTAATCAAGCAGGTGTGTTGAAAGCTCGACACGGCAAGGGTTAAAAATCATGATTCAACCCTAAAGTCTTAAACAACATTTTAAATAATTTATTAAAAAAAAAAAAACTTTGCCGATTCATATTAGATCAAATGCATTTTATTATAACTCCTGGATCATTTACTACTATATTAATGAGAGAAATGCAGAATTGACGCATAAAATATGCGAAGGGGCTGACGAAGATGTGCCTATCTGGACCCCTTGCCAGATTCCAACAATTTCGCCCTTCAACACCTTCCCTTCCGCTCCGGAGGAACCCTTCGAGTATTATGGTAGGAGAAAATGGCCGAAAAGGTTCTACAGTCGAAGAGGTTGCCTTATGGTACGGCCCTAGACTCTACTCTGTCTAAGAAAGCTGTGTGTATGGAGCCATCCACTCATGAGATGCATACTCCATACGAGGGCGGACAAGGCCCCTGTATATGGATAGCATCTGGGAGAGGAAAACAACTAGTGGAGACGATACAAACGCCAAACCTTGAGGAAGCTAATTTAGTAAGAGATATGTGAAGTTCCAGTTAAGATTTTGAGTTGAGGATAGACCGAGGATGTTTAGTGTTGAATAAGGTGACACCTGAGTGTTATCGAAGAATAGGGGATAGGTGTTTGGCATATTGTGTCGAGTTGATAGGTAGAGAAATTGAGTTCTTGAGTCTCTGAAAAACACCAGGTTTCTCCAACCCCAAACACAAATGATAGCAAGGTCTGAGGTTAAGCGTTTTGCGGCCTCCAGTCTGGAGTCTTGTAATTCCTATTGGGAGGGTCTTCTGTTGAAAGATGTTTAATAATGCAAAGTAGAGTCATCTGCGTTCGAGTGAATTCTTATTCTTATTCTTATTCTTATTCTTATTCTTATTCTTATTATTATTATCATTATAGGCCAAGAATGTCAGCCTCTTTGGAGAGTTCGTGGAACTATATACCCAGTAAGGGTTCCAGAGGGGGGAACATTGGCTTTAGGAAAGAGAAAGTCACCTTAGTAAAAAAACTATTATTAACTCTGTTCTGAAATAATTGCTGGTTTTCAGCTTTAACACCATTTGGAAGCTAGTTCCACAATTTAGTTATACAGGGAACAAAGCTTCTAGAAAATTGGGAAGTATTAAAACGTACAGCTGAAAATGCCAAATCATTGAGATTTGAAGCAAACCTAGTGATACGAGACTGAAGAAAAGATGGAGGAAGTTTAGAATGTAAAGGATGATTGTTAAAGATCTTATATATTGCAACAGGGTAAGAGAGTCAACAACGAGGCGATGTTCAAGATTAATATCTACATTAGGTAGCAAAAACTTGATCTGATTGAACGACCGGTCCAAAAGCTTTATATGGGAGTCTGCAACAGAGAGGAAAACAGGGGAGCAGTACTCAAAATGTGGCAATAAAAATGAATAAAAGGAAGTTAATACAACGCTGTCGTCAGAAAATATCTTTTTGAACTTACGAAGAAGACCAGTTTTCTGAGAGATTGACGAAGCAATAGACCGCAAGTGAGACTCAAATGTAACTTGAGAGTCTAATGTCACCCCCAATAGCTTTAAAGACTTAAATTTTTAATCATAGAATTGTTAAAAACAATATCAGGGTGGCTAGGAAGAAGAGACCTGGATCTGCTAATAATGAGATCCTGGGATTTCAAAGGATTCAACTTCATCCCCCACTGAGTACACCAAGAATGAATTCTGGAGACATCCTCTTCCAAAACATTGGCTGCTGATACTCTGTGTTGGGGGGAGGAGATGGTAGTATAAAGTGATGTGTCATCAGCATATGCCAACATTTTGGAGGATATGCCACCCCACATATCACTAGTAATAAACAACAAAGGCCCCAAGACACTGCCTTGAGGAACACCGGACTTCACCGAGGTAAAATCACTAAAAGAACCATCAACAATAACGCGTTGTTTCCTGTCAGTTAAAAACTCAGAGATCACATCTAGGACATGCCCTCCTACACCAGAATTTTCCAGTTTAAACAACAATGCCTTGTGATTCACCATATCAAAGGCTGAACTAAAATCCAAAGAAATAAGCCGAGACTCATGTCCACAATCGAGAGAAGATTGAAGGTCATGTATCAACACCAAAAGAGCATCACAAGTTCCCAAGCCATTCCTAAAACCAAACTGGTTAGGTGGAAGAAGATTAAAGTCATTGAAATATTTAGTGAGTCGTTTCCCCAACAAACGCTCAAATACTTTTGACAGAATAGGAGTAATAGAGATGGGTCTGTATTCTTCTGGTAAAACTGAAGCAGATTTCCTCGGAATAGGAGTAACATTAGCAATACGCCAACAGATATAGGAAAGCGACCTTGCTGAATTAGAATTCTGAAAATGATGGACAATTTGGGAGCTACGAGTTTACTAATAATTTTGAAAAAAAGCGGGAAAAAGCCAAGAGGATCAGTACCTCCATATGAATCTAAATCATTTAGAAGCTTTTCAACCTCAGATGATCGGAAAGCAAATGGAGTAATTTTAGGTTCAAGAAAACAAGTACTGGGTAATGTAACCTCAGCGTTACTCTGTTTGCTCTCAAACACGGAGGACAACATGTTAGCTGTTACCGCAGGGTCTTAAGCAACGAAGCCATCATTCTTACACAGGGGAGGAGGAGAAGACTCTACTCCTAAACAAGGACTGTTTCAAAGCAGACCACCATTTGTGTGGCTGAGTAGCACCAGTGAGAACATTCTTTAAATGTGCATTAAATTCAGATTCTGCTACTTCATAAACCTTCTGTGCCTCAGCACGCAATCTAACATAATTATCCCAACAGAACTGCGTACGATAACGGGTCCATAAACGGAAAGCAGCTTGTTTATTGCGATGAGCCAACTTGCACTCATCATTGAACCAGGCCTTATCTTTCAGTCTTGATTTGATAGTCTTACAGGAAACTCTTCTATTAAGGATTTCAAGGAGAACATAGTTGTGCGATTCAACAGGACATGATGCACGAAAAATTCTATTCCATTCAATAATACCAAAATCTTGGCAGATCCCATCAACATCAATACGCGATTTGAGAAATACCTTACGTGATGTGATAATATCAGGCACAGGAAAGTTAGTCTGAATTCTGACTGAGAGTGCAGAATGGTCAGAAGTACCTACAGGAGGAACTAGGTACATCAACTTCAACCACCCGAAGGACATCTGTCAGCACGAGATCAAGACGGTTCCCCGAGACGTGAATGGGGAGTGATACAAGCTGATCACAGCCAGCAAGATTAGCGAAATCTAGTGCCAGCTTGATCAGTGCATGGGATACAATGACAACAGCCATTCTTTGTGATGGACATTAAAATCACCAAGAAACACGAAAAAGACTTTCCTGTCAGATTCCTGGATATTTTCTACGGTTGTAACCAGACAGTCATATTATATATTATATAAAGTTGGATTACGATATAAACTAAAATCATGAAAATTATTAAAACGGCAAGAAATCTTAACATTCATGATCTCATGACAACCTCATTCATGGCAGGAAAGACGATGTGTGTTAAAACGAAAGCGTATATACACACACATTCCTTGAGCTCTGGGTATAGATTTACGTCTAAGTAAGTTTGTTGCGGAAAGATCATTGATGAATAACAGAAAGAGAGTGGGAGAGAGGACAGAGCACTGTTGGACACCACTGTTGCCAGGTTAAGGGAAGAATAGTGACCGTCTACCACAGCTGAGATAGATCGACCAGAAAGGAAACTGGATATGAAAGTACAGAGGAAGGGATAGGATCAGCAGGATCGTAGTTTAGAAAGAAAAGATTTGTGCCAGACTCTGTTAAAAGTTTTTGAAATGTCTAAGGCAACAGCAAAAGCTTCACCGAACGGCTAAGAGAGGATAAACATGAGTCAGATAAGAAAGCAAGATCACCAGTAGAACGCCCCTTGCGGAACCCATACCGGCGATCTGATAGAAGGTCAGAAATTGATAGATGCTTATGAATCTTCTGGTTAAGGTTTGATTCAAAAGCTTTAGAAACTGGAAAGTAAAGCTACAGGACGATAGCTTGAGAAATGTATGCTGGTTGTATGTGGGCGTACTTCCAGCAGGAAGGAAAGGTTGATGTTGAAAGGCAGAGACGAAACAGCTTGACCAGACAGGATGTAAACACGGAGGCACAGTTTTTATTACAATAGGAGGCATCTCATCGGGTCCGTATGCCTTCTGACTATTGAAGCTAGAGAGGGATTAGAAAACATCGTTCTTCAGAATCACGTAAGCAGGCATAGTGGAGTCAGAGGGGGGGATGAATGGGAGGAATATGCCCTGAATCGTCCAGAGTATAATAGGCAACAACAAAATTTTAACCGCTCGGGCCAAGAGAGAATAACCAATAATCAGTTACGAAGGCAAGAATATATATATATATATATATATATATATATATATATATATATATATATATATATATATATATATATATATATATATATATATTAGGTGCTGCCTATAGCGCTGGTAGGATTTCTTGAGGGGGTCTCTTGGACGACCCCAGCCTGTCAGCTGCACAAGGGAATCTTATCTATAGTGGCTGCCGTAATATATAACTCTTGCTTGGCCCATTGTGCCCCCCGTGTTCCTCTTGACCGAGGTCGCTGAAGGCAGGGCTGACTAAAGATCTGAGCAGCGTGCGGGTAATCTTCCGTCACTCGGCAATGGTTGAAAATTGCCAGTGTGTATCGGTGGGACTCGAACCTAGGTCTCCTGGCTCACCACGCTCGCACGCTTACCACTCGGCCATCGCCTCCCCAAGCAGAACGCCGGAATTGCGGATTGCGGATTGCAGAATCCCTACTGGTGAAAAGAGAGAGAACTTTTCTATTAAGAATTGTTTCAATTATTCTTAACAGGAAAGTTCTCAAGCATTTAAAAACTTCTGGCCTACTATGGACCGGAAACTTGCCCCAGCCCTGCCATTAAGCCGCGAATTTTGGAATATCAACCGCTTTGGTGCAAATCGCCATTACTCCCTTATTTCAGGGGCTACAGAAATGTTTTTGGTATCAATCGACGGCAAAATGAAAGGGCTATATTTTTTTAATATGCGACCGGGCTCAAACATCGACTCGAAAGGGTAAAAAATCGAATAAATTCTCAAAAAACGACTGAAAAAAAAACTATTTTTGAGTTCCCAACCTTGAAACCCACTCATTTTTTGAGAATTTCAAAAGACATATTTAGCAAATACTTTAGCCCTACCAATGTGCTTTCCAATATGATGCATACCATTTCCCTACTCCCAGTAGTTTCGTAGCTAAATTGGAAGGCACTAAATAAATAAAAAAAAGTTATAAGGAGAAAACTAGGTGTCCAAATCGCGGCAAAAGTGCCGAAAAACAGGCTATTTTGTGACGGCTCGACGACAAACTTGGAATCGAGCTATCGAAACATCTTTCGAGTTGGTCCAACTACATTGCCAAGAGGGGCTACATGCCAAATTACAGCATTCTAGAGGCAATAGCAATGCGACACTAGACAAAAACGGCAAAATGTCTGGAGTTCGTCAAAATCGCTTTCAAAAGGGTTTACGTTTAGAGCTTTAGCGACGAAACTACTGTGAGTAGGGAAATTTTATGCATCATATTGGAAAGCACATTGGTAGGGCTAAATTATTTGTTAAATAAGTCTTTTGAAATTCTAAGAAAATGAGTGGGTTTCAAGGCTGGGAGCTCAAAAATAGTTTTTTTTCAGAACCGTTTTTTGCAAATTTATTCGATTTTTTTTACCCTTTTGAGTCGGTTTCTGAGCCCGTCGCTTATTAAAAAATATAGCCCTCTCATTTTGCCGTCGATTGATACCAAAAATGATAATAATTATAGTGATATTAATAATAATAATTTCTTCTACAACGGCAGTTGTAACAGCTATAAGTAGAAGAAAACATATATATTATAGAAGAAACAAAAACAATAGCAAAAAACATAAACATAAATATTAGAAGAAAAATTACAAGCAAAACAGCAAGACAAACAGGAGAAGCAATAACAGAAGCAATAAAATGTAGCATCCAAAATAGCAAGAAGAAGAAGAAACATAGTAATAATAATAATAATAATAATAATAATAATAATAATAATAATAATAATAATAATAATAATAATAATAATAACAAGTAGAGTAAGAAAAATGAAGAAAAGAAAAATGAAGAGGAACAACAACAACAACAACAACAACATCAACAACAACAACAACAACAACAACAACATCAACATCAACAACAACAACAACAACAATAAAATCAACAACAGGATATTGATCAACAAGCGCTATGGGACCCCAAACAACAGAAATTCTAGTATCGCCAATATAATGCCAGGGAATGCCTCACACTTGCTCATTTTGATATATATTATTGACGTTGGCCAAAATCATCTTTTTATAGCAGCTTGGCAATTTTTTGCTCATTTGAAAAAGAGATACTGAACAATAAGGGCAAGATTTGGGTTCCAAAGCGCCTAAGTTGTTGTTCAGTAGTCTCTATGATAAATCAATGTTGTTCACGGCGTGGGTGAACAGATATTCACCCTAAATCAACAACAAAATACGATAACTCTTAGATATGAACAGGAAAGAACAACAAATTTGGACCAAAAAATTGGACCAAAAACTGCAGTGACTTTGCTATGACCTTCTTAGACTAGTGTTCTTACTCTTCGCACAAACTTCCTATGTTTTTTGAAACGCGAATAACTTTAATACTGCAAAACCAAATGAGCTGATTTTTCACCACAACAAGGATAATGTAAAATTATTTAATATTCTAAAGTTTTGGCTCGGTAGTTACAATGGTTTTTAGTTAAAATCGGATAGTAGTTTTATGGTGCGCTTCTGTAACACAACAAAAACCATCAAAACATACATTCATCGCTGGTGAAAAAACTACTTCACTTTGGACTGCTGTGTAAAGTTATTTTATAGCATACGTGGCAACTACTAAAAAGAGACAAGTCTCGTGTCTTTAAATGCACTACTAATTATTTTAAAGGAATAAATCGCCTGAAACACGAGAAATTGCTGCGCTTTGGAACCGTTTTTTTCAACTTTGACTGGCCATATAAAAAAAAGTATTATAGATACCGCCTTTAAACTTTCAAATCACAGATATATTTTCATACTGAAGCTTTTTAAACAATCTTCTCATTTTCCAAATTTTAGCCATATTTGATGAAAAATACTTAACAAAAATCATGAATTATATTTAGAAGCATAGAAAAATGTTATTTTGATAAAAAAAAACTAACCTAACCTAACTTAACAGTTTATAACATACTGTAAAGAAAAAAAAAAACATGATTAATGTTTTGCCTTTGTCCTACTTAAAAACCCGTTTTCTATAAGCACTGGTAATTAAAAAACAGCCTGTGTGTTACGTAACCTTACCATCTGCTGACTTCAGGAGGAAAATAATGGCTCTCCATATTACTTACTGCCACAGGGATTTGAGTGGGATTCTTTACTTTGTTTCTCTCTCTCTTTAAAAATAAGCTTGACCGTCACTTCCTTGAACTTAATATTAATTAGAGTAGAACTGCAATGTTTTGGAGCCATCTGATTAACGTAGAATCACTTAGGTTTAAGGACAGGCCACCTAGTCTGGACCATGGGGTCTGTGTCTGGTTTTCTATGTAAATCTATGTAAATCTCTCTCTCTCTCTCTCTCTCTCTCTCTCTCTCTCTCTCTCTCTCTCTCTCTCTCTCTCTCTCTCTCTCTCTCTCTCTCTCTCTCTCTCTCTCTCTCTCTCTCTCTCTCTCTCTCTCTCTCTCTCTCTCTCTCTCTCTCTCTCTCTCTCTCTACGCATATATATAAATAAATATAAATATATATATATATATATATATTTATATATATATATATATATATATATATATATATATATATATATATATATATATATATATATATATATATATATATATATATATCTATATATATATGGTACAACTTCGTTGCAGTAGTGCGGACGTTTTTCTTGACAGACCCTGATTAATTTTGTTTTAAAAATTGGGGTTGTCATGTTGGACTTGTTTCTGGGGCAATCCATTAAAAAGCATGTTTTCGATATTGGAAAAAAATCGAAAACACGTTTTTAATGATTTTACAACGAAAACCAGTCTCCAAATGAAAATAAAAAACTAATCTAACCAAATCAAACCTAATCTAACCCTGCGGGGCTGACTAATCTAACCAAACCAAACCTAACCGAAGCTAACCTAACCCTGCGGGGCTGACTAACATAAACAAAACCAAGACTAAGATCAAGACTGCTCACGCACGGAATTACCAGGTTACGTTAGGTTAGGTTAGGTTAGATTGGTCATCCGCAGGGTTAGGTTAGGTTAGATTAGTCAGCCCTGCAGGGTTAGGTTAACTTTAGTTTTATTAGTTTTTCATTTTGGAGACTTTAGTCGAATCATTAAAAATGTTTTTTCTATTTTTTTTTTCAAGTATCCAAAACATATCTTTTAATGATTTGCCCAGGTTTTCATTATTCATAGCAAGGTAGTGTGAGGATTGTGAGTGATATTATGTACAATGCAAGTTGCTATGAGACTGCAGTACTGCAACGACGCTTAACTATATATATATATATATATATATATATATATATATATATATATATATATATATATATATATATATATATATATATATATATATATATATATATATATATATATATATATATATATATATATATATATATATATATATATATATATATATATATATATATATACACACACCTTTTGGATGGTTGTGTTTCATGGAAACTGTATTCATCAGTCTCAAACTTTATTTCATGGCTTTTAGTAAACTAGTTTCTCAGGTAATATACTACCGTATTTTTTTTTTCTGGTATTCCTGTAGGATTTAATGATGAGGCTCAAATGTTGGGTGCTTATAACAAACAAGTTATGGAAAAAATATAGGTGATGACAAAAGTGAATAATCCAATTTTTTATTTTTTATTTATTTATGATTTTTTTATAAGTAATTGAGAATCCACTTAAGTTTGAAAATAACTTACATAAAGTTACTTGAAACTTCTTTTCCGGCAATTTGCAACACATGAAGATTATTCAACACATGAGAATCTCTCACATACTCACAATGAAAAACATTTAAATTTGTAATATACCCCTACTTTTGGTAAATTATAACATTTTAACTTCTGTTTTCCTGTGTACATGAGAAATTTCCTTATTCAAAAATACTTATATAGAATTCTCTTAAACTGAAATGCCCCATTATTACATTATGGAAATCTTTACAAGAGGAAACAAAAAAGCTATTTTGGGAAATACCCTTTAACAAATTTGACTGACATATAATTCAAAATAAAAGATACAATAGGATTTTCCCTTTAAAGAAACTATTCTCAATAGACTAAGTTTCATTTCAATTAAATACATCACCCTCTTAAGCTAAATGAAATTTTATTTTAATTGGATAGTAATTTTCATCATATGAAATGCAATCCTCTGACTCTGAATGATACCATATAAAACATATAATGTACCTTTACCTATGCAAAATAATTACATACTTTTGATTCCTCCATTTCCCTATTTACTTATGCAGAAATACATAAAAGGTTCCTTTAAACTGTAATGCCACAGATTAAGATCTTTACAAAAGTAACAAAAAAAGCTATTATTGTGTATCACTTCCAACTTAAATTTGACTTAAACCTCAATTTTAAAAAAAGTATATATTTCCTTTTAACATTTTTTATAGAACAAAAAAACTATTCTCAATAGACTAAATTTGCTCTCAATCTTATTTCATTATCATAAGAAAATATATGCAAATAAAAGACAAAAGCCTTTAATATACATTACTAGTTGAACATAAATCTATATTTGAAAATAAAAATAATACAGTTCAGGTGTGGAATGCTAAAGACAACATATATCTTGAGAAATAAAGACAGTGTTAACTAATTAAGCATTTCCTTTCAAATGAAAACATAGATATTCAGTACTTGGTTTAGGTTTGGGTTAGGTTAGGTTAGGTGCAATAATGAGGCTGTTGTTTATCGTGACCTGTACCCTCCCAAAAATTTTAACAAAATTTAGCAAATTAGTAGAAACTACTCTAATAGTACTATTATTTCCCAGCTGAGTTAACATAAAATGAATGGTGGCAAATTGGAGCAGAAGAGCTTAGGAATGTGATGATGCAATATTTTACCGGGTCCAAACAAATATAACCATTCATCGAAATTAGTATTTTAAACCATATATCTTCTACCTTGCATCACCCCACCTAAACTTTTGACAAGTACTATGTATGAATTCACACTTGAAAAATTTTAATGATGATTAACAACATTCAAAATCACAAATTTGCAGTATTCTATTTTTCATTTACTTTTCCTAACTTTATATCTATATTTCAGCCACCTCACTTTAGCCAGTATTTTTTTCTCCATACTCATTTAGGAGTTTTGGGGTTTTTTGTGTCAAGTATATTTAGCACTTTCTTCGATGATAAAGTCACGGCTTTCTTTATTTTATCCATGATTAATTTTTAAATTAATCTGTTTTCATAATGTGAAAATTTTCTATTTAATGAATTTGTGCTTGAATGACTATTCATTTCTGAAGTTTCACTCTCTGAATCACTACATTCATCACTGATATTTTCATTTTACTCCTTCATAATTATGCTTTTCTTCATCTATCTTCTCTATGCGAATGCCAGAATAACTCGATCGGTCACAATAGTTTGCTGCCTCAATAGCTTTAGAGGATGGAACAGCATCTCTTTTTTTGAGCAATCTGTATGTCTTTTTGCGGTATTAAACTCATGGTCCATATGAGTTGCCACATTTTCTGCCATTTCAGGGCAATGATAGAATATGTTGGTGGCAGCTGATTTTCTAAAATATTTGGAAATAATGCCCCTATTCCACTTGCTATCCTAATTTCTTAATGCCATTACTTACATTGCTGGCTGTGGTTGGAGTCCCTCCCATGACAAAAAAGTAATCCCCACTTTCCTCAGTTTCAATCTTTGATCTCATGAATTTCAAATACTTCTGATCATAGGTATGTTCAGGTTCAGTGAGGACCAGGTTTGCTTCATCATGAGTGAAACTTGTTTTATGTTTTCCAATGCTGATGACCACGCGGTCTTCAATGCGTTCTCTTTGGAGAAATTCACTGACCCGTAGCTCTGCAAAAACACCTCCTCTTTTTGCATTTTTATTAGTCCCATATATATCAAAATATTCCTTACCAATGAAATGTCATTTCTTTTTGGTACATATTTGTCATCAAGTTGTTCTATTATTTCACTGCTCCTTTATATTCTTCTGATGAATAGAATTTATCTAATTTATCACTATTTAACAACAACTGCTCTTGTTCTTTTCTCTTACACCTTTTTCCTCTCCACACATTTTGTAATAGCTACAGGACCACCCAGGCATAATGTTGCATAGGTGTTCTGCATCTGTGACCTCAGATTCAGAGAAAGGGTTTCCTTTCTCTTCTTTGAAACGTATGCAAAGAACTTTTCAGACTAGCGAGGTATGTTATTATTGTTTGTGATTTCCAGTCTTTTCAGTTTTTTCTTACCAAAGTACTTCCAAAGTTTTTCTTCCACCAGCAGTTCTTGTACATTATTTGCCTCTAGATCTGCTATCACTATTTTCAACCTGCCTATGTTATATGATATTGTTTTCATTTCTAGTGACCTCCAGCAGGACCTTTCAAAAAATTTCATAGTTAAGGAGTATTTCTTTCCAATATGTACTAACAACATCACTAGTGTCTGTGTAGTCTATCTCTTCTTCATCTGTACTGCCTGTACCAGAACTCAATCTTTGCTTTACTTTATCTTGTAACTCAAATTCGGTATTTTCTAGTGGGGTGTTCTCAGATGAGGCTTGGGAATAGAATGCTTCAGGTTGGAGGCATATCCCATGCACCCTCTTCATGTGACCCAATCGAGTAACCTGTGCATAGCAGTTCTTGACTGTACACGTTTTCCTAACATTTCTTGAAAAGAGCCCTCTGTATATTCATGTTCCCATGAAGAAAGATAAATTTATAGATCTATCTGACGACCAACCAAGTACTCTCACTAGGAGGAGAGGCAGGTTAACTAGTTTTTTTGCATGCTGGGCAATTAGATTTTTCCTCTGCTTTTTACTGTTAGGAAAGTACATCTACTAATCCATCACAAAGGCAAGACCTCTGCCGAGTTCTCAACATTTAGAATAATCTCCTGGGGCTTCGGGTCTTCAATTGGGAGAAAAGTTTCTTCAGGTTGATAGACTGTTTCAAGGGTAGCAGCAGAGGCCTCAGGTGGAGCTAGCTCTTCAACATTTACCTCCACCTGCGGCATAATTCTGATTAGTCATGTAAAGTCACATTTGAATCAGGGTATGAAATAGGACATACTGAAAGAGCAAAACCTGTCCAGTGATTGGTGTGATGGTTGGGTATATTATTTCAAAACTTAATAAAATCAAGTATAATTACACATAAGAGCATAATTATAAATAATTCAAGTATAATTATGGAACTATAATTATACTTACATTGTAAAATTGTAAATGAGGTGCAATATATTAGAAGGCTATTGTTTAAATGAAGCTTTGGTAACTATGGTAACAGTAGCTATCAAGTGCTAACTACTAAGCAAGATTGATTATAAAGTGATTTTATTTTCAAATTATATATTGATTCCCTGTTTTAATGCATGAAAATTAAATTACGTTAAAGGAGTTTAAGCCCTCAAGTTTTACTTTTTAAGTGTGAGTAATAAAGGGAAATCTAGAGATGGTATAAATTAGTCAAATAACCATAAAATATTATGTGATTCGCATAGTTGGTTTTGGCAGCAATGGGAAAGAGTCACATTCATTAAGCTCAAGGAACTCCAGGAAGTTGCAAGTGTAGATAGCTGAAGAGTGGTCATCTGCATACTTGAGCATTGTGCCTTAATGAGAATGAACCCACTAACAAATCTGGGACTTGAACCTGCACTCATGGCTTAGTAACTATGAAGTGCTAACCACTAAGCAAGCTTGATTATAAAGTAATTTTATTTTCAAATTATATATTGATTCCCTGTCAGTGAGGGGCCTGGACTCAGCAACATCTAATTATTCATTTACCTCCACATGCTGGCTTGGGAGATATGTCCTGTGGTCATTTATTTTGTCACTGTGTGGCTCAGGAATGGGATCTTGACTTCATTGATACCTGCAAATTTTATTTAGGTTAGTTTCATGGTTTTTCTGGATAAGATTGCATTTAATTGTGTGGTAAAAACAATGCACATCCTTTGAAACTATTAAAAAAATAATACATCCATATGAAAATTTTACCATATATATATATATATATATATATATATATATATATATATATATATATATATATATATATATATATATATATATATATATATATATATATATATATATATATATATATATATATTGCAGAAAATTTTAAACCCAAGAACTTAAAGTATGGGAGGAAATATTTGTAAATTAAGAGAAATTATGCTATAATAACTCAAGAGTTCAATTGTGTTAATGAAAGGATAAATTCTAAGTGTTAACAGCTAACAGAGTCAGGCATAATAAATTTATAAAAATGTTATGTTGTGTTTAAATGCTAGAAGCTGTACGGTATTAATAATATTTTTTTCATTATCATTACTAACTATGATAATAATGGGAATAAATATTTCTGACTGCAACAAAATAAGTAATACAAATACAGAAAAAGATAATTTAAAATTGACTATGGTCAGTTTGGCTTTAGGTTGGGGAGACCTACAACTTCAGCAATTTACAGTTAATATGGAAAAAGATTGTATCATGCTTAGGGTAGGTATATGTCAGAGTACTATGTGATGCTGTAAGATGGGCTTTTTGAAGGCAAAGAGAACCAGAAAGATTAGTGAAAATGGTTGAGAAAATTTGTGCTGTCTGAGTAGCAGGGAAACTCAGCTGAAACAGGAGTGTGCCACTGTGTCACTTCTACGAAAGGATAAGGAGAGGTATACCAGGGAACTTTTGCTGAGGATGTTGAGAGTAGTCTAAAGGCTAACAACCTTCAGCCTGCCTACTATGTCTTTAAGAGGTTTTGCTCTAAATCCACAACATGGAAGAGGCCTGTCCAAAAGAGTATTAATAAAATTTTGCTTGTTAAAAAATGGAGGTGTACAACGCTTTGTCTTTTAGTAGCAATAAAATTATAATACACAGTAGTAAAGATAAGCATTTCCAGAGCCTTGGGCTTAGGGCTACCCTCTGGGTTGACTCTAGAGTGCTCACCTCCCATTCCTGCACACCAAGTTTGAGTTCCAGGTTCATTGACAAAATTTGAATATTACAAAAGATAGAACCCATGTGTTTTCCAGGATCTATCAGGACCAGGCCGCCGAGAGGGGGCCGGGTAGACCTTCACTTAGAGCTGCAGGTCCAGGAAGGGAAAAGGAGTTGCCCCGAGCCTGTAGGATACCTCATGTTCTCTCAGAGTGGTGAGCTTATCAAGGAAGAAAATAAATTTTAGACTATCATAAATACATGTAAATTGCTCTTAGGAGGAGGGGAAAGCAATGTAATGCACAGGAGTAGTAGAGGTAAGCATTTTCAGAGTTTTGGGTCTTGGGATACCCTTTGGGTCAACACTAGAGTGCTCATCTCCTATTTATTTCTGTAGTTTTCCTGGCAGGAGCTCCATTGAGAAAATTTAATTCTTATGAGTATCTTCTGAGGCATCAGATAGTTTGAGTGGAAATAGACTTTTAGTATAAAAAAATATTTGTGTAGAATGTACTAAGACAATAATGCAAAATCATACTCACCTTTATAACAGTCTTCGGCATGTTATAAGGTGCACTTTTAGGCAGCTTCATGGCTAAACCTGAAAGAGGTTTAGTTGAAAGATCCAGGGGACATAGTTGTTCAGCCATCCTTTGTTTATGGTTGAACAAAGCCCAAACTTCTAAACAGTCTTGGTCAACAAATCAGTCAAGCTGTTTGTCCCAGTAACCTGTAAATAAAGAAGGAATTAATTTGACATAAAACACAACACAAATGATGAAACCAAACCTGAACTATAATTAATTGTAGAATAGCACAACCCCTATAAAAATTTGTTATCCATCTACAGTAAAAATGAGCTATTACATACAAGGGAGGGGCTCCTTCCCCTTGACCCACTACTTCATAACTGTTTCCCTCTCTATCACTAAGAAGCTCCCTGTTGGATAAGTGGGGTTTTAGGGTGAGGGGAACATAAGTGAACGAACTTATCTATCTATACCTTTTAAACTGTTTATAAAGGCTGTCTTCACACACTGTGGGACATAGAGCTAGATGGGCAGTGGCATTGGTTATAATAAAGGGACACCATGGAGAGGACAGTTGTTTATTTATTTAATTTTTAATTGTGTGGGCACCAGGCATAGTAAAAATTATAGGGGCCATGAAACACTGAACACAGGTACAAGGTTGCTCAAACTCACTTAGGTCTATCAGTCTGGAGAATTCCTGCCTGATCAGGTTGTTGCTATGGAGTTTATCTCATTCTTCAAATCAGCTCTATATTCCTTTACCATTTCCAAGACTAACCCCTAACACATCTTCCCTCCTGCCTTCCTTCCTTGTTATCAATTTAACAATTTCCTTTTAATCACTACAGTGACTACACACTTCAAGTATTACTCCTAGCACCAATAAACTCAGGCCATATATAATTATTTCTGCATAAGGTACATAGTTCAGTCATATATCCCTTAACGCTACTAATTGACCCTACTAATAATGGACTGGCATACCTGCAGATTGGTGCTACCCTATTTTAAAACATTTAACTTCTTCATACTTGCTTGAAAGGCCTTAACAAGGTGGGGGAGCTACCTCCACGCCCATAGAGCTAGGAAACTAAGGTAGAATGCTGTGATACTTGAGTGGCGTGGACGGTACAAATGACTGTCATGGGAACCAACATTTATATTCTCTACATGTCCATCTCCTGTGTGGTTGCGTTGGTTTTACTATTATGAAAGCATGCCTGCAGGAAGCGTGACATGCGG
>NC_066539.1:1841758-1866758 GCF_024679095.1 Eriocheir sinensis
TAAGAGATGCCCACGTCCGGCTCTCTCTCTCTCTCTGACTCGTCTTCCCATTCTAACCTCATATCTATTATGGTCAGACAAGACCAAGGCGGGGCTGCCTGATGATGAGCTGGGTCAGTGTCAAGGAAGTGACCGGGGCCAGAGGAAGAGGAGGGCGAGGAGGAAGATGTAGAGGGGAAGGGGGAGGAGAAGGAGGAGGAGGAGGAGGAAGAGGAGGAGAAGGAGGAGGAGATGGGGGAGGAGAAGGAGGTAATGGTGGATGAAACCTGAAAACATGGAAGAATGGGCAGGCGGTGGCCGAGTGGTTAGTGTGCGGGCGTGGTAAACCGGAGGACCTAGCGCTGACTAGGTTGGAATCCCCACCGAAACACGCTGAATTTTCAAGTCATCGCTGAGAGGCGGAAGATTACCCACATGTTGTCCGGATCTTCAATCAAACTTAACTTCAGCGACTTCGATCAAGAGGAGTAATGGCAGCGTGGGCCAAGCAAGAGTCATACATCACGGCAGCCACTATAAATAAGATTAACCTGCACTACTAACGGGCTGGGGCCGTCTATAGGGCCCCTCAAGAAAGCTTGCCGGCGCTACAGGTAGGTCGCACATAAAAAAAAAAATATTATCATATAACGAGGCTGCCTGGTAGAGTTCATCAATCTGTTCGTCATGCATCTCTCTGACCTGAACAACATATTAAAGCAAGCACTTTCTCTACGTACGCACGAGAATGATCAAATCACTCTAGCTGTAACAAATCAGCTGGGCATACGATCATCAAAAGTCCAGAAATAGTACCTATCTATACATTATGCTTGATAGGAGGAGAGGGAGGAGCATGAGGGGAAGGAGGAGAAGGAGGAGGAAAAGGAAGAGGAGGAGGAGGAGGAGGAGGAGGAGGAGGAGGAGGAGGAGGAGGAGGAGGAGGAGGAGGAGGAGGAGGACAAGGAGGAGGAGGAGGAGGAGGAGGAGGAGGAGGAGGAGGAGGAGGAGGAGGAGGAGGAGGAGGAGGAGGAGAAGGAAGAGGAGAAAAATATACAAGGACTTGTAGACATCGAGACATCAATGAGCAAAACACTGCTTGACTAAAATGAGTTTATTTAATTAGATATATATATATATATATATATATATATATATATATATATATATATATATATATATATATATATATATATATATATATATATATATATATATATATATATATATATATATATATATATATATATATATATATATATATATATATATATATATATATATATATATATATATATATATATATATATATATATATATATATATATATATATATATATATATATATATATATATATATATATATATATATATATATATATATATATATATATATATATATATATATATATATACAGTGGTGGGCACAGTTACGCTAATCCGCTAACCGCCTATTAGCGAAGCTAACATTTTCGTTAGCTGATTAGCGTTTCCGCTAACTTTGGAAGTAGTTAGCGGACCAATTAGCTTCCTCTGAATGAAGTTCCTTTTCCGCTAACTTTGCGTTCACTAAAAATTCATACAGGTTTGTTCTTGTCCGTTGTGGGGAGACAGCAACAGTTGAGCCACATGGCGCAATAATTTCAGGGCCTCCACTCTTTGGTAAATTACGCCTTAAAGTAGGGTAATTGGACAATTATTAGGGAAACTTTTTGGTATTTTAGGGTAATGCATCTTCCATTTCCAACTCTTTGAACTCGGGATTTAATAACAAGAATTCGATATTTTCCACCTGACAAAAAATAAACTTAAAATAATAAAAAGAAAAGCGTCATTTATGGAAAATAGTAAGAAATGCGTAAATTTGCGGGAAATCTTGGGTAAAATATACGGATTAAGGATAAACTGGAGGCTTCTTTCTCTTCTTGTTGTTGCTTGTTGGGCTCTTTGTTCAGTTCAGCTGCGACGTTGTCCCCGTGTAGTTGCGTTCATTATTGTCTCCTTGTTTATTGTTGTTGACGTCATGGAAGGTGACCCGAGTGAGGATGTTTTCATCCGCCTAAGGATGCTGACCATAAGAATTCGGCAGCAGCTGTGGGTGAGGCGGAGGACACTCAGGCTGACGGTGCGTCATGTGCCACGCAAAGGAGGCCATGCATGTTATACCTTTCTGGAAAGCTCTATGTCTAAGCTACAACATATTGAAATTTCAGGTCTCTAGGTATGTTTTTAAGGTTTTTAGAGCCAAAATACTAAACCGAAGCTAAATCCATAAAAAGTTAGCGTTTAGCGGTTAGCGTTAGCTTCCACTAATTTTTTTATCAAATTAGCGGTTTAGCGTAGGCGAAGCTAACTTTTTAGTTGGTAGATTACCAGTTAGCGAAGCTAACTTTTTGGTTAGCGGTGCCCACCACTGTGTGTGTGTATATATATATATATATATATATATATATATATATATATATATATATATATATATATATATATATATATATATATATATATATATTGTTTATGGATGATTGATAGGTGATGTGAGACTCCGTGGGAATGAAAAAATAAAATAGGAGATTAATAAAAGGGAAAACATGTTCAAAGAGAAGGAATACGTTCTGAGGATAAACGTTTGGAGGAAATGATGAAGGAATGTCGGGTATGAGTGGTGGACAAGCGTGCGGCTGGGGAATGTGGCCCGGCGTGTCCTATCCCCGGGCATGAATTTTGTTACGGGAATCTTCTAGACTAACCTGGAATGTGCTCAAAGCTGTGACGTAGCAACTAAGCCTTGGGAAATGGCTAACAGGGAGCGCCATGATCATTGAAATAACTAAATTAATCTTTTAGAATGAATCCCGCTAAAACAACCAAAACGCTAAACAGCAATCGTTTGATGTGGAATGAACAACTAAGCAATTTATAATGATGAAATTACCGAACAAAGAAAATTATTGACCTTAGGAAAACTCGTAATATTTTTCTGTCACGACAAGGGTAAAATAAGGTTTTCACATCATCAGAGCCACAATATGCAATCTCCGGTGAATGACGGCTTGCTATGCGGTGAGAAACCATTTGTGTATGTTGATTATGCATAAATGTATGTATGTATGTATGTAAGCATGTATGTATGTACGTATGAATGATGTATTTATGTATGTATGTATGTATGTACGTATGAATGATGTATGTATGTATGTATGTATGTATGTATGTCTCTCTCTCTCTCTCTCTCTCTCTCTCTCTCTCTCTCTCTCTCTCTCTCTCTCTCTCTCTCTCTCTCTCTCTCTCTCCATATGCATGCTTTCTGTACCTTCTCTGTATTCATTTGTTTGTTTGATTATTTTTTTTTATATACAACTCAACTTCTCTCTCTCTCTCTCTCTCTCTCTCTCTCTCTCTCTCTCTCTCTCTCTCTCTCTCTCTCTCTCTCTCTCTCTCTCTCTCTCTCTCTCTCTCTCCATATGCAAGCTTTCTGTACCTTCTCTGTATTCATTTGTTTGTTTGATTGTTTTTTTAATATTTTTTTACTTGGGCACGGGTTATAGCAGACTGCTCAGAAACTCTTGGTTGTAAGCCAAGCCCGCTTACCACGACATCACAAAGCTCCGCGAGCGAGCCCGTTTATGTGTGTGTGTGAGTGTGTGTGTGTGTGTGTGTGAGAGAGAGAGAGAGAGAGAGAGAGAGAGAGAGAGAGAGAGAGAGAGAGAGAGAGAGAGAGAGAGAGAGAGAGAGAGAGTTACATAGATATTTATACCACAGAGACCCTTTGTTCCAGGCTCAGAGGTCTGTCAGAAACTTCAATAAATGCTTTTCAGACTTTGCACTTAGAATTGGACTTAGCAAATATTGGGACGAAGGAAGTGGTGGTCGATCTTATTTTTAAATGAATAAATCTTGTTGCAATGAACAGCCTTGGAGAAGAAAAATTGTTGCAGACTGAGATTTTTGTTTATATTCAAGTTTTGTGTCCTTATTTATCTTTCGAGACATGTCGTGAATCATAAACATTTTGATTTGTCGAAATCCGTATAGCCATTATATATTTTGAAACATTTGATCAGTTTTTCACGGAGTGGACGCTTCTCAAGAGAGAGAGAGTAATACGAGATCAGAACGCCTTTCATCGTAAGGTTTGTCGTGACAAGAAGAGATCATATGTGGTACCTTACCCCGAAACCAAAGGTGTATCGCATATTTCAAATGTGGTCTGACTAAACTCTTGTGGAGTGGTACTATTACATCTTTATTCTTGCATAAGAAATATGTCTTAATGAAGTTCAGCACCCTGTTTGCTTGATTCTCTGCAACAGTGCAAGGAAGAATTTGAAGTTTGACTTGATTTTGAGACCCAGGTCCTTAACACACTGAAAACTATTGAGTTTTGCACCACATATGTCATAACCGAACCTCAAAAGTTTTATTCCAACTTAAAGGATTTCATACTTTTGAGTTATTGTGTAATTCCCATTCATCAGACCATTGTGACATTTTAAATAAAATATTTTCCATGTCTTGATCTAAGAGGATCGAGCTTCCAATTTTCGTGTCAGCAGCAAATTTGAAATGAAATCAAGACTAACGTTGATGTCATCGATATAAATTATGAACAGTAGTGGACCAAAAGCTTGGCCCTGAGAGACTTCACTAGTAACAGGTGCCCACTCTGAAGCAGCTCCATTAATCGTTATCCTTCGTTGTTTGTTATTTAACTAGTCTGCTTCCCATTCGTGTACTTTGCTTCAATACCCATTTATTTGATTTTGTAAAGTTTTATTATGTGGAAAATCATTAACGCCTTTCGAAAATCCCCAAAAATTACTCTTAGTGCTTCGGCCGCGTCGTAAACTAAGAAAAGTTCGTTTTTAAAGATCATTAGGTTAGACAAGCAGGCTCTCTTATTTCGGAATCCACGTTCTGTATCCATAATTAGTGAATGACCTTCAAGGTAACTCACAATTTTGTCCTTGATTATGCTCACGAGTTGCTTACTTATTACTAAGATTTGACTGCTGGGCTTGTTAATACCCAGTATTTTTGTCTCGTTAAAAAAAAATCGGAGTGATATTAGCCATCGTCTAATCAGTAAGGTGTATGCCAAGGATATGTCAAATAAAAATGTGAGAAGACTGAGCATCTTTTTTTTTTACTTTTTTTTTTTACGTGCCAGCCTATAGCTTTCTTGAGGGTCCTGGATTGTAGTCGGCCCCAGCCCGTCATGGCGCAGGCAAGTGTTTTATAGTGGCGCCATCCTTCCTTGGCTCATGCTGCCCCCCGGAGCTCGTTCTTCATTCACTTGGACGGTTTCCTCTAGAGTCCGGGTTGATGTGTGGTCTTCAAGACAGCATGTGGGCAGTCTTAAGCCATTCGGCGGTGACTGAAAAATCCCAGGTGATAGCGGCGGATTCGAACCTGCGTCGTCCATTACGCGGTGAATGCGGGGCTGGCACGCTAACCACTCAGCCACCGCCTACCCCGACTTCTGTTTCTTGAAATAATATATGATATAATACTATCTGGTATATATCCTTCACTAATCAAAGTAACAAATAGTGAAATCCTCAATTCTCAACCTTCCTTAGTTAATATGTCCATGCGAAAATGTGTAGCCCCTACTAACTTAACTTACACTGTTTTCTAAAAGAGACCAAAAAATGCCAGGAATTACAAGCTCATCAGTTTAACTTCAGTAGTAGGTTAGCTGCTCGAGAGAAATAAGAATATAAAATAAGAAATAAAATCAATAAGAAACGAGATTGAGTTACCTTGAAAGTCACTCACAAATTATGGATTCACAACACGGATTCCGAAACCAGATAGATAAATAGACAGATTATTAGAAAGATAGATATAGAGAGAAAGAGAGAGAGCAAATTGGAGTGAATGTGGTACAGAAGGAAGCAGAAGGTAGGAGAGGGGCAAGGTGGAGCGACCAGCCAGAAATGTAAACAGACCACAGTGACTCAGCTTACCGGCGGCAGCACCACCTCCAACTCAACCTCTCTCTCTCTCTCTCTCTCTCTCTCTCTCTCTCTCTCTCTCTCTCTCTCTCTCTCTCTCTCTCTCTCTCTCTCTTTCAATGAGAGTACATTTGATTTTGCTCTCACACACACACACACACACACACACACACACACACACACACACACACACATTACTCCGGTAGCTCAGCATTGCATGGCAGGCAGAGGTTCGAGCCCCGTTCAGGCAAGGATTTTTCGCTGCCAAGGAGCGGTTACTCTTCCCCCTAGAGGAAGGGTGATGGGATGTGTGGTGTGTGAAGGTCCCGGCAGTACCCAGAGATCGACTAATAAACCTTGCTCTAGCTGGGAGGGTATTTGCAGGCGACGACGAGTCTAGCTCGTAATTAGGCCGTGGTGAATCACACACACACACACACACACACACACACACACACACAAAGCGCGCGCAAATGTGTGTGTGTGTGTGTGTGTGTGTGTGTGTGTGTGTGTGTGTGTGTGTGCATAGACAGAGAGAGAGAGAGAGAGAGAGAGAGAGAGAGAGAGAGAGAGAGAGAGAGAGAGAGAGAGAGAGAGAGAGAGAGAGAGAGAGAGAGAGAGAGAGAGAGAGAGAGAGAGAGAGAGAGAGAGAGAGAGAGAGAGAGAGAGAGAGAATTACATAGAATTACACAGAAAATCAGACCACACAGACCCCATGGTCCAGACTAGGTGGTCTGTCCTTAAACCTAAGTGATTTTACATTAATCAGATGGCTCCAAAACGTTGCTTTTCTACTCTAGTTAATATTAAGTTCAAGGAAGTGACGGTCGAGCTTGTTTTTAAAGGAGTCAATTGTGTTACACTGGACCACTGATGGTGGGAGTTTATTCCATTCTCGCACTACAACGTTGGTGAAGAAAAATTTGGTGCAGTCTGAATTTAATTGTCTACATTTGAGTTTTATGCCATTGTTCTTCGTTCGCAAAGTGTCATCGATCATAAACAATTTTGTTCTGTCTACATTCGTGAAACCATTAAGTATTTTAAAACATTCGATCAGTTTTCCTCGGAGGCGACGTTTCTCAAGAGAGAACATGTTAAGGGTGGAAAGCCTTTCTTCGTAGGATTTGTTGCGCAAGGAAGGGATCATTTTTGTTGCTCGACCCTGAACACCTTCTAGTTTAGCAATGTCCTTTGCATGGTGGGGAGACCAAAACTGTACCGCATATTCCAAGTGGGGTCTGACTAAACTATTGTAGAGCGGAAGTATGACATCTTTATTCTTGAATAAAAAGTTTCTTTTAATGAAGCCCAACATTCTGTTCGCTTTATTTGCTTCATCGATGCATTGATGTGAGAATTTGAGGTTTGACGCGATTTTGACCCCCAGGTCCTTAACGCATTGAACGCTTGTGAGTTTAACGCCGCCCATTTCGTAATCGAACTTCTTATTTTTTGTTCCAACTTGAAGGACCTGGCACTTGTCTACGTTAAAAGGCATCTCCCATCTATCCGACCAAGCTGAAATTTTGTGCATATCCTCTTGGAGGCTTTGCCTGTCTTCGTCAGTGAAAACCGAGTTACCAATCTTTGTGTCGTCTGCAAATTTACTAATGCGATTATTGAGTCCAACATCCACATCGTTGATGTAAATAATGAAGAGCACTGGGCCAAGAACCGAGCCCTGAGGGACGCCATTAGTGGCCGGCGCCCACTCTGAGTTAAATCCGTCAATCACAACTCTTTGTTGTCTGTTGCTCAACCAATTCGCGATCCATTGGTTTACTTGACCGTCAATATCTATTTGCTTTAATTTACAAAGTAATTTATGATGTGGGACTTTATTAAACGCTTTCTGGAAATCAAGATAGACTACGTCCAATGATTTGGTTACGTCATAAACTGAGAAGAGATCGTTATAAAAGGTCAGTAGGTTTGACAGGCAGGATCTTTTGTTACGGAAGCCATGTTGTGAATCTCCAATTAATGAGTGGCTTTCGAGGTAACTCACAATTTTGTCTCTAATTATGCTCTCGAGTAGCTTACCTACAATTGAAGTTAGACTAATGGGTCGGTAGTTACCTGGTATTTTTTTTGTCTCCTTTCTTAAAAATCGGTGTCACGTTAGCCTTTTTCCAATCCGAAGGGACGAGGTATTGTCGCAAGGACATATTGAATACGGTAGTGAGGGAGGAGAGTATTTCGCTCTTTGTTTCTTTAATCAGTATAGGATATTTCTTTGTCGGGTCCGGGACTTTTATTTGTTTTAAGTGAATGGAGAGCTTTAAGGACTTCATCGGTTGTTATTTCAAAATTAGGCAATGCATGCTCGAGATTTACAATAGTACTGGTGTTGGTGGTAGTGGGAGGAAGACTGTTAGTATTAAACACCGAGGAAAAGTAATTGTTTAAGAGGTTTGCAATGTGTTGGCTGTCAGTCACTAGTGCACCGTCGCTGTTTGTTAAAGGTCCAATTCCACTTTTGATCACCTTTCTGTTGTTTATGTAACTGAAGAAAGATTTTGGATTATTTTTACAGTTGGCTGCAATATTTTCTTCATATCTACGCTTTGCCTGACATACTAGTCTTTTTACTCGTCGCCTGGCATCATTATAAAGTCTAATATTTTCGGGCGTGCTTTGTTCTTTCTTTAACCTGTAAAACAATTTTCTCTCATTGACTGATTGTTTAATTTCGGTATTAAACCACGGTGGGCTTTTATTAGTGTTAATTCGCTTCTCGCACAAGGGGACGAATGTGTTCTGCTGAGTGAGTAAGTGATTTTTAAAGCTTAGCCAGGCTTCCTTTACGTTGCCGTCATCTGATAGTTGTATTTCTGTTAGTTTTTGTCGGATTACTACGAAGTTAACTCTTTTGAAATTGGGCACCTTTACTTTATTTTCAGTCACTGATGATTGAGCTCTAATGTCAACGCGCACTAATTTATGATCGCAAGAACCGAGGTGTTCTCCTACCGTGACATTACTAACTAGGTTATCTTGGGTCGTTATAACAAGGTCGAGTATATTATTTTGTCGAGTTGGCTCAGAAACCATTTGGCTTAGAGAATTTTCTTCTAGAAATTCGATCATTCTATGTGACTCGCCTTTTGTACCTGACAGTGTCGCCCAGTCGATATGGGGGAGGTTAAAGTCTCCTAATATCAGTAAGTCGTTGTTATTAAGTGACTGCCTTAAGACGCTGTACATTTCAAGGTCGTCATCGAGTGATTGCCCGGGAGCTCTGTAGGTGACAGATATATTTAAATTGACTTTTGCAATGTTTACTCGCACGCAAAAATGTTCAACGTTACTGTTTCTTGGTGTTTTGTCAGTGGGTTGCAAATAGCTTTTGACAAAAAGGGCGACGCCACCGCCTCTACGGTTTACACGATCTTTGTTGAAGAGTCTGTAGCCATCTATGTTGTATTCGGAACTTAAATCAGTATTTGTGGTGTCGATAAATGTTACGGTTATAGCAATTATGTCAAAATTTTCTATTAGAGCAAGACATCTCAGTTCATCAAATTTGCTTCTTAGGCTACGCGCATTGAAACTAAGGATTTTTAAGTTATCTAGAGGCTTGGTAATAGAGGTGGTGGTACTTGCGGGATCACGGTTACGGGTTTGTTGCGATGCACGGCGTCTATTTACACGGGCGGGGTGGAGGGACGTGGCTGAGACTTGTTTTTTGATCGAATGTCACGTACTGCGTCGTTGAGGAGCCTTCCGAATCTGGCTGCCCCTAGTGAGAGAGAGAGAGTTTTCGTGTGTATGGGTTTTGTTTATGTGTTTGTATGTTTGTTTTATTGTTGGTGTGCATGTGCTTGTGCGTGCGTTTATTATTTTATTTGTTTGTGAGTGTATGTGTGTTTGTGTTTGTTTGCTTACATGTATGTTTGTGCGTTTGTTTGTGTGTGTGTTTGTTTTCGTGTATGTTTGCCTGCCTTGCAACGCTGAGCTAAGGGAGTAATATGTGTGAGTGTGTGTGTGTGTGTGTGTGTGTGTGTGTGTGTGTGTGTGTGTGTGTGTGTGTGTGTGTGTGTGTGTGCACGATGTCAAGTCCCTCTTCATTCTTTTCTAGTGTGCCTTGCAGGCGTCGTGTGGGTCTCCATTCCACGTATACCATCGTTCTTCCATTCCTCTCCCCCTTTTTTTTTTTACTACTAAGTCTTCCTCCTTACTAGTAATAGTCTTCCTTCGTCTGTATTTCCTCCTGCCTATGACTTGATGTCTTTCAAGAAGAGTGTATCAGGACACCTCTCCACCCAAAATTGACCTCTCTTTTGGCTACTCATTACTTTTTACTTTTGTGGGAGCGGCGAGTAGCGGGCTTTTTTTTGTACTCTTTTTTTATGTTGCCCTTGAGCCGCATCCATTGATGTAAAAAAAAAATAATAATAATCCCCGCCTATAGCGCCGGTAGGCTTTTGTCAGGGGCCAGATGGTCGTCCCATGCCCGTCATGGCGCAGGCAATTCTTTTATAGTGAGGCCAGTTATGCTTGGCTCATGCTGCCCACCCGGAACTCATTCTTGATTCACTGGACGGTTTCTTCTAGAGTCCGGGTTGATGGGTGGTCTTCTGGACAGCATGTGGGTAGTCTTAGGCCACTCGGCGGTGACTGAAAAATCTCAGGTGGTAGTGTGGGGATTCGAACCGACGTTGTCCATGGCGTGGTGAATGTGAGCCCAGCACGCTAACCACTCAGCCAACGCCTACCCAAATACATTGCCAGTCTAGTGGGTCCGCAAGATCTCTACTTTCACTGTGCTTTGATGAGGTCCACTTGAAGGAATCCGTTGGATGCCCATTATTTTTATGTATGTATGTATATATGAATGTATGCATGTATTTATGTATGTGAATATCTATCTATCTATCTATCTCTATTGTCTATCTATCTATATTGATCTCTCTCTCTCTCTCTCTCTCTCTCTCTCTCTCTCTCTCTCTCTCTCTCTCTCTCTCTCTCTCTCTCTCTCTCTCTATAATAAAAAATAAATATATATATATATATATATATATAAATATCTATATATATATATATATCTATCTCTATAAATATATATTTTTTTTTTACGTCGTGGCCTATTGCGCCGGTAGGCTTCTTCCCGGTGGATCCTGAATTCCTAATGGTTTATAGTGGCGCCCTCTTGCATTGGCTCATGCTGCCCTCCGGAGCTCATCTTTAATCCTAGAATCTAGAGTCCGGGTTCAAAGGTGGTCTTCTGGATAGCATGTGGGTAGTTTTAAGCCACTCGGCGGCGGCTGAAAAATCCCTACTTGGTGTCACCGGGCGGGGCGCGAACTTGCGTCGTCCTGAACGAGGCGCCGTCACGCTATCCTCTCAGCCACCGCCTCTCTCTCTCTCTCTCTCTCTCTCTCTCTCTCTCTCTCTCTCTCTCTCTCTCTCTCTCTCTCTCTCTCTCTCTCTCTCTCTCTCTCTCTCTCTCTAATATATATATATATATATATATATATATATATATATATATATATATATATATATATATATATATATATATGCTTTTTTTTACGTCGTGGCCTTTTGCGCCGGTAGGCTTCTTCCCGGTGGATCCTGATGGTCGGCCTAAGGCTTCTTCCCGGTGGGGCCTGATGGTCGGCCTAGCCCGTTCTGGCGCAGGCGAGTGTTTATAGTGGCGCCATATTGCACTGTCTCATGCTGCCATTTATTGGTATTTATTGCTCATGGCGCCATTTATTCTTGGCTCATGCTGCCTCCCGGAACTCATTCTTGATTCACTTGGACCGTTTCTTCTAGAGTCCGGGTTGATGGATGATCTTTAGGACAACATGTGGGTAGTCTTAGGCCACTCGACGGAGACTAAAAATTCACAGGTGGTAGTGTGGGGATTCGAACCCGCGTCGTCCAGCACGCGGTGAATGCAGGGCCCGCACGGTAACCATTCAGCCACCGCCTACTCTCTCTCTCTCTCTCTCTCTCTCTCTCTCTCTCTCTCTCTCTCTCTCTCTCTCTCTCTCTCTCTCTCTCTCTCTCTCTCTCTCTCTCTATATATATATATATATATATATATATATATATATATATATATATATATATATATATATATATATATATATATATATATATATATATATATATATATATATATATATATATATATATATATATATATATATATATATATATATATATATATATATATATATATATATATATATATATATATATATATATATATATATATATATATATATATATATATATATATATATATATATATATATATATATATATATATATATATATATATATATATATATATATATATATATATATATATATCAACTCGTGACGCTAATCTTGTGAGAACCTTTTTAGTAGTAGTGTAGTGTATCTTTTGGTTTAATATTGCCCAACAAAAGTGGAAAGGTAAAGAAAAGGTCGATGATGGCCGTAAGTTATTTTCGAATTATCGAACGAGGCTTTGTTGGAACAGTCTCAATTCACTACATTTCTGATTTCCAACACAAACACTCTTGAGTGTCGAATGATTAATCATTCGAGGAGAGAGGCAGCTTTTTATTTGTATCACTGGTTTCCCTGTCGGTAGTCAACGACATCGATAATTACGGAAACAAAGCAAAGCAAATTTTTCATACACATGCAAAATTCCTCTTTCAGAACAACATTGATGAAACCCCATGTTATCAACATTTGAATTTTGAAACGGAATACTCACAATAACATAGGCAGATAGGTAAAAGTTTTAGCATTGTAAAAAAAATACTTTCACATTTATTTTACACAGAAAATACATCACTTTTTTATTAGAGAAAAATGTACGACTTGTCTTCCTACCTCATCCGTCGATGAAGGTCTGTCTTCTCGAATGATTTCGACTCTATTAGGGCACTATGAACCCTTAAGGTTTGCCTGCTGTTCCTCGTCCTGCCATACAACAAAACATTTTGACACAACATGAGCCAATCGAAAATATATATGCAACAACTGCTTTCGGCGCCTTACAGCACACAGCCAGTATGTAACATCTCAAGCCTTCTCGACCCCCAGCCTCGCCACCATCCACCAAAGGGTACAATGTTTATGTACAATATTTTATTTCAGCACAATGAGGAAGGGTCGCTATACAGGCGAGTTGCTAAGTCATGCAAGTGACCTTGAATGTGTGTGCACATCCCAATGAACGCATGCATACAAAAGAACACACACACACACACACACACACACACACACACACACACACACACACACACACACACACACACATATGGCAACACTATTCCAACTAAGCACACACAGACACACACACACACCATATATATATATATATATATATATATATATATATATATATATATATATATATATATATATATATATATATATATATATATCAATGGGGGCATACGCCGGAAGGCGCGTCGCCTCGCCCACCCTATGACGTCAAGCCCGGGGGCCCCTCCGGGCGAGTCTCAATGCAGGCAGCCTTCTCAACCCGAGTACCTCCAAGCAGAATCTATCGACTTGCTCAAGCCACGAACTCCGTGGTCGTCCCCTTGGCCCCCTCCACTCAGGATTGTCTCTTACAGAGACAACCCGATGAGCAGAATCAGCTTCAGGAAAACGTGCCACGTGCCCGTATAGCCGGAGTTGGCGTTGACGGACTATGCAGGTAATATATGTCGAATCAGTCTCACGGAGTAGTCGCCGGTTTGACACAAAGTCATTCCAGCGAATCCCATGATTCTGCGTAGACTCTTATTACCAAAGGCATCAATCTGCCTCTCCAAGTCTCCATTTAGTGTCCATGTCTCGCAACCATAGAGTAAGACAGGGAGCACAAAGGACTTGAAGATCCGGGTCTTTGTCCTTCTGTACAGGTATTGACAACGCCATATACTCGTGTTGAGCGAGTCCATAACACCGTGGGCCAGACCAATCCGTCGTAAGAATTCCTGGCCAGACTCACCGTTGTTATGAACTACGCTACCAAGATACGTGAAACTTCCTGAGATCTCAACGTCCTCGCCGCACGCATGAACAGACTGTACTGTGTCATCCAGCAAGCCTCCAAACACCTGTTCCTTGGTCTTGGGCCAGGGGACCTGAAGTCCCAAGGGCTTCGCCTCCTCGTGCAATGCCTCGAGAGCCATCACCAAAACCTCCAGCGACTCCGCTAGGATTACTGCATCATCAGCAAAAACAAGGTCAGTGACCCTGGTATTGCCAATGGATACTCAGCAATGACTCTGGACCACGACTCTGCCTAGTACCCCGTCCATACAAGTGTTGAAAAGCGATGGGGCAAGGACACAGCCCTGCCTCACTCCCGCATTCACGGAAAAGAAGCTGGACAAGGCCCCCACACACTTCACAGCACTCTCTGTTCCATAATACAGGCCAGTCAGCAGACCAATAGTCCTTGTAGGAATCCCACGGAGTCGCAGAAGATCCCAGAGTACCTCGCGATGCACTGAATCAAACGCCTTCTTGAGATCGACATAGGCTGCAAGCATCCCCTGTCGAAACGCACGTCGGCGCTCCACCAGTACGCGAAGCGCTAGGATACGGTCAGTTGTTGACTTGCCAGGCGTGAACCCAGACTGTTTTTTTTTCTTCAGGTCTCTGCAGCTTCAGCAGCTGGCTGCGAATTCGCATCAGCAATAGGTGGGCAAGCACCTTGCCTGGCACACTGAGCAGTGTAATACCACGGTAGTTGTTGCAGTCCTGGAGGTCCCCTTTCCTTTTCCAGATAGGGACGACCAACCCCCTCTTCCAGTCAGGAGGAATGGTACCGGACTGCCATACGGCAGTCAAGACCGCATGCAAACCGTGGATCATGGTCTCACCTCCAGCTTTAAGCAGCTCCGCACTGATGTTACAGGCGCCAGGTGCCTCAACTTGGCCACAGCCTCTCTGACCTCGCCCAGAGAGGGTGGGCTTTCGTCAATGGGTGGATCAGCATCCGCCACCTGCAACCCAGCAACTGGAAGCTGCCCACGTGGAGGGTCCGCCATGTACAGCTGCTCAAAGTACTCAGCCCAACGACTTAAAACCTTTACGGTTTAGTTATATTATTATTACAAATATTGCATGACCTTGATAATGTTATACATAATGACGTTATGACATCATGACGTCATGACGTACATGATGACGTCAAAAAATCCTGCAACCTTAATATTTATCCAAGATATTTTAAATTTTGCATGTAAATACTCTATAAACATATAAACAAAATTGTAGATTTGCTTTTTTTAATTTCCCTCTATGTTATGAAATGTCGAGGTCACCATACGTACATTTTGTGTGATGTCGCACCGATAGCGATTTTCTTTATATAATTCCCCCCAGACACAAAAGTTTTAACTTTATAAAAAAAAAAAATCTACAGAATTAATCCGATGCTATTAAACTACAGACATGAGGGTTTATAAGCAATTCCATTAAATTTTAAGCACGCAGTATTCTTTTAAAGGTAAGAATTTTATATTTTTCGCTACGGGCGTTTAAAGTTTTTATTCGTATTCTTTTTCGTTTCATAACTGTTTCCACCCAGAAAACTCGTTCATTTATGGTGATATTACAAATAATAAGTCTATTGATCATATAAATAATAATATAAACATAAATATGATATAATGATGTAAATATATCACCACATATACTCACTGAAAACTCGCATCATTGAACACCTACGTCGCCACGCATCACACTAACTCTTCGACTTTTCATCTCTGCCATGTTCTTCACCTTCTTCCTCTGATAATCCTTCGTGGTTAGTTTGAAGCAAATTACCCCACTTCACAGGCACACAAGCTACACAATAATTGGACCGATGTAATGCGTCCTCTCTTCTGTGTGTTGTATGGGTAACTGAGTGACGACAATGACGAGCTGATGATGAACTACGCTGCAGCTCTCATCATACAACAGATGCCTACGGCCTCCAGATAAAAAAATCCGAGCACACGACCGAGAGGAAGCCAATATGAGCATATTTATCTATGCGCGCATAGCATATACTAGCGTGGCCGATTTAAAGGCTTGCGCCCTTTCATGTCCATTTAAACGATTTCCGCGCGTCTCATGGTTCCTATATTATTCGCATAATATTTCTGGATACATTTACTGGTTAAAAACGCTCATATCTGAATTTCGAATATTTGTAGGTATTTTTTATTATTTCAGGGGGTGAGTCTACCCTAATCTGCATCTTGGAAAATTTTAATGTTCGACACTAGCTTTGGTTTTCATCCACTTTCGCTGACCAACATCATGAATAAGCCTACAACTTTGCTCTCTTCAATGATTTTGAGCAGTTGGTTCAGCACCTGACACGTATTCTCGAATGCCTTGGAGATGTCCAGAATTCTAGACCTCTTCCTAATCTCTAATCCTTCAGCTTATTTTATCAAACTGTTCTTTGCGTTGGGTTCCTCGAATCACAACCTTATTTCCAAATTCTGTCTTATTGATTCTGTACTGATTCCGGACCCACCAAAGAGTGGTGCTTCGGGCATTATGATTGAACTCGGTGGGACGACCTCAGGATGTACTTTTCCGAACTCTCGTGGAATGATTACTGCTTCCAGGAAAGAGACCCCTCTGTGTGTGCCCAGCGCATCACTAAGGTGATTGATTCTCACTGGTATGGAGACACATATTCCACAAACTTTCCCTACTTCTCATGCTAAAAAGCCCACGTGCTATCAAAGACAGATAAGCAGCTCATAAATGGTACCTGACCCTTCGCACTTTTGCTAATTCCGATCCTTACATTGCTGCCCAGAATCGTGCCAAATCTGTTTTTCGATTCACCAAAAGTTCGTTCATCAATAAAAAATCCCAACACCTTGCTTTCTCTGATTATTCCAGGGACTTCTGGCAATTAGCCAAAAAATAATATTTATAACAATTTTGTTTCATATTTCCCACCTCTCCTTAGTCCTGATGGCAGCAGAGCTGTCACATCTGTCTTTGAAACAACTTTCCTAAAACTTTCTCTAAAAATTCCGCTCTTGATGATTCAGGACATAATCCCTCCTATGACTCGTCTCTGTCTGTTATGGAGATTCTTTAGAATGATATTATCTATGCCCTCTTTGGAATCAATCCTCAGAAGGATTATGGACCTGATGGAGGGCCTTCTATTGTTCTAAAAATTGTGCTTCCGTGCTGACAGCCTGCCTGGTCAAACTCTTTCGTATCTGTGTTTCAACATATACCTTTCCTTCCTTTTTTTTTTTTACAGCAGAGGTAAAAGAATGGTAAAAGATCTGATTTATCAATGGTAAAAGATCTGACTTAATCAATGGTAATTAAAAGATCTGACTGGGGATGCGTTACGAGTGGAGTTCCGGGGGGCAGCATGAGCCAATGCAAGATGGCGCCACTATAAACACTCGCCTGCACCAGAACGGGCTGGGCCGACCATCAGGCCCCACCTGGAAGAAGCCTTGGGCTGAACCCATCAGCCCCAGGCCCCAGATGCCTATCGGCTATCGGCAACAACGTAAAAAAAAAAAAAAATAAAAAAAAGGGTCGGTATTAGGTCCACTTTTGTTTATTATTATTATTTTTTTTTACAACAAAGGAGACAGATCAAGGGCACAAAAAAGTAAACAATAATAAAAAAGCCCGCTACACGCTACTCACAAAAAAAATCTAAAGAGGTGGCCGAAAGAGAGGTCAGTTTCGGGAGGAGAGGTGTCCAGATACCCTTCTCTTGAAAGAGTTCAAGTCGTAGGCAGGAGGAAATACAGAAGAAGGAAGATTGTTCCAGAGTTTACCAGCGTGAGGGATGAAAGAGTGAAGATGCTGGTTAACTCTTGCATAAGGGGTTTGGACAGTATAGGGATGAGCATGAGTAGAAAGTCGCGTGCAGCGGGGTCGCAGGAGGGGGGGAGGCATGCAGTTAGCAAGTTCAGAAGAGCAGTCAGCATGAAAATATCGATAGAAGATAGAAAGAGAGGCAACATGGCGGGGGAAATTAAGAGGTAGAAGACTATCACCAAGAGGAGGAGAGCTGATGAGACGAAGAGCCTTAGACTTCACTCTGTCCAAGAGAGCTGTGTGAGTGGAGCCCCCCCACACGTGAGATGCATACTCCAAACGAGGGCGGACAATGCCCCTGTATATGGATAGCAACTGTGCGGGGGGAGAAGAACTGGCAGAGACGATACAGAACGCCCAACCTCGAGGAAGCTGATTTAGTGAGAGAAGTTTCCAGTTAAGATTTTGAGTTAAGGATAGACCGAGGATGTTTAGTGTTGAAGATGGTAACAGCTGAGTGTTGTCGAAGAATAGGGGATAGGTGTTTGGAAGATTGTGTCGAGTTGATAGGTGGAGAAATTGGGTTTTTGAGGCATTGAAGGACACAAGGTTCCTTTTACCACAATCGGAAATGATAGTAAGGTCTGAGGTTAAGCGTTCTGCAGCCTTCAGCCTGGAGTCATGTAATTCCTGTTGAGAGGGTCTTCTGTTGAAAGAAGTTGAATAATGCAGAGTGGAGTCATTAGCGTATGAGTGGATAGGACAGTTTGTTATGGAAAGAAAATCATTGATGAATAACAGGAAGATAGTGGGTGATAGGACAGAGCCCTGTGGAACACCACTGTTAATAGGTTTATGAGAAGAACAGTGACCGTCTACCACCGCAGAGACAGAACGGCCGGAAAGGAAACTGGAGATAAAGGAACAGAGAGAAGGATAGAATCCGAAAGAGGGCAGTTTAGAAAGCAAAGACTTGTGCCAGACTCTATCGAAGGCTTTCGATATGTCTAGTGCAACTGAAAAAGGTTCACCGAAACGGCTAAGAGAGGAAGAAGATCGCCAGTAGAACGCCCCTTGCGGAACCCATACTGGCGATCAGATAGAAGGTTAGGAAAGGTGCTTTTGAATCTTCCGGTTAAGGATTGATTCAAAAGCTTTAGATAGACAGGAAAGTAAAGCTATAGGGCGGTAGTTTGAGGGATTGGAACGGTCACCTTTCTTAGGCACAGGCTGCACGAAGTCGTACTTCCAGCAGGAAGGAAAGGTAGATGTTGATAGGCAGAGGCGAAAAAGTTTGACCAGGCAGGGTTTCAGCACGGAAGCACAGTTTTTAAGGAAACATCATTTGGAAGAATCTTAATAACAGGCATAAAGGAGGAGGAGGGGGGATGAGTAAGAGGAATATGCCCAGAATCGTCCAGAGTGGAGTTGTTACAGAAAGTTTGAGCGAAGAGTTCAGCCTTAGAGATAGAAGAGACGGCAGTGCTGCCGTCTGGGTTAAGAAGAGGCGGGAAAGAGGAAGAATTTATATCAATGACTTAGATATAGGAATTAGTAGTGATGTCAGTAAGGTTGCAGATGATACCAAGATCGGTAGAGTAATTGAGTCGGATCAGGACGCTAGTATTCTCCAGGATGAACTAAACAGATTGCATGACTGGGCGGATAAATGGCAGATGGAGTTCAATGTAGCGAAGTGCAGTATTCTGAGTGTAGGTAGGAACAACCCCTCACATAACTATTGCTTAAATGACACTCTCATAAGCAGATCTGGGTGCGAGAGGGATTTAGGGGTCTTAGTGAGCTCTAATCTCCGTCCAAGGGCACAATGTATTTAAGCTAGAAATCGAGCAAATAGGGTACGGGGATTTATTTCAAGGAGCGTAAGGAACAGAAGCGCCGAAGTCTTCCTCAAACTATATTTAGCATTAGTTAGACCTCATCTTGACTATACGGTTTAGTTCTGATCACCTTACTATAGAATGGATATCAAAATGTTAGAATCGGTGTAGAGGAGGATGACTAAGATGATTCAGGGGTTGAGAAACTTGCCATACGAGGAAAGACTCAAACAGTTAAACTTGCATTCTCTAGAAAGGCGAAGGGTGCGTGGAGACATGATCGAGGTATATAAATGGATGAAGGGCTTTAATAAGGGGGATATTCATAAGGTTTTGTTGATAAGAGAACCGGGTAGGACACGAAGTAATGGGTTTAAACTGGATAAATTCAGATTCAATAGGGACATAGGCAAAAACTGGTTTACTAACAGAGTGGTGGATGAGTGGAATAGGCTTAGCAGTCATGTGTTGAATGCCAATACAATTGTCACATTAAAAAATAGATTAGATAAATTCATGGACAGCGATATTAGGTGGGGTTAGATACACGGGAGCTTAGGTTCAAAGGAGCTGCCTCGTACAGGCCTACCGGCCTCTTGCAGACTCCTACGTTCTTATGTTCTTATCTTCTTATGAGACAGTTCAAGGGCGTAAAAAAAAAAAGAAACAATAATGAAAAAAAAGCCCGCTACTTACTGCTCCTGAACAGAGTACAGAGGAGTGGCCAAAAAGAGAAATCAATTTCGGGAGGAGAGGTGTCCTGATACTCTTCTCTTGAAAGAGTTCAGGTCGTAGGCAGGAGAAAATACAGATGAAGGAAGATTGTTCTAGAGTTTACAAGCGTGAGGGATGAAAGAGTGAAGATGCTGGTTAACTCTTCCATAAGGGGTTTGGACAGTATAGGGATGAGCTTGATCAGAAAGTCAGGTGAGGCGAGGTCGCAGGAGGAGGGGAGGCATGCAGTTAGCAAGTTCAGAAGAGCAGTCAGCGTAAAAATATCGATAGAAGATAGAAAGTGAGGCAACATCGCCACGGAATTTAAGAGGTAGAAGACTAGCAGTAAGAGGAGGAGAGCTGATGAGATGAAGAGCCTTAGACTCCACTCTGTCCAATAGAGCTGTGTGAGTGGAGCCCCCCCAAACGTGAGATGCATACTCCATATGAGGGCGGACAAGGCTCCTGTATATGGATAGCAACTGTGCGGGGGAGAAGAACTGGCGGAGACGATACAAAACGCCCAACCTCGAGGAGGCTGATTTAGTGAAAGAGGAGATGTGAAGTTTCCAGTTAAGATTTTGAGTAAAGGGTAGACCGAGGATATTTAGTGTTGAAGAGGGTGACAGCTGAGTGTTGTTGAATAATAGGGGATAGGTGTTTGGAAGATTGTGTCGAGTTGATAGGTGGAGAAATTGATTTTTTGAGGCATTGAAGGACACAAGGTTCCTTCTACCCCAATCGGAAATGATAGCAAGGTCTGAGGTTAAGCGTTCTGCAGCCTCCAGTCTGGAGTCTTGTAATTTATGTTGGGATGGTCTTCTGTTGAAAGAAGTTGAGTAATGCAGAGTGGAGTCGTCGGGGTATGAGTGGACAGACAGTTTGTTATGGAAAGAAGATCATTGATGAATAACAGGAAGAGAGTGGGTGATAGGACAGAGCTCTGTGGAACACCACTGTTGATTGGTGGGAAGAACAGTGACCATCTAGCCTGTGCCTAACAAGGGTGACCGCTTTAATATATCAAACTACCGTCTAATAGCTTTATTTTGTTCTCTCTTTCTAAAGCTTTTGAATCAATTCCAAAAAGGAAAGTTCTTTAAGCATATTTTCTCTCGTTTACCAATAAATAAAAGAACGAGAATGATCAACTGCATTTTTTATTAACAATAGTATCACTTATTGTATTTAAGTGTAGCCTAATTATTACAAGTCGCAAAGAAATACAGGTAATTTATGATAATATGAAGAACTGTTCAAGATGCGTGGGCCCAAAAACGTAATCGGTGGTGACACCCGCTGGCTGGCAACTCTGAATATACCCCGTTATATTTGTTATCCGCAGAGTAATATTAGCGCTTACCGCTTGGTACGACACCGTCACCCCGTTTCATGGATTTGGCGCGAGTGTCCTCTCTTTACCATCTATACTCTTTGGTAGTAGTAGCAGTAATAACAAAGAGTATAAATCAGGGCTACTCAACTTTTATGAGCAAAGGTCCAGATAAACAAGTTCAAATGTATGCAGAGCTCCGGATAAATACTGTAACTAGACCTCAGGGTCCAGGAGTAGAAAAAAATATAATCAAATAACATGAATTTCCTGGTGATGGATTCTTGCAAGTGTATTTTCCAGACTGACTGTATAGGGCCTACAGTCAGGCGAGGAAATACACATGCAAGAATTCATCGCAAGGACCTTTATGTTATTTAATTATATTGGGGCCTGGGGTCCAGCTACAACACTCAGAAGGTCTGGATTCGGACCGCGGGCAGCCAGTTGAGTAGCCCTGGTATAGATATGAAAGAGAGGACTCGCGTCAATCCCTTGTAACGAGGGCGACGGTGGTGCCTCAGGCGGCGCGCGTAACATTAATCGTTGGATGGTTAACTCATGACGGGAAATCGGTTCAGTGCCTCTATAAATTACATTATTCTCGCAAGAAAAGGCCTTAGCTATCGCTTTTTTCGATTTCTAAAGAACAAGGGTTAGTCATGTATTTTCAATCACATTTTATAAAACTTTCCAGGTTTACATTTGTTAGGCACTGATCAGTAAGTCAGCCACACCACCACCACCACCACCAAGCAGCTAGTCAACCACCTCAGCCAGTCAGCCAGCCCCACCACCACCAGTCAGCCAGTTAGACAGTCCCCACCAAGTTCCAACACCACCATTCAGTCTGTCAAGCACCACCACCACCACCAGTCAGCCAGCCAGCCACCACCACCACCACCACCTAAACCTATAAATAGTTATATAGACTTATTAGAAATATTATCTTATCGTATTGCTTTACCTAAAATATAATAACGCATTCTTAGACTATCTACATAAGTACAGCCTCTCCGATTTGCTATAACAGGCCATACTTGTGTTACCGGCTACAAGTACTTATAAAAAGAACATTATCTCCGTTCTGCCATATCTAAAATCTAGTAACATTTCTAGGCTGTCTATAATAGGCTACTTTCGTTATACAACCTACAGATGGCTATTAAATATGCAATGGTTAACGTTCCTTGACTACGAATATGCGTGTCTGGGTTCAAATCCCGGCACGGGCGGTCGGCTTGCAGTCCACTCAGCTGTTCACCCATAATTCTTTTCGGGATGGTTAATAAATGAGTACCTGGGGAAACATGGGGAAGGACATCTGTGGCAACTCGGATGGTACACTGGCTCTGTGGCAGGTTAATGGGTTCTCCTAAGTCTATATACACCAAGTCAAGTCATACGCAGGTTTGTGGGAGGAGACACGGCAGAGGCGTGGTTTATGCGTGACACTGCTCGGAGCCAAACTAGAGAATGTAGAAACAGGGATTTAGAGAAAACGATGAAAGGCGGACTAATTTAAGTCAATCACTTCAACATGCCGTCCCTCACACCTCACACCGCCGTTTGTAGGCATTGGAATTACAATCACGCAATAGCACAATAAAAAGACATATCTTTTTCATCGGTGGCTTGCCTGAACGCGCTGTGAAAGAAGGCGAGAATATACATCCAGAGAGCACATATGGCCCCAAATTTAGTCACCCTTGAACTGGCGGGTATTTTTTTTTTTAGCTTCAAGTGACGTCATCCCGCTGCTCCGCCCCAAAACCGCCTCCTGCGCGTACCGGTCGCAGTTTTGAAGCAGTGACTTGACTTGGTAAATATAGACTTGGATGCTCCCAACTTGACCATTGCATAATATTGTTGCACGAGAATGGAATAAACTCCAACTTCAAATGCTTCAGTGTAACTGGATTGATTGATTTGAAAATTAACATAATCGCCACCGTATCTTCCTTAGAATTCGCCAAGGCATATATGCAAAGTGTTGGTGATCATTTGATATAGTTTCGCCCAAGTGTGAGGACAGACCCTACTCTGGATCATAGGTTCTATGTGGTCTAAACATCTATGTGAATCTACGTAAATCTCTCTCTCTCTCTCTCTCTCTCTCTCTCTCTCTCTCTCTCTCTCTCTCTCTCTCTCTCTCTCTCTCTCTCTGTGGTGGGCGCGCATGCGTGAGGTGTGTGTGTGTGTGTGTGTGTGTGTGTGTGTGTGTGTGTTCCTTATGCTCCGAGAATTCATTGTGTTAAGAGGACATTCGGGGATGTACTATAATGAAGTTTTCGTTTAAACAGAAAGATCCTAAACACGATAGTAAAAAGAAAAAGCAGCAAAGCCAGATGGGATGTATATTGAAGTAATTGTATGGTTTTGCATGTCATGTCATAATAATGTTATGTTGTGGCTGAAACCATCATCTACCTTAGGTGACAATGGCTCTACCTCGATTATATTTTCGACCATGTTTTATTAAGATGTCTGGTCCCAACTTCTTCCCTTAGGGAATGACCACTTTTTTCCCGGCAGTAAAGATTGACTGTTGAAGAGACCCGATCAAGCCTATTTCAATGATTCTGCATCGCTATGTTAAACTTACCATCAATGATGCACTCGTTGGCAGGTTCTGTGTACCTTAGGTGGCCGGCTATACTTCACCTAACTATTGAAGGTGGTAGCGGTGGCAGGGTAATAAGGCGCAGGAATGTTGCCTGACAACCTCTTCCCGCATGACCGCCGACCCAACACAGGTAGTGAACGCAAAAGTGCCCCGCCGGGCAGGCGGTGGTGCCGTGGCCTGCCCACCACATATCGGCTACCTCAACCTCACGGAGAGAATTCAGACCCTTCCGCCGACTGCATGAGGCATCTGGCAATGGCGGAGAGAGAGAGAGAGAGAGAGAGAGAGAGAGAGAGAGAGAGAGAGAGAGAGAGAGAGAGAGAGATGACCTGAAGAAAACGTCGTGTACAGACCTCCTTAACCTGTAACCCTTGACTGACCTTCAGAACTATGTCGCCTTCCTAAACTACTATATGACAAGTTGACTGTGTGTGACATATATCGGCAGCTAACAGAACACAGTGACGTGGGGTTTCTCTCTCTCTCTCTCTCTCTCTCTCTCTCTCTCTCTCTCTCTCTCTCTCTCTCTCTCTCTCTCTCTCTCTGTTAGTCGACCCGTTTCTCTGTCTTTCTGTATTTTGTCTGCTTCTCTCTCTCTCTCTCTCTCTCTCTCTCTCTCTCTCTCTCTCTCTCTCTCTCTCTCTCTCTCTCTCTCTCTCTCTCTCTCTGTTGGTCGACCCGTTTCTCTGTCCTTCTGTATGTTCTCTCTCTCTCTCTCTCTCTCTCTCTCTCTCTCTCTCTCTCTCTCTCTCTCTCTCTCTCTCTC
>NC_066539.1:1871758-1924258 GCF_024679095.1 Eriocheir sinensis
AGAGAGAGAGAGAGAGAGAGAGAGAGAGAGAGAGAGAGAGAGAGAGAGAGAGAGAGAGAGAGAGAGAGAGAGAGAGAGAGAGAGAGAGAGAGAGAGAGAGAGAGAGAGAGAGAGAGAGAGAGAGAGAGAGAGAGAGAGAGAGAGAGAGAGAGAGAGAGAGAGAGAGAGAGAGAGAGAGAGAGAGAGAGAGAGAGAGAGAGAGAGAGAGAGAGAGAGAGAGAGAGAGAGAGAGAGAGAGAGAGAGAGAGAGAGAGAGAGAGAGAGGGGGGGGGGGGGCATGACACAAGCCCTCACCTCCCGACTCTTGGCCCTCCAGAGGCGACATGTGCCCCACCGAGAGTTCACCACCAGACCAGCGGATCAACCATGGTTTGGTTACCGCTGCCGTGTTGCTGCTGACGATAAGTATTTAGCGTGGCTCCGCTACAAGCGGAACCCGACTCGGCGCAACAAGGACCTGCACCGTGCGGCCTGCAGGAGGATGGTGGTGACCAGCAAGTGGGCCATAAGGAAGTGGGAGGAAGACATGAGGCGCAAGCTGTGTGGAGCAGGTGTAGGAAATAAGACCTGGTGGTCCCTCGTCAAGGAAAGGCAGGGGATCAGCCGCTAGGACGCGATTCCTCCTCTCTCAAGACATAATGGAACAGTGGCCACCAGCAGCAAGGAGAAAGCCCAGCTGCTGGCCAGTCTCTTCGCCAAGAAGATGAAGGTGGATAACCCCGGACAGACACCGCCACATCTGGAACAGCAGTGCGAGGAGACTGTCACGAAAGTGGAGGTGACACAGGTGTTGGTCGAGCGCCTGCTGCGAGGGGTGGACACCCAGAAGGCGACCGGCCCCGATGACCTCAGCCCGTACCTGCTGAAGCAGTGTGCCCACGAGTTGGCTGCCCCTCTCACCACAGTCTTCTCTGCCTGCCTCCGGGAAAACACCTGGCCATCGGCGTGGAAAGAGGATCGGGTGGTTCCCGTCCACAAGAGGAGCTCCAGGTCTGACCCCAAAAACTACCGGCCCATCTCCTTGCTGTCTGTGGTGAGGAAAGTGTTCGAGAGGGTCGTGGCAGACGTAGTCTGTCGCCACCTCAAGGACAACTACCTCCTCTCGGACCAACAGTATGGGTTCAGACCTGGCCGGTCCACCTCCGATCTGCTGATGCTCCTCACCAAGAACTGGCAGGACGCCCTTGACGACGGCCTGGACACTGTCGTGGTAGCCCTGGACATAGCGGGTGCCTTTGACAGGGTGTGGCACGGAGGTCTCCTTGAAAAACTCCGTGCTAAGGGCATCCAAGGCGACCTCCTTCAGCTCCTGGGAGACTACCTACAAGGAAGGACCCTCCAGGTTGTCGTCAACGGGCAGACGTCCGACTCCTTGCCAGTGGAGGCATCAGTGCCACAGGGCTCAGTGCTAGGGCCAGTTCTGTGGAACATATATGTGGACGACCTTCTCCGGCAGCTGCCAGCAGTCTCAGCTTACGCTGATGACTGCACTCTCTCCTGCACCTACCCCAGACAAGACTGTGGGCGAGCTGCTGGCGAGGTCAATCAGCAGCTGAAGGTGCTACAGGAGTGGGGTGCCCGCTGGCAGGTGACCTTTGCCCCAGAGAAGACCCAGGCAATGGTGGTCTCTCGATCCCCCACTGCCGGGCCAGCAGTGGAGGGGAAGCTAAGCTTCGGTGGCGTCCCCCTCCCACTCCAGGAATCCGTCAAGATTCTGGGAGTGAAAGTGGATCGAGGGCTACGGTTTGACAGCCACATCAAACACATTGCCCAAAAGGCCTCCCACAGAGTCTCCTGCCTGCGAAGGGTGGCCAGCTTCCTCGACAAAAAAGGGAGGCTGTTGCTCTACAAGGCCTAGATACGGCCTTACCTGGGGTACGCTGCCCTCTCTTGGATGTCGTGTGCTGCCTCGCACAGCGGGAGACTCGACGCCATCCAGAGACGGGCACTGCGACTGGTGGATGCGGCAGACCCCCCAACCGGGCAGGAAACTCTCAGCTCCGTCGACTCCTTGGAACACCGCAGGGACGTAGCTGCTCTTGTGGTGTTTCACAAGGCACAAGTGCAGGGAGTGCCACATCTGGTGGGTTTACGCCAACCTCCGAGAGTCACCACGCGGGACACGAGAACGGTGCTATCCCGTGGTGACGCAGTGGAGGTGCCGTGCTCCCGTACCAGCCAGCACCAGCGCACCTTTTCGGGAAGAGTCTGCCGGATGTGGAACATGTTCACGGCCTGTGTACCAAACATCCGGGAGATGAACACCCAAAAAATAAAACTGTCGGCCCACCACTGGAGGGGCTCACTCCCCACTCCACTGACACTCGTGGTGGAGCAGTGACACGAGTGCAGTGTGCAGTGCGCTCACATATATTCTGTATTGTATGTTTTTTTTTATAGTATATATATTTTTTATAGTTTATGTAGTTATTTTTAATATAGATTTTATTCTGCCCTTTGAATAGGCAGCACACGGCAGTGCACCTTTGGGTATGTAAATATCATACATGTGCCTATGTTTAAATAAAAAGAAAAGAGAGAGAGAGAGAGAGAGAGAGAGAGAGAGAGAGAGAGAGAGAGAGAGAGAGAGAGAGAGAGAGAGAGAGAGAGAGAGAGAGAGAGAGATACATATATATTAGGAATGTCTAAAATGCTCCCTCACCTTTCTATCCTCGGTGCTTGTCAGTTCCCGCACCCGCACACACATACCTGTAATAGAAAACGCAACGTTGATTATGAATGCAATTATAATTGTTTTTACAGGATGATCTGTCTTCTTTGTAATACAGCTTCTTTGTGTAAGAGTTCACAACCCTGTACCAACACAATAGTAATTTTCTCTCTCTCTCTCTCTCTCTCTCTCTCTCTCTCTCTCTCTCTCTCTCTCTCTTGTAGTTATCTACACAACTAATCGTATAACTGCAAGTAACACCATCTCCATATCAAATAATTAGTCTGGGCATACGCCTGAAGGAGCGTCGCCTCGTTCACCCTCCGACGCCATAAACGGGGAATTCTTTCGGGGATGTCCCCATGTGGGTACCCTTCCCATCCAAAGTACCTCATGACAAAATCTATCGACAAATTCTTCGAACTTCCCCTTGGTCTCCTCTACTTGGGATTGTCTCTTATAAAAACAACACGGTGTGCAGGGTCGACTTCTGTGTAGCGTGCTATACAGGGTCGTATAGCCGGAGATGGTGTTCACTATCCAAGAGACTATCTAAGCAATAGCTCCCGAATCAGTTTCATGGAGTAATCGCCGGCTTAACACAATGTCATCCAGCGACACACCATGATTCTGGGTAGGCACTTATTACCAAAGCCAGTCATTAATCCGCCTCTTCAGTTAACTATTCAGTGTCCATGTCTAACAACCATAGAGTAAAACCGGGAGCACAAGCGATTTATACATTCGATCCATTGTTCTCCTCCACGAGTATCGAACTCCTTATTATGCTGGGGGAGTTCAAAGCACCATATGCCGAGCCAGTCCACCATAAGACTTCCTGACATGACCCGACATTGTTCTGCACTCATTACACCTAGTCAGACTCCAAACACCTGTACCTTGATCTTCGCCCAGGAGACCTGAAATCCCAAGGGTTTCGCCTCGAGAGCCTTTACTAACGACACCGCAAGGATTTCTGCATTATCAGTAAAAACAAGGCCAGTGGTCCTGGTATTGACAATAGATTCTCCACAATGATTCTGATCCACAACTTTGTCTAATATCTAGTCTTTGGAAGTGCTGAAAAATGGTGATGCAAGGACATAGCCATGCCTCACTCCCACATTCACGGGAAAGAGGCTGGATACCCACCCCGGACAGTTCATTGTACTCTCAGTCCTAGAGTACAGGCCAGTCAGTGGACTCACGGTCCACGCAGGAATCCCTCGGAGTCCCTGAAGATCCCAGGGTGCCTTCCGTTGCATTGAATCAAACGCTTTTTTTTTATATCGACATAGGCTGAAAGCATCCCTTGTCGAAACTCAAGTCGGCCCGTTACCAGTACGCGAAACGTTAGTACTATCAAACGTCGATTTATCAGGAATAAACCCGGATTGATCAGGTGTCTGCAGCTTTAGAAGATAGTTGTGAGTCTGTATGAGCAATAGACATCCAAGAACCATGTCTGGCACACTAAGCTGCGTAATACCACTATAGTTGTTACAGTCCTGGGGGTCCCATTTCCTTTTCCAGATAGAAACTACCGGCCCCTTTTTCAATCAGGAGGAATAGTGTTAGATTGCAGAGGTGGGCGCAGTACTGAAAAATCAATAGTGCGGTTGCGGACTTTTTCCAGAGTAGTGCGATTGCGGTAGTGCGGTCCCATTTTTTTTTCTTTCCCAGTGCGGTACGCGGTGTGCGGTACTGCGGTAGCGGTAGTCACTAGTCAATAAAAAAAAATGTCAGTGCCTATCCTGGCTATCCATTGACTAACTAATAACTTGTGAAATACAAAAAAAAAAAAAAAAAGGAAGACTGGGGGAGGGCGAGAGGGAGGTAAGGGAGGAGGAAGGGGGGGACAGGCCGGGGAGTAGAGGACGGGAAGCGGAGGAGGGGGAGGGAAGGGAAAAGAAACTTTCCGAGAGAGGAGGGAGGGGACAGGGAAGGGGGAGGAGGAGATCAGCGTCATGTGAGAGAGGAGGAAGTTGGGGGTGGGAAGGAAGGAAGGAAGGAAGGAAGGCAGGGAGGAAGGAATGAAGGGTGGTGCAGCTGCAGGGATATGGGGGAGTGAAGGGGAAGGGGACGAGGGGAGGAAAGGGAGGAATATTCTCCAGCGTTTGAGCGAAAACGAAAGATTACTAATATAGGAAAGCCATGACAGGAAGAGTGAAACATTATTGAAACTGTCCAACATATTGAGACAAAACAGACCAACTCCAACTGTTAATAGCGGCTCCCGTGGGAAAGCTGTAAGCCCTGGTGTCGCATGCCTCAGCGAAGAAACCATGTGTAAATTTCAACAAGGAGATAATAATAATAATAATAATAATAATAATAATAATAATAATAATAATAATTATTATTATTATTATTACTATTATTATTATTATTATTATTATTATAGAAAATATTGATCTTGGCTACATTGAAGAGAGAGAGAGAGAGAGAGAGAGAGAGAGAGAGAGAGAGAGAGAGAGAGAGAGAGAGAGAGAGAGAGAGAGAGAGAGAGAGAGAGAGAGAGAGAGAGAGAGAGAGAGAGAGAGAGAGAGAGAGAGAGAGAGAGAGAGAGAGAGAGAAAAATAAAATAGAGAAGTTACAAATGAAGTTAAAAAGCAAATCTAGCATGTACTATGGTATATGTTAATGTTATGCATCAATGAAAAATTTGCACGGGACATGAGATTGAGCGGCGATCATGTTAGTGCTTGCTTGTACTGTTGTACACTGCCATGTACAGTCATCGTCAGAGGCAGTCATGGCGCGCCGCCTTGGGTTGAGTGACGAACAGATTTACTCTGAGTTATTCATTTAGTATTTAATTTTGAACAATAACTGAAAAGTCAGAATGATTGAATCACTGATTCTGATGACTGATACCGATTGACTGATTGAGTCCGATTCACTGTAAGAAAAAAAGACATTTCAGTGAGCATGCCGCGCTGTAAATGTCTTCGATGGTTTTCTAAGTACCGTACAAAAGAGAACCTCATGATTTTTTAGTGCGGTCCGCGGTAGTGCGGTATTTTCAGAAAGTTTGCGGTAGTGCGGTAGTGCGGTACTTTTTTGTGATGCGGTACTACCGCACTACCGCACTAAGTACCGCACTTGCCCACCTCTGCCAGATTGTCATACGGCAGTCAAGACCGCATGCAGCCCTCGCATCATATATACCAGCTGCTTTCCTATCCCTCAACCGTACCATAGCCTCCTTGATTACAAGTAAAATCTGAAGATTTTTTTTTTTTCTTTACAACAAAGGAGGCAGCTCAAGGGCACACACAAAAAAGAAAACAATAATAAAAAAAGCCCGCTACTCGCTGCTCCTAAAAAAGAAACAAAAGAGGTGGCCGAAAGCAAGGTCAAATACGAAAGGAGAGATGTCCTGATACCCTCCTCTTGAAAGAGTTCAAGTCGTAGGCAGGAGGAAATACAGATGAAGGAAGATTGTTCCAGAGTTTACCAGCGTGAGGGATGAAAGAGTGAAGATGCTGGTTAACTCTTGCATAAGGGGTTTGGACAGTATAGGGATGAGCATGAGTAGAAAGTCAAGTGCAGCGGGGCCGCGGGAGGGGGGGGAGGCATGCAGTTAGCAAGTTCAGAAGAGCAGTCAGCGTGGAAATATCGATAGAAGATAGAGAGGCAACATTGCGGCGGAATTTAAGAGGTAGAAGACTATCAGTATGAGGAGGAGAGCTGATGAGACGAAGAGCCTTAGCCTCCACTCTGTCCAGAAGAGCTGTGTGAGTGGAGCCCCCCCACACATGAGATGCATACTCCATACGAGGGCGGACAAGGCCCCGGTATATGGACAGCAACTGTGCAGGGGAGAAGAACTGGAGGGGGACGGTACAGAACCCCCAGCCTCGAGGAAGCTGATTTAGTAAGAGATGAGATATGAAGTTTCCAGTTGAGATTTTGAGTTAAGGATAGACCGAGGATGTTTAGTGTTGAGGAAGGTGATAGCTGGGTGTTGTCAAAGAATAGGGGATAGTTGTTTGGAAGATTGTGTCGAGTGGATAGGTGGAGAAACTGAGTTTTTGAGGCATTGAAGGACACCAGGTTCCTCTTGCCCCAATCGGAAATAATAGTAAGGTCTGAGGCTAAGCGTTCTGCAGCCTCCAGCCTTGAGTCGTTAAGTTCCTGTAGGGTGGGTCTTCTATTAAAAGAAGTTGAGTAATGCAGAGTGGAATCATCGGCGTAGGAATGGATAGGACAGTTCGTTTTGGAAAGAAGATCAATGAACAACAGAAAAAGAGTGGGAGATAGGACAGAACCCTGTGGGACACCACTATTAATAGATTTAGGGGAAGAGCAGTGACCGTCTACCACAACAGAAATAGAACGGTCAGAAAGGAAACTAGAGATAAAGGTACAGAGAGAAGGATAGAAACCGTAGGAGGGTAGTTTGGAAAGCAAAGATTTGTGCCAGACCCTATCAAAAGCTTTTGATATGTCTAGTGCAATAGCAAAGGTTTTCATGAAAGTTATAATTTTTTAAAGATATTGTGGCAACTGAAATAATCATTGGCACCTCAAATATCGATGTAATTTCAGAATGCAATGTAGTTGGTTTTAGACTCTTCAACAAAGGTCGCACCAACTGTAGAGATGTTTGGCCTTCATAAAGTGCAAAACTCACCCGAAAATAAAATATACTTCATTATGCAGCTACGCGACGATTGAAATAATTAGTAATGAGGAACGTACATCGATACTAAGAATATATTGCCGTCGTTCTTCAAATACATAAATAGCAAAATCCATCAGTCAGTAGGGGCACACACCGGGGTGCGCGTCACCTCGCCCACTCAACGACCCCAAGTGCGAGGGGCCCCCCTAGCAAGTCTCTGCGTAGACAGTTATTACCAAAGGCATTAATCTGCCTCTCCAAATCCCTATTTAGTGTCCATGTCTCATAGAATAAGGCAGGGAGCATATGAGACTTGAAGGTCGGGATCTTTATCCATCTACACAGGTATCGACAACGCCATATACTCGTGTTGAACGAGTTTATAACACCGTAAGGCAAGCCAGTCCGTAGTAAGACTTCTTGGCGAGACTCATCGTTGTTCTGTACTACGCTACCAAAATATGTGAAATTTTCTGAGATCTCAATGTCCTCGCCACACGCATGAACAGACTGTACTGTTTCATCTAGCAAGCCTCCAAACACCTCTACCTTGGTCTTGGCCCAGGAGACGTGAAGTCCCAAATTGCTTCACCTACTCGTGCAGTGCCTCGAGAGCCATCACCAGAACCTTCAGCGACTCCGCAAGGATTACTGAATCATCTCCAAAAGCAAGGTCAGTGACCTTGATATTGCCAATAATGCTCCACAATGACCCTGGTCCACAGCTCTGTTTAGTACTCATTCCGCACAAGTGTTGAAAGCGATGGGGTAAGGACACAGCCCTGCTTCACTCCCGCATTCACGGGAAAAAAACTGGAGAAGCCCCACACACTTTACAGCACTCTCAATCCCAGAATACAGACCAGTCAGCAAAGCAATAGTCCTTGCAGGAATCCCACGGAGTTGCAGTAGATCCCAGAGTGCCTCGCGATGCACTGAGTCAAACACCTTAAGATCGACATAAGCTGTAAGAATCCCTTGTCGAAACATACGTCGCAGCTCCAAAAAGACTTACCAGGCGTGAACCCAGACTGTTCAGGTCTCTTCAGCTTCTGCAGCTGGCTGCGAATTCGCATCAGCAATAGGTGGGCAAGCACCTTGCCTGGCACACTGAGCAGTGTAATACCACGGTAGTTGTTGCAGTCCAGACGATCCCCTTGCCCTTTCTAGATAGGGACGACCAACTCCCTTTTTCAGTCAGAAGGAATGGTACCAGATTGCAATGCGGTACGTCAAGGCTATATATATATATATATATATATATATATATATATATATATATATATATATATATATATATATATATATATATATATATATATATATATATATATATATATATATATATATATATATATATATATATATATATATATATATATATATATATATATATATATATATATATATATATATATATATATATATATATATATCTATAGATAGATATATATATATATATATATATATATATATATCTATATATATATATATATATATATATATATATATTTTTTTATTACGTCGTTGCCTGTTGCGCCGGTAGGCATCTTCCTGGTGGGGCCTGATGGTCGGCCCAAGGCTTCTTCCAGGTGGGGCCTGATGGTCGGTCCAGCCATATATGTATATATATATATATATATATATATATATATATATATATATATATATATATATATATATATATATATATATATATATATATATATATATATATATATATATATATATATATATATATATATATATATATATATATATATATATATATAGCTAATGTGACGCTGATTTTCAAAAAGGGGACAGGTTAGCTACTTCCAACTATTGCCCAATTAGCTTAACATCGATTGCAGGCAAGACGATGGAGTCAGTTATAGCCAGGAGCATACGGGAACATAAAGAGAAACAGCTTAATTCACGACTCGCAGCATGGGTTCACGAAAGGTAGGTCTTGCCTCACCAAATCGCTTGTCCTTTTAAAATAATGTAATTTAGGCGGTAGAGAGATATGAGAACTATGATGTAATATATCTTGCTTTTAGTACAGGGTTTGGCAAAGTTCCTCACCACTGACTATTGCTTAAATTACAGGCTCACCGAGTAGATGGTGGGTCACTCACCCTCTACTCGGTGAGCCTGTAATTGCTCGCTCGCCAGCAATCGCCGCGGAAGGACCTCCTCTCCTGCTCTCTCCAGCTCCAGCTCCAGCCCAAGACTTCGCTCTGCCTGCCTGCAGCGCTTCACTCCACACTGGACTTCTGCTTGCGCAGGACACTGCCACTGCCCAGGGGCAGGCAAACCTGACTTTCCGACTTTGCGGAAGGGAGACTTCCCTAAAACGGAGTCTCACTCTACTTCTGTCTCGATTTGCCCCTTCAAGCGGCAAGTAGCGTTCCCCCACGGGTCCGGATTTTGGAATTTACCCCCCTGACCTGCGGAACGCTTTACTTGTCGTCTTGTTGGAGGCGAGGGTTCAGACAGGCTTTCTCTACCACTCTAGCTCTTTCCTTTCCTTCCGTCCTTGGGTGAGGGGCCTGGGGGACCTAAAAAGCCCCCAGAAGTCCTGAAGCAGGGACAGCCTGCGATGCCCTGTTGAAGCCCGTGAGCGTGCGGGTCCAGCTTCAGGTGCGGGTCCAGGTTCAGGCAACACTTTAGCTACCTGTCAGTCTCCATAAACTGACCTCTGTAGGATATTGACCCGGACAAGGACTGACGTCCCGACTCCACACCGGCAGGAGGTGTGGAGGGCGTCCCTAGGAGCTCCTTGGGCCACAGGTAGGGTTTCAAGGGAGGGTTGTTCTTGCGTCGCACCAGGGGCAGGCTGTTGAGCCGCTGAGGCCGGCCTGACACCTTGGTGCTGGGTGGGCACCTTCACTCCACACCACATGGCCCGGGACAAGGCTAGGGGTCCTGCTCCTACCAGGAAAACTCCGATCACCGAGTCTCCGGTCCCTAGAATCCAAAGATACCCAAGATCTCAGAGCGCCGAACCCAGAAAGAGAAACTTCGACGACAGCGAGTCTGACCACGAGGCTCCCCCCAGCAAAAGACCAGAGGAAGACTTGAGTGACGCGATCGAAGTCGACCCCATAGACACGGACACCCAGCGAGACGAAGAATGGACCGAATACAAGGACCCTGCGAAGATAAAGAAAGATCGATGGAAGGAGAGGAAAGCAGACACCAGCCACCAAACCACCACCACCGACACCGCCCCTCCTCCGAGACCTACGCCCCGTACCAGCATCCCGCCCACCTAGCCGGCCAGCGTCCAGCCTCAGGAGCCTCTAACGCAGGCCCCCTCACCTGCACCGATCAGCCATCGGCCAAGCCACTCGACCCCCGCGCAGCCCTCCCCCTACATCAAACTAACACCCACCCCAGGCTTATCCAGTACCTTTCAACTCCTGCAGGACCTCCAAGCGGAACACCCCAACCTTCGCTGCAGCAAAGTGAGGCAGAGTCCGAGAGGAGATTTCTACCTCCATCCGGAAGACACGGCCACTCTGAATTCTCTAGCTGCCATCACACAGGTGAAGGGCATTCCTGTGTCCCTTCAAAAGGTACTCCCCCCCACAAGATACACGAAGGGGATAGTCCTCAAATACTACCTGAACGACCTGTCGTTCCTCCTCAATCACCCCGACGTGGTAACTGCAGAGCGCTGCACTCGCAGCGACGGACAGAAGACCTCCCAGGTCCTCATCGAGGTCGACGGCCCTCTACCAAGCAGCCTCCACTTGGGCCTAGTGGGCCTGTATTTTCTGCGCCCATATACACCGGAGCCAAGGCGATGCTACAGATGACGCTCATTTGGCCACACACAGGGAAAATGCTTCAAGAACCAAGTGTGCGGAATATTCAGTACCCTTCACCCCACGGACGAGTGCCTCCAGAAATACAAAAGGAAGGAAGCCATCTCTTCGAAATGTCCAAACTGCCAGGGCACCCACCATGCATGGAACAAGAGGTGCTCGGAGCGCCGCCGCCAAGTTCAACAGGGCATCCAGCACCAAGCCGCCTGGGTGGAAAAGTACTCCGATGCCCCTCCAGGTACCTTCGTTTGGGGGAAACAGCAACCTCCTCAGCAAACACCCCCGAGTCAGGAGGACTTCCCTGCACTACAAGGCCCCGCAACCACCCACCCCCTACTCACCCCTCCGCCCCCACAGCCCAAGCCTCAGAGGCAACAGCGCCACCGTCCCGGGAGCACCACCCCGCCAGCCACCCAGCCCCAGATCCCTACGCCTCCACAGCCAGAAGGGACCCTCACCCTCACGGAGTCAGCACTGAAAGGTCTCCTCAAGGGCCTGGTCGTGACGATCGTCCAGCTCCTCGAGCGAGACGTACCGGAGACAATGCTGGACGCTGTCATCGATACGCTCGTAACGAAGTCGTTCCAGCAACCCCCAACACCGGCCGACCCCAACACGTCCCTCACCCGGGAAATGGCCCCTCCTACCCCTCGACCCGAACCCGTTACAACGACGGCTCCCACCACGCCGGCCGAAACCCCCACCCCAACCGTGACAACTCCCCCACAGACCACCAAAACCGACGAACCCCAGGTGTCAACACGCCCATCACACCCCCACCAGAAGCCATCCGACTCGTCCAGTGGAACATGCAGGGCGCCCGCGGAAAAATCCACCTCCTCCAAGAGGCAGCTCGAGGGGAAGGCGTCGACGTCTTCCTCCTCCAAGAAACCCTCACTCCAGCCACAAAACCTGTCCAACTCAGAGGGTACACAGCGTACAATAACCCGCGAGTCAGAGGAGGATCCCGCGGCTCCTGCGTCCTCGTCAGACACGCCATCCCCTCCCAGCGAATCGAGGACCCAGCCCAATGTGGAGAGCGGGTCGACGTAGTGGCAGTCAAGATCCTACTCCGCGACACACCTCTCGACCTCTACTCCATCTATAACCCACGTCAAGCACACCTCAACCTGGGTGAATTACTCACCTCGGCAGAATTGCAGCCCACACTCATAGCGGGTGATTTCAACTGTCACCACCCCATACTAGGCTCAACATCACCTACAAATCCCGCAGGGCGACATCTGGGCTCCATTCACCCCCTCCATCCAGGAGTCACCCTCCTCAACGACCCCGAACCCACACCCACCCACGGTGGAATCCTCGACCTCATGTTCATCTCCACTCCGCTCACGCCAAATGCCAACTTTACCGTACACCCCACCCTCGCCAGCGACCACTTTGCCACCACCTACACCCTCCATCTTCCACCCATACCGCCGCCCCCACCCCCACCCGCACGCTGGAATGTCAAGAAAGCAGATTGGACCAAATTCCGCGAGACACTAGAATCCATCGCACACCATGATACTCCTGACCTAGACCTCCACGCAGCGCATGTCACTGCGGCTTTCCGAGCAGCGGCAGACGCTTCAATGCCCCTCTCGACACGTCTCACACGGACGTACCGCGATTATTGGTTCCGGGACGACCGGGTGACGGAGGCTAACCAAACCATCAACAGAGCAAGGAAAATCCACAGACGACACCCTACACAAGCCAACAGAAACATCCTCACTGATGTCATCACCTACACCCGAAATGTGAAGCTCGAGGTGAGAGAACAAAAGTGGACTGAATGGTGCAGATCCATTGACGCCCACACCTCCCTCAAGAAGATCTGGGAAAACATCCGCCGTGTCAAGGGAAGCCCCTACCCCAGACCCCCGTCACACCCTGACCCCACGGCAGAGGCCGATCGACTAGCCGCATCCTGTGCGCAACGGACGCACACCTCCAACCTCCCCCGGGCGACTTGCCGCAAACTCGAGGCCGAGAAGGAGAGGCGTATGACGGCCATCAACACTGCTGCAGCCAGACGAACCACCACCGACACGCCCCTGAGCGCCCACGAAGTCCAAAATGCGCTTCGGACAGGCGCCGACACATCCCCCGGGTCTGACGGCATCACGCACACCATGATACGCCAAGCTGGCCTGTCAGGACACGCTGCCCTCCTGTCTCTCTTCAATGCTTCACTGGATGCAGGGCGACTCCCCCACGTATGGAAGGAGGCGGACATCATCCCCATCCCCAAGCCTGAGGCCCCGGACAGCTTCCGGCCAATCTCCCTTCTCAGCTGCATTGGAAAGACCATGGAGCGGATCATCCTCTCCCGCCTTCAGTGGGCAACAGGCCCTCTACACCCTGCCATATCCGCATATTCAAAGGGATCAGGCACTACCCAATGCCTCATCACCCTCCTCACTCAGGCCAGCTCCCAGAAAACGACAGCTGTCTTCATAGACCTGGAGAAAGCGTTCGAGCTAGCGGAGAAACAGGTCATACTGGCTCTCCTTGCAGGCAAAGGGGTGGGGGGTAATCTCCTCAAATGGACACAGGACTTTCTCACGGAAAGAAAAGGGCGGGTCCTTTTCCAGGGACATCGCTCTCCTTACCACCAGCACGAGCCCGGCACCACTCAGGGCAGCGTGCTCAGCCCCTTCCTTTTCAACATCTTAGTTGAAGCCCTCACCACCACTGAACTATCCAGAGGATCCAAGCTACTCCTCTACGCTGATGACATCACCCTCCTAAACAGCAACAGGCGCAACTTGGGGGCTGACCTGGACAAACTATACAGAAAATGCCAGGAGCTGGGTCTCAAGGTAAACGTAAACAAAACAAGAGCAATGGCCTTTGGTGCCGCGCCACCCGACTACCCCCTCATCATTGAAGGCACAACCATTGAGTGGACCCACTCTTATCAATACCTCGGAGTCTGGATAAACTCCAGACTGACTTTTGCCCCTCAGGTCCAGTACCTACGAGAACGACTGGACACCAGACTAGCCGTCCTCCGCAGCATTGGCGGCCTGAAAGGAGGGGCCAGTCCAAAGGTCTGACAGCTCTTCTTCACACATGGAGTACGATCTCTCTTGGACCACTGTGCACCATGCCTCGCAGCCCTTCCAGATAAGCTGATGGCGAGACTTGAAGCGAAGCAGAATAACGCCCTCCGTGCCATTCTGGGCGCCCCCCCCGTGGACAAAGACAGTGACCCTGCGAGCGGAGCTCCGTACCCCAGCACTCAGACACAGGGTGACCCAATGCACCGCCTCGGCGATCGCCAAAATGGCGCACTCTCAGAAAGAATACTCTGCCCCCCGACGAGCCCTTGCTGCCGCAGCCATGGACCGACGCCTCCACCTCCGCCCCAGCTGGGTACAGGCTGCCGGTGAAACACTCCACACAGCAGGGATACACGACCTTGTCCGCACAAAGGGCAGAGACCTCCCGCACCACGGGCCCCCGCGCCCCCCCCCCCCCCCCGTGGGACCCCCCTCTCCCCGCCATCACGGGCTCCTGGCTTCCACTCTCGAAGGCCCTTCAAAACCCGACCGTCCTCAGGCAGGAGGCTCTTCAACGCATCCGACCCCTCTCCTCTGACCATGCCACAACAGTCTACACAGATGGTTCCGTCGACCCCGAAACAGGAAGGGCGAGAGCAGCGCACGTCATCGGAGAAAACAGAACACTGACGAGGATAACTGATGGAGCCTCACCCCTCCAGGCAGAACTTGTCGCCATCCTTGAGGCCCTTCGGCACTGCCAGCGCATAAACACTCCAAGCACGCTGATCTTCTCTGACTCGCTGGCGGCACTCCAGACGCTCCGCAACCCCGAACCACCCGACAACGTCAAACTGATCACGGAAATCCACCACCTGGCGACCTCCATGCGTTCGAGGGGAGGGAAAATCACCTTGCACTGGATCCCCAGCCACGTCGAGATCCAGGGAAATGAAAGGGCCGACGCTGCCGCCAGGGAGGCAGCCCTCAAGCCAAAACATCAACAAACAAGTGCACCCCAGCCTCTCCAGCACCACACTCCAAATCAAGGCCATCACAACCAACCTCTGGCGCGGTGATCTCACAAACGAATTGGCCGCGGGGTCACCCTCCGCCACGTGGTATGCCCGCGCGACCGGACTCCGCCCGCCCAACATACCGTCACAAACTCCTCTGCGGGCGCGGCTGGACCTCCACCGCCTCAGGCTAGGATTCCAGTCACCTCCAGAAATGGTAAGAGACACCCCTCCCGACCCTTGCCCACACTGCAGCTCGCCCTCACCAACACCCCTGTTACACTACCTGCTCGACTGCCCAGCCACAAACATCCTAAGAGATGGCGTGGCTCCGGAGAGGGACCACCACTCAAGACGAAATGCAGCTGCAGATATAATAGCACGCACCCCGGACGGCATACTCCTCCACCTCTGCGGAGACACGCCACCCCCTAGATAAGACCTGAGCTCACGCCCGCACGGCTGTGGGGTGTATTCAACACTCCGCAAAAGCGGACATGTTGACTCCCCATGGCTCAGGACGGCGAGCACAGCTCGGCGACCCACACGATTAGCTCACCAGCAAGCAAGAGCGACATCGTAACCTCTGAAGGGCTCTATACACAGCCCATCCAGTCAACGAACTGGTAAATATAAAACAACAACAACAGTAGATGGTATAGTTTTGAACTGGGTTAGGGTGAGGCTTAGCAATCGGAAGCAAAGAGTGCAAATCAATGGTAAAAGATTTGACTAAGGCAGTGTTACGAGTGGGGTCCCACAAGGTTCGGTATTGGGTCCACTGATGTTTATCATTTACATCAATGATGTAGATAGAGGAATTAATAGTGATGTCAGTAAGTTTGCTGATGATACCAAGAACGGCAGAATAATTGAGTCGGATCAGGACGCTAGTATTCTCCATGATGAACTAAATAGATTGTATGATTGGGCAGGGAAATGGCAGATGGAGTTCAATGTCGGGAAATACAGTATTCTGAGTGTAGGCAGGAACAACCCCTCACATAAATATTGCTTAAATGACACCCCCATAAGCAGGTCTAGGTGTGAGAGGGATTTAGGGGTCTTCGTGAGCTCTAATCTTCGTCCAAGGGCACAATGTATTCAACCTAGAAATCGAGCAAACAGTGTCTGGGATTCATATCAAGGAGCGTAAGCAACAGACGACCCGGTCATCCTCAAGCTATTTTTAGCATTACTTAGACCTTCTCTTGATTATACGTTTCCGTTCAGGTCACCTTACTATAGACTGCATATCAAAATGTTAGAATCTGTATAGAGGAGGATGAGAGAGATAGTTCACAGGTTAAGAAACTTGCCATATGAGGAAAGACTAAAACAATTAAACTTGCAATCTCTAGAAAGGGGGAGGATGCGAAGAGACTTGATCGAAGTTTATAAATAATCTTTAATAGGGGGGATATTAATAAGTTTCTGATAGTAAGAGAACACGGTAGGACACGTAATAATGAGTTTTAAACGGAATAAATTCAGATTGTACAAATACATAGGCAAAAATCAGCTAACCAACAGAGTGGTACATGAGTGGAATACGCTTGGCAGTCATGTTGTGAGTGCCAATACAATAGTCACATTAAAAAAATAGATTAAATGATTTCATGGTCAGTTATGTTAGATCGGGTTAGGTTCAAAGGAGCTGCTTTGTACAGGCCCACTAACATCTTACAGACTCCTTACGTTCTTATGTTCTTATGTTCTTATATGTGTATGTATATATATATATATATATATATATATATATATATATATATATATATATATATATATATATATATATATATATATATATATATATATATATATATATATATATATATATATATATATATATATATATATATATATATATATATATATATATATATATATATATATATATATATATATATATATATATATATATATATATATATATATATATATATGCCTTCATTCGTGTTCGGAAACATGGTTGGTTGTATTTCTGTCGGAGCTCTCCTAAGCCACGGCTGAGGAAAAAGAGGGGAGGGGCGAAGGGACCGAGTCTTGCGATAACCACCACCGGGGACAGACCATAACATACCACCTACCATTATGCTACTAGATTATTTTCATCCCAACATTTCCAGTTCTTTTCTTTCCTGCTCTATCTACCTATCTATCTATCTGTCTATCTTTATATCTATCTACCAACCCGTTTTTCTTTCATCGCAGAGAGAGAGAGAGAGAGAGAGAGAGAGAGAGAGAGAGAGAGAGAGAGAGAGAGAGAGAGAGAGAGAGACGAGACGAGACGAGACGAGACGAGAGAGAGAGAGAGAGAGAGAGAGAGAGAGAGAGAGAGAGAGAGAGAGAGAGAGAGAGAGAGAGAGAGAGAGAGTGAGACTATATATAATAATTTGTTTTTATATATATATATATATATATATATATATATATATATATATATATATATATATATATATATATATATATATATATGTGTGTGTGTGTGTGTGTGTGTGTGTCTGTGTGTGTGTGTGTGTGTGTGTGTGTGTGTGTGTGTGTGTGTGTGTGTGTGTGTGTGTGTGTGTGTGTGTGTGTGTGTGTGTTTGTATTAATGATAATTTTTAGAAGATGTTCAGATTCAAATTTAAAATATTGTACAACGCATGAGAGGTAGATGCAAGTCAAGCGGATTTGGACTGTAGTGATAGATAGTACTGCTCCGCCGTGACAGTGAACAGCCTTCGTCGCACCGTGAACCAAGAAGGGAGAAATAAGCCGCCGTGTGTTCTGGCTGAGATAATTTTTGGTTCCCACAGTTCACTATTCGTGCCTACCGGGGAGGTTGCCCGAGGCGGGAGAAAGGAGTTACGGGGACATGAGAGAGGAATTGAAAAGTTGTGAAGTATGTGACTAGAGGAAGGAAAGATTATGAGATGTTTTTTAATTGTTTAGGACGGGAGAAGAGGAAAAGAACAAAAAAAGATGCAGTATAATATCCGTTGTCTTTCGTAATGTAGGAGTTCAAAGGAGGACGAGGTAAATCTAAGGGATGTTGTGGTTGGAATATTGATGGTCCATGTATTGTTTTTCTTGATGTAGTGATCGTTAGGGCGGTAGAAATAGTAGTGGGGTTATATGCTATGGTGTTGGGGGACTGCCAGCAACAGGAAATGTGGTTGGGATGTTTCGTGGTGAGCAGAAAAGTAATGACAATGCTGAGCATAGGGTTGAAGGGTAACTGTGGCTGGAGGCTTGGGGAGGAGTAGAAAGGAGGACGAGGAGGAGGAGGAGGAGGAAGAGGAGGAGGGGGAGGAGGAGGAGGAGGAGGAGGAGGAGGAGGAGGAGGAGGAGGAGGAAGACGGGGGCGTGGAAGGGGAAGTAGGAGAGGAGGAGGAGGAGGAGGAGGAGGAGGAGGAGGAGGAGGAGTAGGAGGAGCAGGAGAAGAAGGAGGAGGACAAGGGGGAGAAGGAGGAGGAGGAGGAGGAGGAGGAGGAAGAGGAGGAGGAGGAGGAGGAGGAGGCGAAAATGGTTGAGGAAAAGGGGGAGAAGGAGGAGGAGGAGGAGGAGGAGGAGGAGGAGGAGGAGGAGGGGGAAGAGAAGGAGGAAGAGGAGAAAAAGGAGAAGAAGAAGGAGGCGGAGGAGAAGGAGGAGGAAACATGGAAACATGGAAAGACAGACAACAGGAAGCCTATTGGCTCATAACAATTGAGGTTACCCGCTCTTGTGCCATGATCTGCCTGACAGTCCCTTTGTACCTGCAGAACAGACCAAAACACTTCGGTGCGTATGTTTAGTTTACTCATGTTGTCACGTAGTAATGGTCGATGCAGTTTTTGAAGGAGTTGATGGTTTCGGGACTAATTACTTCAACCGGGAAGTTGTTGCAATGGCGAATGACTCGGTTGGAGAAGAAACTCCTACCAATATCTGTAGGTATTGCATCGGTACGCTTGAATGGGTAGACCGATGTTTTTAGTTCCTGAGTTGGTCGACGTTACTGAAAGTTTTTAGGTACTTGAAGCGCTGAATCATATCCCCTCCTAAGTGTTTCTTTTCCTGCTAAAAGAGATTGAATCACCTGAGTCGTTTCCCATTCGGCAGCACCCTGGAGGATGGAATCATTTTCGTAGCGCGTCGCTGAATTATCTCTAATAATTTAATGCCTTTCCTGTAATTAGAGGACCAGAAATCCACTGTATACTCAAGGTGAGGTTGTACCATTGAGTTATATAAGGATAACATTACATCCGGTTTCTTACACTCGAAGTTCCTCGCTATTAATCGAGGTTTTGTTATATGCTTTTTAACAGTGATCTGTGTGTTTCAGGTCACTGCTGATGATGAGTCCAAGATCCTGCTCCTCCTGTACGACCTGCTGAGGTCTTCCACGCTTGTTGAATGTATTGTTACTGTTAGTTGAGCCAAAGCGCATGACTGCATTTTATTCGTTGAATAAAATTTACCACTTTTCAGACCACTGGATGATCCGGTCAAGGTCCTTTTGGATGACTTCGCAGTCGACCGTCGTGAGGGCCCTGCCACCCACTTTGGTGTCGTCAGCAAGCTTTGATAAGGAAGATTTCAGTCCCGTTTAGATAGATAAATGGATACATTTATTGTCAATTTGCAACATAGCAATGCATACAAACTGAAATTCTTTGTGGCTAGAGCTCCATATTACAATAAGTTCCTAAAAAGATGTAAAATTACTAAAAATGTAAAGTTACTAGAAATATAAAATCACTCAAAATGTGAAATGTTTCTACAGCTACACATAAAAACACAATCTCAGGGCCCATCAGACTTTCACATATTCTCACAAGTAATTAATCACCCAGTCACTATCATATTTTCAAATAATTACTTTTTGATTGCTTTTTGATACAAACGATTTTTTATATCTGTCCGTGCGTTGAGTGGGCAGAGGTAACCTTCTGCCGGACCTAAGGAATGTGTGGCAAGCGTGGAGGGGACGGGTTACAGCTTTCATGATTCTGTCAACTTGTTTCATTGCTCCTTCTTGATAAAGCTTGTCAAGTGAATTTGCCTCTGCACCTAACTTCCTCGATTTCCTTACAATCCTTTTAAACTCATTCTTTTCCGTAGATAATTATCTTTTTATCTATGTGTAAATTTTCAAAATGCATAAAAAAGAAGCCTTTGATTACATTTCTTCACTACCATATTGATATTTGCGCTACCTTCTTATTCACTGTCAATAACAGAACCCAAATATTTATACTGTTCCACCCTCTCTACAGATTCTGCATCAATTATGATGGGATCGGGTACGCGACGTGTTTTTATTTTCTTTAGTCAATTACCATTTCTTTGGTTTTCTTTACGTTTAGTTCCAGAAAATTTGATTTGCACCAATCAGCAAAAAGGTGAACCTGGGCTAAGTACTCATCAGATTCATTAATTGATATTTTACCAACGATTACCGTGTCATCGGCATATTTTATTATTGTGCAATTACTAAAAGCACTTCTACAATCGTCTGTGTATAAGCTAAAAAGGACTGGGGACATGACACAACCTTGAGGGGCTCCTGTATTAGTCACTATTATTTTGGACTTCACATTGCACAACGTGGTATATTGAAGTCTCTCGGTTAAAAAACTAAAAATCCACCTTAAAACATAGCCATTTACTTCCTTCCCCCTCAGTTTGTTCAGCAGAATGTGAGGTTGGATGGTACTGAATGCAGAGCTGAAATCTACATACAAAATCCTTGCTTGTGTATTCTGTTTATCCAGATGTTTGCTAATATCGTTCACTAAGGTTAAATTTGCATCCTGAACACTTCTATTTTTGCAATAAGCAAACTGCATAGGGTCCCTATAGTATTGTCTACACTAGTACATAAAAAAAATCCTCAATATGTCCTCTAAGCATTTTATTATATTTGAAGTTAACATAAGAACATAAGAACGCAGGAGTCTGCAAGAGGCCGGTAGGCCTGTACGAGGCAGCTCCTTTGACCCTAAGCTAAACTTCCTAAGTTAGAACAACAGGCCTAAAATCATTAAAAACTTTGGGAAATTTCACTTTGGCAATAGGTTTAATTTCTGACTCTTTCCATTAAGTAGGTACCACGCCCTGGTCTACGGAGTCCTGAAAGAGTGTCCTTAGCACTGGTGCCAGTTGTTTTGCACAACACTTGAGTGCCCTGGCTGGCACGCCGTGGCCTTCTCAGCTCTGATCCGCTTCAGTTATTAAAATCCTTTCAGCTGTTCTATCTCGAGTAGCTAACATTGCATCACCACACTCTTCACTAACTTCATATCTCTCAAACCTAGCAGAGAAGGAATTCATTTGTTTAACATGAGTATTAATGTCCTCCGCATCGGGTATATTTAGCCTTTTATTATATCCACATAAAGTTTTCAATCCTTTCCATGCATCCTGTGTATTATTCGTTTTAAATAGCCCCTCAATCTTTTCCTTGTAGGTCTTTTTTGAGTCAGCTATTTTTTTATGGATTTGTTTTTGCATTGCATTTTGTCGCGTCCGATCACCGTTTACCACAAATCTTCGTTTTCCATTAAGCATGGCTTTCAATCCCTTATTTACCCAGGGTTTGTTATTGGGGTTTATCTTAATTACTTTTGTAAGCACAAGCAAATTCAAACAAAATTGAAAGTACGAGTTAAAAATGTCTACGTTGGTGTTAATATTCGCCCCGTTTTCTATGAGGACAGACCAGTCCATGAACTCGAAGCATGCCTTTAGCCTCGTTTTGCTTTAATCGTCCCATTTTATAATTGTTACTTCTTCACATTTTTCTCTTTTCAACACCTGTTTATACACCGGCACACAAAACAACATATTATGGTTTCCGTTTCCAAGGGGAGGCCTTTGTAAGACACGGTAGCTCACCTTCACATTACAGTACAATTTATCCAGTGAACTCTAAACTATAGAACGGACACTTGCCCCAGCCTTGTCATTGTGCCGCGAATTTTGGAAAATCAACCGCTTTGGTGCGAATCGCCATAACTCCCTTATTTCTGGGGCTACAGAAAAGTTTTTGGTATCAATCGACGGCAAAATGAAAGGGCTATATTTTTTAATTAGCGACCGTGCTCGAAAACCGACTCGAAAGGGTAAAAAAATCGAATAAATTCGCAAAAAACGACTCGGGGAAAAAAAACCTATTTTTGAGTTCCCAACCTTGAAACCCACTCATTTTTTTTGAGAATTTCAAAACACTTATTTATCAGATGATTTAGCCCTGCCAATGTGCTTTCCAGTATGGTGCATAACATTTCCCTACTTCCAGTAGTGTCGTCGCTAGAGCTCGAAACGTAAACACTGTCGAGAACGATTTTGACGAACTCCAGACACTTTGCCGTTTTTGTCTAGTATGGCATTGCTATTGCCTCTAGAAGGCTGTAATTTGGCATGTGGCCCCTCTTGCCAATGAAGGTTGACCAACTCGAAGGATTGTTTGATAGCTCGGTTCCAAGTTCGTCGTCGAGCCGTCACAAAATAGCCTGTTTTTCGGCCCTTTTGCCGCGATTTGGGCACGTTCTGATTTTTTGCTTATATAGCCCTTTCATTTTGCCGTCGATTGATACCAAAGACTTCTCTGTAGCCCCAGAAATAAGGGAGTTATGGCGATTCGCACCAAAGCGGTTGATTTTCTAAAAATCGCGGCTTAATGACAAGGGCGCCGCAAAATCAAAAGAGTAAGCCGTCCATTACTTGAAATGTCACTGATTTATCTAGAGTTCTGTTTCTTCTTGTGGGACACTGCACCGTTTGTACGTACGTAGATATCTTTTGCTGAAAGTTACAGTGATTGAAGTCGCCCAGAATTATTCTGACGCTCTCCGGGCATTCATTCTCGTATTTGATGATACTGTCTTTTAAGATTACGGCTGCAGCAGATTTATCAGCATCCGGGGGAATGTACAAGATAAATAGATAAACCTTGCCGAATTCCCGTGGAAGGTAAAAAGGTCTACATGATGCCACTAAGTACTCAATATCTTTCACAGAGTGGCTTTCCTTGACGTTCACCTGTGAACGCCAACGATCATTTACGTACACTGCGACCCCCCCCCCCCCCCCCCCGCTCCTTGTCAACACCTCTCCTGTCGGATCGCACCAGCACAAAACCATCTTTGTTCACAGTACTATCTGCATCTTGATCTTGCAGCCATGTTTCCGTTAAGGCGATTACTGCACTATCCCTGTATTCCTGTATATATTTGCAGTTCGCACACAGCTCATCGGTTTTATTAATTTTCGTATGGAACGTACTGTACATTACCAAAAGTTATGGTCGGTAGCGGTGTCGGCATACCCCGCCTCCAAGTCGTTGATGTATGAGATAAAAAGAAAGGTTTCAGCAGTGACTCTTGGGGTACTCCACTAGTGACTTGAAGCCACTCAGAACCCTATTCTTTAAGTAATACTCGGTGACAGAAGTTTTTAAGTCGCTCGGGTGATACCATGTCAAAGGCTTTCTGGAAGTCCTGGTATATGACATCGCTTGGGATGTGATTATCCCAGTTTTCATATATACCTTGGGAGAAGTCCAGTTGCTTCGTTAAGCAAGAACACTTATTTCGAAAACCTTGCTAGGTGCCAGAAATTATACTATTTTCCTCTTGAAATTTGACACGTTTGTCTCTAATAATCTTCTCCAGGATTTGGCCGTCCACTGATGTCCAACTTATAGGCGTGTATTTTTGGGCAATGTTCTTATCTCCTAAATGCTCTTCAATCACTTAAAACAAATAAAAGACCAGGCCCAGACAATGTATATCTTATATTATTTACAGAAACAAAGAGCGAAATTGTTTCCTCTCTCACAACTGTATTTAATATATCCTTGCGACAAGGTATCGTCCCTTCGGATTGGAAAATGGCTAACGTAATACCGCTTTTTAAGAAAGGAGACAAAAAATACCAGGCAATTACAGGCTCATTAGTTTAACTTTAATAGTAGGTAAGCTACTCGAGAGCATCATTAGAGACAAAATTGTGAATTACCTTGAAAGCCACCCATTAATTAAAGATTCACAACATGACTTCCGTAACAAGAGATCCTTACTATCAAACCTACTGACCTTTTATAACGACCTCTTCTCAGTCTATGGCGTTACCAAATCACTGGACGCAGTCTATCTTGAATTCCAGAAACCGTTTGACAAAGTTCCACACCATAAATTGCTTTATAAATAAAATCAACTAGGTATTGACGGTAAAGCACACGTGGTTCTCAAATTGTTTGAGCAACAGACAGCAAAAAGTGGTTAACGACCGGTTACATATGCTAGTGAAGGGCTGGAGTATTTGCTGTTTGAGTTCATTCAACAACCGTGGGGACAAGTTATCAGGTCCCGTTGACATGTTCGTGTCGAGTTTGTCCAAGAACTTTTTCACATCTTGGGTGGATATTGTGTCAATTTCCAGGGGCGTGACCCCCCTCGGAGGAATGGAGCTCTCTGATATAGTTTTTATGTCCTCGATCGTGAATACAGATGCAGAATTACTGTTGAGGATTCTGGCCATGTATTTATTGTCCTTAGTTAATGATCCAGTCTCGTCTCTCAGGAGGCCAATGTTGGTTTTAACTTTATTTTGTTTTGTTTTGATCTGCGTGAACAACTTTTCGGAGTTGGCCTTGTCGCGCGCTGTTAGTTTTTCGTAGTTGCACTTGCTAGTCCGAATGAGGGTTCGATGCGCCCTGAGCCTATTTTAATACTGGACACGGGCTACGGCCAAAGCAGGCCCGGATTAAGCTTGTATTGGGCCCTACGCCACCCACAGTTTTGCCCCCCCCTTTGAATAAATTAGGCAAGATCTGGACAATTTCATATTTTACTGAAACATCAGAATGAATTAATGATACAATATATTTAATACAGATTGTCATCATCTTTATTTTCTTTATATTCTGTATTAGCAGCATACATACCATACTTATGTACATAGGTAACTATAGCAGATACACCATTGACCGCCTTCTTGATTTCTCTTGTGAAAACTATTCAATTATGGTTTCAAATGTCATTGAAGAGGTGACATCATTTTCAATTGACATAACAGACAAAGCATTCAGTCGTTTTTTAGTCATTCTTGAACGAAATCTGTTTTTGATATAAGACAGTTTGGAAAATGAACGTTCACCTTCGCAGACTGTGACTGGCAATGTTAAGAACAATTGCAGAGCAGTTGAAACATTGGCAAATGTTGACTCTACAACTGGATTCTTCCTTAAGTATTTTAACAGGACATGAGGATCACGATCCAACTTCAAATGGGTTACAAATTCTGAGAATGTTACAAATTCATCTTCGCAGTGGGATTCTAAGTAATTGATGTATTTTTTCACCAAGCTGGATATATCAACTCTCAGCTGTGCAGTAAGCTATCATTCTCCCTCTGTGACTTGATAAAGGCAAAGTCGTCAGATATCTTGTGATAAGCCTGGCGACGTTGAGCTAAACTTGTTTGTAACTTGCCAATGATGACAACAAAACTCTGTACACGGAATAACATTTTCCATGAGATTTTTTGCATCATTCTCCAGTTCATCAAATTGATCACGAAGCTCAGCAACAAAACTTTCAAGTGATAGAAACAATGATACAGCCATGTTGATATCAATATTTGTGCTTTTGAGAGGAGTACTAGCTTTTTGAAAGCGCTGGAGGATCTTGTTCCAAAGAACACACATAATGCATTTTCAAGAAGGCACATTTTCTCTGCAAAAACTGATGCAGCAAGTCGAGCATCTCCTTTTAGTTCCTCATTGTCTGCAATTTCATTTAACATAGATGCTAGAGTAGTTTAAGTGCAGTGCTTTCACTGATTCAGAATGGAAATGTCAACGTGTGGAAGATAATGATTTTAGGGTTTGAATTCTACTATTTTCACTCGGTGACAATCCCTTTGTTAGTAAATTCCAGCGCTTTATTGATCCAACTGAATATGCATATAATTCCTGCACAAGTTAAAAAAAATTGCAAGCACTGTTGACTTGAGTTGCCAACACAAACAAGTTTTTGCTATTTTATTTTAGCTATTCATTTATTTTTATATATATTTTTTTCGATCAACAGTCCAACGAAGCATACTGATCTCCCTGAGGCTACAGGCATTTCCGGGATTTCCATCATGTGGGGGCCCAATTATGGGTCGGGTCTATTAGGTTTTGTGGGCCCCTCAGTGCTGGGGGCCCTACGCCATGGCGTACTTGGCGTATAGGATAATCCGGCCCGGGGCCAAAGCATTTCCTTTCATCAAATTAAAATTCCTTTTTTTTAAGTTTCTTGTTCTTTTGATCTCTGTGGGCATCCACGGTGAATTCATGGCATCGTTCACTCGCCTGGATTTCATAGGAACTGCCGTTTTCTCTATTTCCAGGAATTTGTCCCTGAAGACTTTCCACGTGTCATCGATTGTACTGACATTGAGGTTGACTTTGATATGGTCCCAAGTAGCACGAGCTAAGTTGAAGTAAATCTTTTGGTAATCTGGTATCAATGATGGATTATCGATGAGTTTGTATTGAAAACCACGTTAAATCGGATTATGTGGTGGTCACAACCACTTAGTTTTTCTCCTACCTCACAGTCGCGAATGAGGTCAGGATCACTCACTAGTACCAGATCCAGAATGTTGTTTCTCTCGTTGGCTGAGTTATAATTTGAGTGAGGAATGAATCCTCCGCCATTTCTATGAGGCTGTTATTCTCTTGGGCCCCAATCAATGTTGGGACAGTTAAAGTACCTGATTAGTATTACATTTTTGTCTTGTATTAGTGAGTGAATCTCATCATACAAGGGAGTGTCGTCGGATGCCTGTAGTCTTGAGGTCTGTACACAGTTGCAAGTGTTAGTTTCTAGTTATTATGTGTGGTTATTTCTACGTAGACGGAATCGAATTACTCTTCGTCCTGTTTTTTCTATTTTTACAGCTGAGAGAGTGCTTTTAACGTTACAAATTACGCCTCCTCCCCTTTATTCGTTTGGGTTTTGTGAAAACTTTAATTCGTATCCTGGGGGTGACAATAAGATACTTGATGTGTGGAGTTAGCCTAGGTCTCAGTGATCGCCACGCATCAAGTTCGTCCTATGTTGGTATTAAGTTAAGCGCGTTTGTATACAGGTCAGAGTTTATGACTTGTTCTTGACGTTTCGAGTTGCAGTAGTTTGTCTACGGAGTGTGTTTCTGCTCGCATTCGTTGTTACGTGTCGCGCCGACGCTACGGCTTGACAAGTCAAGGGATGCCGGAGCCTTTTCCTCGCATGCAGTTTTTTTTTCCCAGTAACTGCCAGTTGTCTCGTTCAGCAGTCATCTGAGAGGCGCTGATATGACCTCACTTAAGAGGAGGAAAAGGAGGAAGAGAAGGAGCAGGGGGCAAAAACGAAGGAGGAGGAGAAGGAGGAGAACAAGGAGAAAAAGCAAAAAATGGAGGAGTAAGAGAAGGAGGAGGAGGAGGAGGAGGAGGAAAATGAGGAGGAGAGAAAGGAAAGGAAGAAGAAGAAGAAGAAGAAGAAGAAGAAGGAGGAGGAGGAGGAGGAGGAGGAGGAGGAGGAAAAGGAGGAGGCGAAAATGGAGGAGAAAGAGGAGGCAAAAATGGAGGAGGAGGAGGAGGAGGAGGAGGAGGAGGAGGAGAAAAAGAAGGAGAAGGAGGAGGAGGAGGAGGAGGAGGAGGAGAAGGAGGAGGAGAAAAAGAAGGAGGAACACAAAGGAACACAAAGGAAGAACAAACAACAGCAGACCTGATGGTCCTTCGGAGGCTGTTTGTGACAAGCTACACTAACTATCTAATCAAAGGTGGAAGATGAAGGACAGCAAAGGCGAAGGCTCCTCCCCACCCCCCATCGCTCCAGCCAAAGCTGGCAGGAAAGGAAAAAGAACTCTGCAGCATGGAAAAAAACTGCATGGAAAGAAACTACCATTACTGCTACCACTAAGCGGGCGATAAAAACGGACAAGGACACCAGTATTCAAAAGAACTTAACGTTATTACGACAATGAGTATTATCTTAGTTGGTGGATGGATTCAAAATACTTGTCTAAACTATTCTTGAAGGCCGTAACTGTTGTACTATCAACGATATGACAGGGTAGAGAATTCCAAACATTAACGGCTCAGTTGAAGAAGAAATGTTTGGCTTCGTGCGACGATAATCTTTTATCACTTATCTTGAAATTGTTATTGTTGTTCTGTTTGATCGATCAATTGTAAAGTAATCTTCCGCATTAATATCACTGAATCCTTTAAACATTTTAAACACTTCTATTAGATCGCCTCGCATTCTTCGTTTTGATAGGCTGAATAAATTTACTTCTTTAAGCCTTTGTTCATAAGATAAATTTCTCAACCTAGGAATCATTCGTGTTACTCTCCGTTGAACCCGTTCTAAATTTTCTAAGTCTTTTCTGTAATAGGGAGACCAAAACTGTACACAGTACTCTAGATAGGGTCGAACCAGCGAATTATACAGTTTTAATATTACTTTTTCAGATTTATTACTAAAGACTCGTCTGATGAAGCCAATCAATTTGTTTGCGGTTTTAATAACCTCTGAACAATGCTGACTGGGCTTTAAATCGCTTGGTATAGTAATTCCAAGATCCTTTTCTTTACTTACTGCAGAAAGTTGTTGGCCATTCATTACACACTGATTGTTATTGTTTCCGATGTGTAACACTTTACATTGGTCTTTCATTTGCCACTGATTGGCCCAACGTGCAAGTCGATCTAGATCTGATTACTAATGCTTCTTCGTCGAGTGTCGTAGTTACCTTACTAGTGACTTTTGCGTCATCAGCAAATTTTGATATTTTGCAAGTGAGCCCATAAACGATATCACTAATAAAAATTAAGAAGAGCATGGGACCAAGCACTGATCCTTGAGGTACGCCGCTTCTGACATCGAGCCACTTAGATGAAACACCGTTTAGAGCTACTCTCTGTTTCCGCTCAGAGAGCCAGTCCACAAGCCAATTGTGAATGTTACCCGAGATTCCGTGCGCCAGTAGTTTACTGAGCAATCGTTTGTGGGGGACCTTATCAAATGCCTTTTGAAAATCCAGATATTTGATATCTACTGATCTGCTTTCATCGGACACCTCAAAAATATAATGAAAAAAATCAAGTAAGTTAGTTAAACACGAATGTTTACTATAGAAACCATGTTGCGAATTATTTATTATATTATTTTCTTCGAAGAATTTCACCATATTGTCGCGAATGATAATCTCCATGTCAGGCTAATTGGTCGATAGTTTCCTGGATGAGACTTGTCCCCCTTTTTTAAAATTGGTCACATTTGCTAGTTTCCAATCCGACGGAACTTTTCCAGCTTGTTAAAGATTTATTGAATAAGATAGAGAGCTGTTTACAAATTTGATGTTTGATTTCTTTTAAAATTCTAGGGGTAATTTTGTCTGGACCAGGAACTTTGCTTACTTTAACCTTTTCAATTGTGCGTAAAATGTCATTTTCTACGATGAGCACGACATTTAAAATCTTTTCGATCCTCTTAACCTCCGGCGGTTGAGGTGATTAACAATCTTCGCCGGTAAATTCGGATGCGAAAAAGTTATTTAGGATTGTAGCTATTTCATTTTCATCGTTCATATGGTTACCATTATCATTAGCAAGCGGTCCGATACTACATGTGAATGACTCTTCATTATTTACATCGCTAAAAAACTTTAGGATTAGATTTACTTGTTTCTGCTATATATTCTTCAAGATTTTTCTTGCTTCGTTTTATTAATAGCTTGGTTTCGCGGCGAATTCTGTCCAACTCTAGTTTGTCAGCCTCACTCTGGGTTGACATGTATCTACTGTATATTAATAGTTGAACGTCTATTATGATAGGGTACGTATATGCTTATGGCATTGTTCAATATTGTGGTGAAGGCCTCCCACGATTTATCAATATTTGTTTCCGTCGAAATTACGGTCCAGTCAGAATTATAAAAATTGATCGCAGTTTTACGAAATTTGCTCTCTGATAATCTAGCACCTTTTCTTTGTTAACAATTACTTTAGTTTCTTTCATCCTGATGCTGAATGTGAGGAGAAGGTGGAGGAGGAGGAGGAGACATAGGAGAAGATAGAAGAGGAGGACGAGAAAAAGTAGAAGGAGAAGGAGAAGGAAGAGAAGGAACAAAATGGAGGCAACAGAGAGCCTATTGGCTCATTACGAGGTTGCCTGCTCTGGTGACTTAATCTGCTGGACAACCACTTGGTGCCACAGAGCAGATGAAAGCTCCTCGGTATTCAATTTACTCCTGTCGCAATGAAATGACGGTTGTTTCGATTTTTAAAGGAGTTTATGGTATTTGCAGTTACTACTTTTGAGGGAAGATTGTTCCAATGGCGGATAACTCGGTTTGAAAAGAGGCTCCTGCCAATGTCTGTGTTACTTCGCCTAGCTGGAATATGTAGACCGTTATTTCTGGTTCTTGAATTAGAGTGTAGCTCAAAACGTGGCTGACGTTACTGAAATTCTTAAGGTACTTGAATTATCATATTATCATATTATCTCCTTGTTAACGTCTCTTTTCCAGCGTGAAGAGGTAGAGTAGTTTGAGTCGTTCTTCATACGGCTGAACCCTCAAGGATGGAATCATTTTCGTAGCACATCGCTGAACTCTCTCTAATAATTCGATGTCCTTCCTGTAGCTATGTGACCAGAACTGTTCCGCATACTCGAGGTGAGGTCTTACCATCGAGTTGTACAAGGATAACATTACTTTCGGCATTTTATACTCGAAGTTCCTCGCTATGAACCCGAGCATGGATTTGGCTTTGTTATATGCTTTTTTACAGTGCTTTGCGTGTTTTAGGTCACTGTTGATGTTGACTCCAAGATCCGATTCCTCCCGCACGACCTGCAGTGGTTTCCCATTCATGTGTACGTATGGTTACTATTTATGGATCCAAAGTGCATGCCTTTACATTCCACGTTGAATGACATTTGCCACTTTTCTGATTTTTTTCTGAAGGGGAGGAGGAGGAGGAGGAGGAGGAGGAAAGAGGAAGTGTAGGTGAAAGAGGAGGAGGAGGAGGAAGAGAGGGGGAAGAGGGAAAAAGGAGAAGAGGAAAAAAGGGACGAGGAGGAGGAGGAGGAAGAGAGGGGGAAGAGGGAAAAAAGAAGAAGAGGAAAAAAAGGAAGAGGAGGAGGAGGAGGAGGAGGAGGAGAAAAGAGGAAGTGTAGGTGGAAGAGGAGGAGGAGGAGGAAGAGAGGAGGAAGAGGGAAAAAGGAGAAGAGGAAAAAAGGAGGAGGAGGAGGAGGAGGAGGAGAAGGAGGAGGAGAAAAAGGAGAAGGGGAGAAAAAGGAGGAAACATGGAAACATGGACGAGCAGGCAGCAAGAACCCTCTTGGCTCATTGCGAGGCTGCCTACTTTCAATGATGTAATCAACCCGTCAGCCACAGAAGTGACCTTCGGAAAGGATTAAAGCACTACTGTACGTACTCGTGGATACATTCATTTCACTCACGACGCAGCAATGTGACGATCAATGCGATTCTTAATGGATCTGATTGTTTCCACACTAACTACTTCTGCAGGAAGGCTGTTTCAGTGGCGAACGACTCTGTTTGAGAAAGAACTGCCGATATCTATACTTTATCGCTTCGCTTGAATTTTATTAAACGTTCTTTCTGGTTCTCTGGTTAGTTTGTAGTGTGTAGAGTTGGAGTGATCGACGTTGCTGAGATTGTTCAGGTCCGTGAAGACTTGTATCAGGATTCCTCGCAATCACCTCTTTTCCAACGCGAAGAGGTTGAGTCGTTTGAATCGTTCGTCTTCAATGATGGTATAAGTTTCGTAGTGTGTCGCTGTACTCTGTCAACAGAATTATACGTTGTATTGCGGGTGGGGCGAATTATACGAATTATACAAAGATAACATAACTCCCGGCGTTTTATATTCGAAGTTCCTCGCTATGAGCCCGAGCATAGTACTGACTTTTTTTGGACGCGGCCTTGCAGTGTTTTGTACATTTCAAGTCACTGCTGATAGTGACCCCGAGGTCTGTTTCCTCCTTCCCTACCTGTAGTAGTTTACTACCCTTGTAGTATGTATGGTTATTATATCTGGACCCAAAGTGCAGAAGGAAAAGGAGGAGGAGAAAGTGAAGAATGACAGCGAGGATGTCGGCTCATTGTGAGGTTGCCAAGGAGGAGGAGGAGGAGGAGGAGGAGGAGGAGGAGAGGAGAGGAGGTGAAGGAAGAGAAGGAGGAAGGAAAGCAAGGTGAAAAAGAAAGAAGATTGCAGAGGGGTAGGAGATGAAAGAATTGGAACGGGAGGTGAGAAGAAAGAGTTTTTAGATGAAAGAGTTTAAGGAAGAGGAGGAGGAAAAAAGACAGAAGATAAAAGTAAGGTGTAAAAGGAAGAGGAGGAGGAGGAGGAGGAGGAGGAGGAGGAGGAGGAGGAGGAGGAGGAAAAGATGAAGACGGGAGAAGAGAAGTTAAATGGGAATATAAGGAGGGAAAATCAGATTGAGAATGTGTATAGAGAGGAATAAATGAAAGCAAATATATGAAAATTTTCCTAAAACAACAGGAGGTGAGGAGGTGTAGAGGGGCAGAAATAACAAGAGAGAGAAAAAAAAGATGTGGACATGAGAGGAGAGGAGTTACGCGTGTCTAACAAAGGTCATTGACGCGCCTTTGTGACCATAATGATGCCAACGGGACAGAGGGGAGGGGGGTTGCAGAGTCCCACACAATACATACTGATGAACCTTTCCACTCAAGGATCCTCCCCACCTTTTCCAGTAACACAGCTACTTCCCCCATCTCCCTCTCGCCTCCTCAGTCTCGCCTACAACATCAAAATTTATCGCTACTTCTTCGTGTCCTATTCCCAACCCCTTAATTATTTTTTTTTTTTATCTTTTATTTATTTATTTATTTACTGAATTTTTTTTTTACGTGTATACCTATAGCGCCGGTAGGCTTTTCTTGAGAGGCCTAGATGGTAGTTGGCCCCAGCCCGTCATGGCGCAGGCAAGTGTTTATAGTGGCGCCATCCTTACTCCCTCTACCTTTCTTTCCTCTCCATTTCAATGTTCTCATCCTACCCACTAATTCAAATTATACTCGACCCCTTTTATCTGTAATATTTGTCTTTCTCGAAGAAATAAATTGAAAGATATTAGTCAGCATTTATTTACTCTTATTTAGAAGTTTCCATGGAATTTCCGTTTGTGTTTGGTGCAAATGAAGATGATGTTAAATGGTAAATGATGCACAAGGATAGAATGATCTTGGTGGTAAAATAATTGCTTTTGTTTTCGATTTTCTTTTAATTGTTGCTGTTGTTGGCATTTGTGTATTTTGCTTTTGTTCTTTCATAATCTTATTCTTTCACGCACACACACACACACACACACACACACACACACACACACACACACACACACACACACACACACACACACAGTGACAAAATATAATACAAGCAAACATGGACACGCACACGAACGCCATACAACATGCTTAAACACAAACAAACAAACAAGCCCTTAACAAAACCACAAACAGACAAACAAACAAACTTATACATACTAAAGCAAGCGAACAAATAAACATCCACACATAAACACATACTCACATCCGCACCTTCTACCACACACACACACACACACACACACACACTCACACACAAACCATCAATTATCATCGTCTACATTTTTTCTCCCTGATTAAGGAAAAAAAATAATACAAAAATATCCGAAGCTGTGTCAAGAAAGACCTCCAACGCTATATTAAAATTTCAAAATGTCCACAGCATCGTGAATATTACCACTCTGTTGGATGACGCAATGGTAAGGTCATCTGTACTATTTCTATCACCCTAATCCTACTATTATATATTATTATTATCATTTTTATTATTATTATTATTATTATTATTATTATTATTATTATTATTATTATTATTATTATTATTATTATCATCATCAAAGTAGTAACAAGTAATCTTCATTATTGATATAAGATAATGATAATAATCACGATGATGATGATGATGATGATGATGATGATAATGATGATTACGATGGTAGTAGTGATTTTTAAAGACTAAAATTAGAATGATGAGGATGAAAAATTTGCTACATAGAGTAAAAGATTGTATTTATCTTCTATACTACTATTCTATCGTTCCAGCTAAGATCATTTCCATCCATTTTTTGTTGCTTTCCTTGCTTCTTAATATCTGTACTGAAGCAAATATTACATCATTATCTGCCTTTCTCATTACCCTCAGTTATAACACTAACTTGGATAAAAGAGTCACATCCATTGGTAGAGATTTCGTCGGAGTCATAGAAATTCGAGAACTTTCAAATTACACTAGTCAACACTCCATAAGGAAACTTTGTATACTGGAAAAAAAAGTAAATTTCATAACCAATGAATACAAAGAATGATTGCTTACGAGTAAAGTACCATTGACCACCATTGTCAAAGAATTCTACATTTCCTGATTTCGATAATATAGAGCGTGTCTGGTTCTCTCCGTGCCAAAGTAACTCTGCCAAGTATGGATTAAGGAATAAGCTAATTATAGGATGCAGTTATACGCCTCGAGCAAGAGCAACGAACACCTTGCTATGCCTCAACGCTCGAGCTTACCTAACACTGGCATATCTGTCTGACGCAACTCACAACAACACTTTATTGTAGTCCATTACATCGTGAAAGAGCTCACACACACACACACACACACACACACACACACACACACACACACAAAACATAGGTGTTGGCGTGTTCCGAGAGGTCATAGTTTCGATTCCTGAGGGAAGTGGACTGATGATGGGCAGTTTCCTCCCATCCGTGTCCGTATTTTCCCAGCAGTAAATGAGTGCCGGGTGTCAGTCAGTTATACCCCGCTTCACGCGCGCTGTGTGTGTGTGTGTGTGTGTGTGTGTGTGATGTGAGGTTTAGCCATACCCATAGATCCGTCACTATGCAGTTCCACATTCTTTCGGGGAGGGTACTGACTCGCAGTCGCGGGTCCAATAGGTGATTATATCGTGGTGAATGAAGCACACACACACAAACACACACACACACACACACACACACACACACACACACACACACACACCTTGACGAAGCCTACCTTGAAAACTCTTTGAAATCCTTAAAGTCGTCGGTTTGAAGAGAAGAGACACTGCAAGTGTAATCCATGACTGCGTGTTGCCTTTTTCTTGATAATTTTGTAGGTAGTAAGTTTTCTGACTTTTATGAGTCTTGCACCATGACTATCACACCCAGGGTCCCTCAGGACCACCGTGGTCGCCAGCCATCCACAAATGAAATACGATAATTCACAATGAGCATCACTATGTCCATGTTGCCAATCAAATATGATATGAAAAATATATAAGTGTTCTCCAATAATTGTAGACTTAATCAAAGCGGTTGCACAGTAGCTATCTAACACTTATTGCCTCCCAGCACGTAGGCCACCAGCCTTGTGACATTCCTCATAACAATACTGCTCAGGTCAGCCATGTGGCTCACTCGCACATCAGAATCATCACACAATCAGCGTCTTCACGGAGAGGGAGTGTTCACTGTGTCGATGTACAGGATGAAAGCCCTATGGTCCGTTGGTGGGCGGGGCTGTGTCATCCCCCGTCTGAGATCTGCATCCTGTCTACGGAATCAACCTGGGTGGGCGGAGTAAGTGCCTGCGGGCAGAACGGGCTGTGGGGCTGGAGGTAGAGCGTGTAGGATTGTTATGGTGACCGAGTATGGTTGCTATGGTGAATGATACACGAAAGGCTCCCAGTTACTTGTCACTAGAAGAGCACCTGGCCGGTAGTTCGCTAGGTCACAGGCGGTAGTGAGGAAACAAGTGCACGTCAAGCACAGCTGGCCATGACGAGAGGCAGGTCCACGGTGAGGCTGCCGGGAGGCTTGGAAGGGTGAGGAGTGTAGGAGCGGCGGCCGGATGATGTTCGTACAGTTTCCAAACGTTAAATAAATTGTCTTGATCAGTAATCACATTATAACAAATTTGTTATCTGCACTTATTATTTCCATTTTGTGAGGTTGGTAGATACTGTGAAATGACGGAGACTGCAATGCAGGACACTGACCCACGAACTGCAAATGTTTGCAGTGGTGTGAGGAATGTGAACTAATGGGCCGGTTATGGTCTTGGTTGTGGAACTGGCGATTGAAAGTGGTAGGGTAGTGGTGGAGTTAGTTCTGGAAGGAGTGAGATCACAGGCTTGTAACGCTGTGGCGCGGACCTGCTATATGAGTTGTTGAGTGGGCTTCACCCGTACCCACCACCGCTGCTGCTGCTGCTGCTGCCCGTGTTGCAGGCTGCTACCACTAGAGTGTCAGCTACTGCTACTGTTGCTACTGTTGTTGTTATTGTTGCTGTAGAAAATGGATGACGGCAACCATGCTCAAGTACTTCCAAAGTATTGCAGGCTACTTCTTGTAGGACCAATCTTCAGTTACTGTTGTTGAGAATAATTAGAATGATAATGATCATGCGTAAGTTACGGCTACAATTCAGAGTGAATGTTGTACGCTACCATTTATAAGCACTACGTCTAGTGAACTGTAGCTACTGAGTCGAAAAATAAACGAATGGAAAGAGCGGTTATAAAAGTAACAAAGGGAGAGCATCAGCCGTTACGGTTGTTGCTGTAGTGAAGCTTATGTCGTTGTGTCTCAATCCTTCACAGCCATGAGAATCAGAGTCCTAAAGAAGAGCACCGTGCGGTCAGTTGCTGCCGAACATTCACAGGCAGCCGACCCCAAGCCCTGGAGACACTGGTTGGTTGCGGCCGCGGCCTGCAGGTCAGGTGTCTCGTGGCGGGCAGGAAGAGAGACGGAACACCGCAGAGTCAAGATGCTGCCATCATTCCTCAACAGAAAACGGGCATGGATGACTGTCAAAATAGAGGTGTGACTAAGTTTTCTCTGGGTGAAAAGATTGAGTAGATTTTTAAGTGGCAGGTGCATATGATTACCTGATTATGAAGAGATGTTTGCTATAATTATGCTTAGACACGAAAATCGCGTTAAAAAATAATATAAAAAATAATTCCAACATTTGTCTAAACAAGTCATCCAAAAGTGGAGAGAAAAGAATTGTTAACATCCTGAGAACAGAAGCAGCATCAAAAATGGAAGTACTACGAAATTTAGTAGTAAGAACTTTAGAAAAATAGTGCCAATGTGTAATGAAGTGCAGACTGGAGTGATTATCTTAATAGGTAAATATTTAAGCAACGGAAAAATATTATTCATAACTCAACACGAGCATCAAGTAAAAAGGTCAAGCTCATCCTCATGTACAAGAAGCAGCCAGCTTGAGGACAAAAAAACAACACACACACACACACACACACACACACACACACACACACACACACACACACACACACACACACACACACGTACACACACTATCACTACCACCACCACCACCAACAATAACAATAGCAACAGCATCAGTAACAGCAACATAGACAGAAACAATAACAGCCAAAGAAGTAAACAAATATACGATAAACACAGGCCTGCATGGTCAATATAATGAACACCGCCTTTTAATGTTAAGGAAAAAACAGTAAAAAATTCCAGCACTGCGCATCTGTTATATCTTTGGGTCGAAAATACTGGTGTACTGGCGTGGTAACTCATCATAGGAATATACTGAACAGATTGATTTGTTAGTAGGAACCAGAGAAGACCTTTTAACACACCCAAAGACCATTCGTACAAACGAAATAAAGGCCGGTAAACAAATAAAAAAAACAGTGTATATGGAAGACTCTCATGGTGTATTCTTTTTAAAATGGCTTTGAGAGGGAAAATAATAATGAAGAGGAGATAAACCATACCCTGCAAAAAAGTTCTTAATACATTGTATTTGGGGGAACTTGAAATTAGAAGAAAAAGAAAGACCAAAAGAAATTACAATAAAAATGTGTTTGATATACTGACGCTTAAATAAAAGAAAGATATCAACTGCGCTTGTTACAGAATAGGCAGCAGCTCAAGGGCAAACTAAAATATAAAGGACAAAGAATGACCGCTAAGCGCTGCTCCCGTAAAACAAAACAGAATGAGTGGCCAGAAAAGAGGTCAATTTCGGAAAGAGGGGTGTCTTGATATCCCTCTCTAGAAAGAGTTTAAGTCGTAGGCAAGAGGAAATTCAGACAGAAAAAAGTTGTTCCACAGGTTACCACCGAAAGGAATGAAAGAAAGAGGATGTTGTTTAACTTCTTAGTTTGGCGTGAAAGGTAAGAGAATTTGTCTTCAGAGACCATGTTGAACTACTATCTGATGTTCATTAATGAGACGATAGGGAAACAAAGTAAGGGAAGAGAGAGTCTTTGATAGGCTTGCAGCACCCCATTGTCTCCCACTGTCTACTGCATACATAAAAAACATGAGCATACATAACAAAAGAAAAACGACGATTGATATTACAAAATAATTATATATAGAAGCAAAATATGCAAGCTCACTATTTACGCCTCATTGAAGTCCCAGTTTAGTTAAACCTTGTCGTTAGATCTCTCCCCCCTCTCTCTCTCTCTCTCTCTTCTCTCTCTCTCTCTCTCTGTTTAGTTAAACCTTGTTGTCAGATTCTCTCTCTCTCTCCTCTCTCTCTCTCTCTCTCTGTTTAGTTAAACCTTGTTGTCAGATCTCTCTCTCTCTGTTTAGTTAAACCTTGTTGTCAGACTCTCTCTCTCTCTCTCTCTCTCTCTCTCTCTCTCTCTCTCTCTCTCTCTCTCTCTCTCTCTCTCTCTCTCTCTCTCTCTCTCTCTCTCTCTCTCTCTCTCTCTCTCTCTCTCTCTCTGTCAGTCAGTCTGTCTGTCTGTCTGTCTGTCTGTCTGTCGGTCTGTCTGTCGGTCTGTCTGTCGGTCTGCTTGTCTGTCTGTCTGTCTGTCTGTCGGTCGGTCGGTCGGTCTCTCTCTCTCTCTCTCTCTCTCTCTCTCTCTCTCTCTCTGTCAGTCAGCTTGTCTGTCTGTCTGGTCTATGTCTGTCTGTCTGTCTGTCTGTCGGTCGGTCTCTTTTTTTTTTATTTATTTAAACAAAGGAGATTCAAACAAGAGCTGCCACTCTCTCTCTCCTCTCTCTCTCTCTCCTTTCTCTGTCTCTCTCTCTCTCTCTCTCTCTCTCTCTCTCTGTTTCTCTGTCTGTCTTTGTCAGTCGGTCTCTCTCTCTCTCTCTCTCTCTCTCTCTCTCTCTCTCTCTCTCTCTCTCTCTCTCTCTCTGTGTCTGTCTGTCTCTCTCTCTCTCTCTCTCTCTCTCTCTCTCTCTCTCTCTCAGCCTTAACAACCACTTACAGACTCTTTGCAGGGAGCTTGACGTTGAGTTCTTTAACTCCTGGAACAATTTCTACGGCCAGGGTGAGCTTTAAGGGACGGAGTTCACCTGTCCCCCGTCGGAGCAGCCTGACTTCGAATGGTCCTTAACGATGCAGTAAGTGACACCCAGTCAAAAAACTGCTCTCGGCCGTGTCTCTCCTCATCGCCCGTGTAAATAAAATGCATGAAACACAACCAACGCCAAACCGTGGATCCGCAAGTAACACTACCTCCATTACTATACCTCAAGATAATCTAAATTCTAAAAGTTCTAAGTTTTAATGCGCGTAGACTAATAAACAAGTTTAAAGAATGGAGATGTCTTGTTTCAACAGAGAATTTGACGTAATTTCTAGAACCGAAACATTTATTTTCACCGCAAATATTGATTTAAGTTCAGAATACAGCATAGATGGGTGAATATTCACGGAAGTGTAGCCTACTAATTTCGAGATGCTGACTGCTATTATTATTTCTGGACAAAATATGCTGTTTATCATAAAGATAGTAAATCTCTGGAAATCACTAAATGATTGACTTTTCAATGCCTTTTGTGGACCCGCCGCCGCCACCGCAAAATAGCTCGCAGAGAGGTTCAACGTGGAAACCAATGTGAAATCGAATGTTTTGGGTGGGGGAGCGTATTTAAACTACTCCAACCAAACTTTACATAACATCCTAACCAGGGGATGATGCGCCCCCCCCTGGAACCCCCCCCCCCCCCCCAATATATATGCGACTTATTTCTGCCTTAGGGGGGTGGTATCGCCCTTTGTGTCTAAAGCTGTTTGCAACTACCGACAGAACACCAAGAGACAGTAACGTTGAACAGTTGTGCGTACCAGTATATACTGTAAAAAAAAAATCTAAATATATCCGTTACCTACAGGCCTCTGGGTCAATCACTCGAAGATGATGTTGAAATGTACAGCGTTTTACGGCAATCACTTCATAACAGCAACTCACTGATATTAGGAGACTTCTCCCTCATACTGAGTGGATGATACTGTCGGGTTTAGGAGGCGAGTCACATAGAATGATTGAATTTTTAGAGGATAATTACCTAAATCAAATGGTTACTGAGCCAACTCGACAAAATAATATACTAGACTTTGTTATAGCAACCCAAGATTATCTAGTCAGTAATGTTACGGTAGGAGAACATCTCGCTTCTTGCGATCATAAATTAGTGCGCGTCGACATTAGAGCTCAAAAAACAGTGGCTGAAAATAAAGTAATGGTATTCAGTTTTGAAAGAGCAAATTTCGTTGAAATCTGACAAAAACTAACAGAAATACAACTCTCAGATGATTGCAACGTAGGGAAAGCTTGGCTGAACTTAAAAAATCAGCTATTCACTCAGCAGAACACATTTGTCCCGTTTTGCGAGAAGTGAAGTAACACAAGTAAGAGTCCGCCTTGGTTTAATAGCGAAATTAAACATTCGGTTAAGAAGATAAATTTGTTTTAAAGGCTAAAGAAAGAGCAAAACACGCCCGAAAACATTAGACTTTATCATTAAGCAAGGCGAAGCAAGGCGGCGAGTAAAAAGATTAGTAAGTCAGGCAAAGCGTAGATACGAAGAAAACAGCGCAGCCAATTGTAAAAATAGTCCGAAATCTTTCTTTAGATATATAAACAACAGGGAGGCGATCAAAAGTGGAATTGGACCCTTAACCTACAGTGACGGTGAATTAGTCACTGAAAGCCAACACGTTGCGAACTTGTTAAACAATTATTTTTCCTCGGTATTTAAATACTATCAGTCTTCCCACCAATACCACCAACACCAGGCGATGACAACAGTACTAGCGTAAATCTCGTTCATGCATTGCCTAACTTTTTAATAACTACTGAAGAAGTCCTAAATGCTATCCAATCACTTAAAATAAATAAAAGATCATGGACCTGACAATGTGCATCAAATACTACTTAAAGAAACAAAGCGAAATACTCTCCTCTCTCGAAACCATAATCAATATGCCTTTGCGGCAAGGCATCGTCCCTTCGGATTGGAAAAAGGCTAACGTAACACCGATTTTTAAGAAAGGAGATAAAAAAATACCAGGTAATTACAGGCCCACTAATCTAGCTTCAGTTGTAGGTAAGCTACTCGAGAGCATATATTATTATTAGAGACAAAACTGTGAGTTACCTTGAAAGCCACTCATTAATTAAAGATTCACAACATGGCTTCCGTAACAAGAAATCCTGCCTATCAAACCTACTGACCTTTTATAACGACCTCTTCTCAGTCTGTGACGTAACCAAATCACTGGACGTAGTCTATCTTGATTTCCAGAAAGCGTTTGATAAAGTTCCATACCATAAATTACTTTATAAATTAAAGCAACTAGGTATTGACGGTCAGGTACACCAATGGATAGCGAATTGGTTGAGCAACAGACAGCAAAGAGTGGTAATCGATGGACTTAACTCAGAGTGGGCGCCTGTCACTAGTGGCGTCCCTCAGGGCTCGGTTCTTGGCCCAGTGCTCTTCATTGTTTATATCAAGGATGTGGACGTTGGAATCAATAATCTCATTATTAAATTTGCAGACGACACAAAGATTGGTAACTCGGCTGTCACTGACGAAGAAAGACAAAGTCTCCAAGAAGATGTGCATAAAATAGATGGGAGATTTCCTTTAATATAGAAAAATGCCAGATTCTTCAAGTTGGAGCAAGAAATAAGAAGTTCGATTATGAAATGCGTGGCGTTAAACTCAAAAGCGTTCAATGCGTCAAGGACCTGGGTGTCAAAATCACGTCAAACCTCAAATTCTCACAGCAATGCATCGACGCAGCAAATAAAGCGAATAGAATGCTGGGCTTCATTAAGATAATTTTTTTATTAAAAAAAAACCTGTAATACTTCCGCTTTAAAACAGTTTAGTCAGACTCCATTTGGAATACGCTGTACAGTTTTGGTTTCCCCACCATGCAAAGGACATTGCTAAATGAGAAGATCTTCAACGTCGGGCAACAAAAATGACCCCTTCTTGGGCAACAAACTCTACGGCGAAAGGCTCTCAACTCTTAACATGTTCTCTCTTGAGGAACGTCGCCTCTGAGGAAATGATCTAATGTTTTAAAAAAAAACTTAATGGCTTCACGAATGAGGACAAATCAAAATTGTTTATGATCGATGACACTTTGCGAATGAGAAACAATGGCACAAAACTTAAGTGTAAGCAAGTAAATTCAGACTGCACCAATTTTTTTTTTCACCAACGTTGTAGTGCGTGAATGGAACAAACTCCCACCTTCAGTGGGCCAGTGCAACATGATTGACTATTTAAAAAAAAAACTCGACCGACACTTCCTTCAACTTAATATTTACTAAAGTAGAAATGCAAAGTTTTGGAGCTATTTGAGTAAAGTTGAGTCACTTAGGTTTAAGGACAGACCACCTAGTCAGGACCATAGGGTCTGTGGTCTGTATTTCTATGTAAATCTCTCTCTCTCTCTCTCTCTCTCTCTCTCTCTCTCTCTGTGTGTGTGTGTGTGTGTGTGTGTGTGTGTGTGTGTGTGTGTGTGTGTGTGTGTGTGTGTGTGTGTGTGTGTGTGTGCGTGTGTGTGTGTGTTTTTTTGTGTGTGCATGAATTTATATATATATATATATATATATATATATATATATATATATATATATATATATATATATATATATATATATTAGGGTGTCCCAAGAAACTAAACTGAATCGGACACACTCCAGCACATGTTGCCCTTGTTTCCTTTCGTGACAAGTTCAAACAAGAAAATTGTCAGCTCCCTCTCTCGTCTTTTATTGGTCGCGCATTTCGTTTAGTTTTCTGCTCGGCGTCAGACAGTGAGGTTGTGCAGGGGTGCTTGCGTTACTTCAAAAAAGTCAAAACAAACTATCAAAAAACTATATTTTGGTCTCTTTTCTGTTCACAGGTCTAACGTGATGGCGTGTAAAACACGATCTAAGGACGTTGTGTGGCTACTAGAGAAGTCCCCAACATCGTCATTCCCGGGGAATCGTCTTCCGTCGAGACGCGAGGTTCTCCAGGTGTTTTTGTTCCACCACAAGATCCAGAAGGAGGTTCTTCTTCCTGCAGCAGCTTCTACCGCTGAGGTCTTGGAAGTGTGCCGATATGTGAACATTCCGACGTCGGATGTGTCGTGGGTGAAGAAGATCCTCAAACTGTACGAGGAATACGGCGCCTTGGCGAAATCCAAGTCACGGAAGACAGAGACGGAAAAAATGAAGAGATGCATCTTCAGAGACAGCCTCGAAGACATGTTCGACATCGCGCATTCCAAGGCAAAGGAAGCGAATGTCCCCGAGGAAGACAAGGCGTTCTTGGAGGCTCAGAGGGAGGACCGGCAGAGCTGCTCGATGGCTGGCGTGGACGAGCAGCAGAAGCGAGCGACTGAGGAGAAGCGACGTAAGAGACAAAGGATGGGGGAGATAAAAAAGAAGGACGCGGCTCCTTCGTCATCGACTCTTGATCGTGATGTCGCTTGGGAGTCTTCTACTTCATCCTCATCGGCCAACGAAGACACCGAGAATGACTTCAAAGCTCCGACACCAGCTAAATCTCCACGCCGTCGACCTCCTCAGGAGAACAAGCTCACCAAGGAGCTGCCCCTTGCTTGGGAGCGCGACAATCTATCCATCCGTGCTGCGACATCCTCCTACGCCACTGCTGCAATGAGCCTCGGCGACGACATCAAACATATCACTGTGTCCAGTTCGTCGCTCCACCGGGCCATAGTCAAGAACCGCGAAGAGATTGACATGTCTCTCTCCTTCCAGCCTGAAGTCCCTTTGGTCCTGCATTGGGACGGCAAGTTGTTACCCAGTCTAGCGGACGGAAGGTCATTGGAGGAGAGGGTGGCCGTCTTGGCGTCCGGGGAGGATACGTAGGAACTTCTGAGTGTTCCTGTGTCTGCAGACGGGACAGGACAAGCTATTGCGGAAACCGTCTTAAAGCTGGTGCGGGAAAGCAGCTTGGAGGGCAACATCATTGGAATGGCATTCGACACGACAGCGGCCAACACGGGGATGGTTAAAGGAGCGTGTATCAGGATTGAACGTGCACTGGAGAAGCCCCTGGTGTGGTTGGCATGCCGCCACCACATCCTGGAAGTTGTTCTGAAGGATGTCTTCGAGGCTTGCATGGGTCCATCATCTGGCCCTGACTTCTTTTTTTTCAAGAGGCTCCAGAATCGTTGGCCTTTCGTTGACCAGAGCCGACCACAGCCCCTGACACCGACCGCTCTGTCATCCGACGAAGAAGCTCACCGCCTTGAGATGCTCGGTCACTTGAAACGTCTGCTTGACTGTGGGAATCATCCACGCGAAGACTACAAAGAGATCATCCTGCTCAGCGTGGCCTACCTCGGAGGAGGAGTCCCTACATCCTTCCGTGCTCCTGGTGCTTATCACATGGCCAGATAGATGGCCAAGGCCATCTACGCCATGGAGATCATACTCTTCCATGAACAGCTGAAGATGAGCAGGCGGGAGTTGGCGGGGATCCGTCGAGTTGTGTTCTTTGTGACCATGGTCTACGTGAAATACTGGAATGAGGCAATGTTTCCGTCCTACGCAGCCAAGAACGACCTGGACTTCATCACTGACGTGAAGAGGATCTGCGACGATGGGGTTGCGTCGGTCGCGGAACGTGCGATGCGGCGCCATCACTGATACCTTTCCAAGGACCTGATCGGACTGGCCATCTTCGATGACCGCATCAGTCCGGAGCTGAGGGCGGAAATGATAGAGGGGATGAAGCGTCCTTCGACGACCAAGAATCCACGGCACCCCGAATCGAAGACACCAATCAGTCTCAACAGGCCACTTTCCACCTTCTGCTCAGTGCCATCGATGCAGCTCTTCAAAAGTCTCCTAGAAGGCCAGCAACCGACCTTCCTTGAGCTGATTCCTGAAACATGGAACACGGATTCGTGTTTCAAGTGCGCGAAGAAGCGGGCTGATGTCGTGAAGGTCACGAACGACCTCGCAGAACAAGGAATAGCCCTCATTCAAAGCTTCTTCGGCAACCGAACGAAGGACGAACGGCAAATCCAGTTCCTCTTGAACCTTGCCTGCCTCCACACGAAAGCTGTTCCGAAATAAACGAAGGCGGAACTCAAGAAGGTGTTGGAGTAGGAAGAAGAAAAAAAGCTCTTTGCTTTCCGCGGGAAATCAGAAGCCCATGCATCGGTTACATTATTGATAAAAATTCAGTTGTCTTGTGACGTAATTGTTGATATACTGATAGAAATTCGGGTCGAATCATAGAGGAGCTATCATAACGTTCGTTCTGCGCGACCTTTAAATATTGCCCAATTTTCAAGAAAAATTTGGTGGAATCGCTTTCATTTGACAGGGAACCAGAGCAGCATGTGCTAGACTTGATATTATTAATTTGATGTACTACCGATACAAGCCTGGGACACCCTAAATTATATATATATATATATATATATATATATATATATATATATATATATATATATATATATATATATATATATATATATATATATATATATATATATATATATATATATATATATATATATATATATATATATATATATATATATATATATATATATATATATATATATATATATATATATATATATATATATATATATATATATATATATATATATATATATATATATATATATATATATATATATATATATATATATATATATATATATATATATATATATATATATATATATATATATATATATATATATATATATATATATATATATATATATATATATATATATATATATATATACAGGCGTGCTCGATGTGAAGCGGATATGTATGAGGAATAACAGGAATAGCGTAACAGCGAACGTATATATTGGCAACGTTTCGATTCAGTCTTCAATCATCTTCAGGCCTATTGAGAACATAAATGACAAAGCGTCAACTCTAAAAATTCCTGTTCTAAAACAATTAAAACAAACTAAAACATGAATTCATCATGAGTAATACAGGTACAAAATATATAGGTGTAAAAGGAAATAGGAATATAATCTTGTTAAAAGAAGAGACTTATGGCAGCAAACACGAGTATAAAAGTGAAAAGAATGTAACCACATGTAAAATAGACTTGTAAAAATATGGGTAATATACCGCCTAGTGTCTCACAGCACTGGCAACTTATCTGTAATTCTAAAATGATCTGCTAGTCTCATCTATGGTTTAAAAATAACTTCTAATAGAAATTTTTGGATAAAATTCCTAAATGAGAACTACAGTGCCTGAGGCGAATACTCAAAGATAACGGCTTCCCTACGATCTTCATTGATAAATACATCGGAGTCCAGGTACACAAAATTAGGAACCCCGCGGAGACACTCAGTACTGTCAACAGAGCAGTCATGTATTTCACTATACCCTTTCTAGGCGCCCAAGGTTTTGCATTAAGAAACAGAGTAAAGAAACTGATCCAGGAATTTTATCCAGAAATTTCTAAAATAGTAATATTTAAACCACGGATGAGACTAGCAGATCATATAAGAATAAAAAGATAAGTTCCCCTGTGGGAATCAATGTAAAATGAATTAATCCATTCCTGGATACCAGATGATAGCTTTTAAAACATTTACAACTGTAATTTGTGCACAAGTTCATAACACAAAACCAATGGAAATCAATAAATCTACACTTAAAAAAAAGAGGAAATCAATATTAAACAGATGAAATATAGACGAAAACTTGATTAATTTTACCGTAACTGTACGGAGGAAAGTTGACGGTGCAAAAGGCGGTGTCACACTGGCCGTTTTCCTCCAACCGTTGGGGCTACGGGCAACTGACAGATGCTCAACCGTTGGTTCCATCCGCACGGATGGAAAACGGTTGTGGGTACGAGCAACCGCACGGCTGTATGTAAACAAACAGACGACGGCAGTGGCTAAAGAGTGAGGAGCAGTGGAAGATGGCCCACCAAGAGACTCGTAAAGTGGACTGGCAGAGCTGCTTTGTTTACTGTTTAATTGACAAGGTAAGAGAACACCCAGTGCTGTGGGATCTCAGTTCAAAATATCTTTTTTTTCTCTATTATATGAAAATTGTGGGACTCCCGGTCTTCACAGCACAGTTCTCTGACGAGGTTTGGGAAAACACTCCTGTCCTCCCATCTTTGAAGCCATGATCGTGTCCACAACCGCTTCTTCCATCCATTTAACTACAGCAACAAGTCCATAACTTGGTAACGGCAGCACAATCTACAACTTACTTTATTAGCAGACGGTGCCATGTCGATACAGGGCGACTGCTTTGTTTACGTTTTAGATACGGACAACCGACCTTGGCCGTGTGTGACGCAAACTCGGAAAAATTAAACTAGGTAACGTCAATACAATCCGAAACAGACTTTACTTTACTAGAAGACGGTGTCACGTCGATACAAGGCGACTGCTTTGTTTACGTTGTAGATACTGGCAACCTTTTGGCCGTGTGTGACACACACCCAGAAGTTTAAGCTTGCTGCAAGTTGCCACCACCAACGCGGTTGGAGGAAAAGGCCTTGTGCCACAAACTCTAAGAAGTGGAAGGTGGTGAGGAAGGGAAAGGAAGAGATGTTATTGTTTGTAAGAGGAGTACCCTTCCACAGCTGAGTATTTTAGTGAAAGTTACACAGCAACTGAAGCTCTTCCGTCGATCCTTCCGACTTGTCGCCCCACGATGTTGCCGGCTTGTATATTCGTAGCTCGAGACACCGTTTGTCACCCGAGACGTATTTTGTTCGGAATATTTGTTGGTAAACCGATTTGTTCGTGATGAGAGGCGTCTGTGACCTGATGTTATATATATATATATATATATATATATATATATATATATATATATATATATTTCTATATATATATATATATATATATATATATATATATATATATATATATATATATATATATATATATATATATATATATATATATATATATATATATATATATATATATATATATATATATATATATATATATATATATATATATATATATATATATATATATATATATATATATATATATATATATATATATATATATATATATATATATATATATATATATATATTATAGCAGAATAAACAGCTCAAGGGCAAAAAAAAAAAAAAAAAGAAGCAATAATGAAAAAAAGCCCGCTCCTCACTGCTCCTATAAAAACCGTTCAGAGGAGTGGCCGAAAGATAGGTCAGTTTCGGAATGAGAGGTGTCCTGATGTCTTCCATTTGAAAGAGTTAAGTCGTAGGCAGGAGGAAATAGAGATGAAGGAAGATTGTTCCAGAGTTACCAGCGTGAGGGATAAAGAGTGAAGATGCTGGTTAACTCGTGCGTAAAGGATTTGGACAGTAAAGGAATGAGCTTAATTGAGTAGAAAATCGTGTGCGGCGAGGCCAAGGGAGGGGGGGAGGCATGCAGTTAGCAAGTTCAGAAGAGCAGTCAGCGTGAAAATATCGATAGAAGATAGAAAGAGAGGCAACATGGCGGCAGAATTTAAGAGGTAGAAGACTATCAGTAAGAGGAGGAGAGCTGATGAGACGAAGAGCCTTAGACTCCACTCTGTCCAGAAGAGCTGTGTGAGTTGAGCCCCCCCACACGTAAGATGCATACTCCATACGAGGGCGGACAAAGCCCCTGTATATGGATAGCAACTGTGCGGTGGAGAAGAACTGGCGGAGACGATACAGAACGCCCAACCTAGAGGAAGCTGATTAAGTGAGAGAAGAGATGTAAAGTTTTCAGATAAGATTTTGAGTAAAGGATAGACTAAGGATGTTTCATGTTGAAGGAGGTGACAGCTGAGTTAAGGATAGACTAAGGATGTTTAATGTTGAAGAAGGTGACAGCTGATTGTTGTTGAATAATAGGGGATAGGTGTTTGGAAGATTGTGTCGAGTTGAGAGGTGGAGAAATTGGGTTTTTGAGACATTGAAGGACACAAGGTTCCTTTTGCCCCAATCGGAAATGATGGCAAGGTCTGAGGTTTAGCGTTCTGCAGCCTCCAGTCTGGAGTCTTGTAATTCCTGCTGAGAGGGCCTTCTGTTGAAAGAAGTTGAATAATGCAGAGTGGACTCGTCAGCGTATGAGTGGAAAGGACAGTTTGTTTTGGAAAGAAGATCATTGATGAATAACAGGAAGAGAGTGGGTGATAGGACAGAGCCCTGTGGAACACCACTGTTGATAGGTTTAGGGGAAGAACAGTGACTGTCTACCACAGCAGAGATAGAACGTCCGGAAAGGAAACTGGAGATAAAGGAATAGAGAAAAGGATATAACCCGAAAGAGGGCAGTTTAGAAAGCAAAGAGTTGTGCCAGACTCTATCGAAAGCTTTCGATATGTCTAGCGCAACTGAGAAAGTTTCACCGAAACGGCTAAGAGAGGATGACCAAGAGTCAGATAAGAAAGCAAGAAGATCGCCAGTAGAACGCCCCTTGCTGAACCCATACTGGCAATCAAATAAAGGTCAGAAGTGGAAAGGTGCTTTTGAATCTTACGGTTAAGGATTGATTCAAAAGCTTTAGATAGACAGGAAAATAAAGCTATAGGGCGGTAGTTTGAGGGATTGGAACGGTCACCCTTCTAGGCACAGGCTGTATGAAGGCATACTTCCAGCAGGAAGGAAAGGTAGATGTTAACCCTTGGATGCGGATTTCTACAGTCAGACCTCACCAAGCTACAGGAATGGAACAAAAAGTGGCTGCTACAATTCAATGAAGTAAAAATGTAAACTCGTGCACCTTAGGAGGGGAAATCCAGCATACCAATACCACATGGGAAACTCTTCACTATCCACCATAGGGGCAGAGAAAACCTGGTACTATATGTTACCAGGCTACCAGTGAAAGCCAAATCCGGGCCTGTCGCAGCGGAGGGGTTAATAGGCAGAGGCAAAAGAGTTTGACAAGGTAGGGCGTCAGCACGGAAGCACAATTTTTAAGAACAAGAGGAGGCACTCCATCAGGTCCATAAGCCTTCTGAAAGTTGAGGCCAGAGAGGACATAGAAAACATCATTCTTAAGAATCTTAATAACAGGCATAAAGGAGTCAGAGGGGGGATGAGTAGGAGGAATATGCCAAGAATCGTCCAGAGTGGAGTATTTACAGAAAGTTTGAGAGAAGAGTTCAGCCTTAGCGATACATGAGACGGCGGTGCTGCCGTCAGGGTTAAGGAGAGGAGGGAAAGATGAAGAAGTGAAATTCGAGGAGATATTTTTGGCTAGGTGCAAGAAGTCTCTGGAAGAATTAGAAAAAGCAAGGTTTTGACATTTACTATTTATCAAAGCCACCGATGCTGTGTTTCTTTTTACGAGTAAATTTCTTTAAAGAGGTAAGCATCAAGACATCTATGGAACAAAATCTAATCACTCTTTGGGTCATTTTCTTTTGACTTTCTGCATGGTAATAGCCTTTTGTGGTCTCTTTTTTAAGCATTGGTCTTCTTTACAGTAGAAAGTGGAAGATAGAAAGACAGGTGCCCCATAAAAAGGCTAACCACTTAAAAATATCTATTTTTTTTCTAAAGGAAACTCTTGGAACCTTAAAAAATAGATGAAAGCATTCCAGTAATGAAATAATGAGCTTATGTGAATATACTCCTCTCTCATATAAGAATTTTTTTTTTAAAGTAGAGGAGGCAAAGAATATAGAAGATGCAAAAAAAAAATCCGCTATAGCCAAGGATTCCAGAGTATTAGGATGGGCGATCTAATGTTAAAGCTTGGATGCCGCTGGTGGCGCTATCTAAGGGACTTGAGAGGAATGATGAAAACGTAATTTTGTTGGGTTAAATAAATATTTTTATATGAACCGTGGTATTACACTGCCCAGTGTGCCAGGCAAGGTGCTTGCCCACCTGTTGCTGATGCGAATTCGCAGCCAACTGCTGAAGCCACAGAGACCTAAACAGTCTGGAATCATGCCTGGTAAATCAATAACTGATTATCCTATCGTTTCGCATACTGGTGGAGCGCTGGTGTGAATTTTGACAAGGGATGCTTGCAGCCTGTGTCGATTTCAGGAAGTCGTTTGATTCAGGGCATCACGAGGCACTCTGAGATCTGCTGCGACTCCGCGGGATTCCTGCGAGGATTATTGGTTTGCTGACTGGCCTGTAATCTGGGACAGAGAGTGCTGTGGAGTGTGAGTGGGCTTGTCCAGCTTCTTTCCCGTGAATGCGGGGGTGAGGCAGGGCTGTGTCCTTTCCCCATCGCTTTTCAACACTTGTATGGACTGGGTACTGGGGAGAGTCGTGGACCAGAGTCATTCCGGAGCATCCATTGGCAATACCAGGATTACTGACCTTGTTTTTGCCGATGATGCAGTAATCCTGGCGGAATCGCTGAAGGTTTTGGTGATGGCTCACGAGGCGGCGAAGCCCTTGGGACTTCAGGTCTCCAGTGCCAAGACTATGGTACAGGTGTTTGGAGGCTTGTTAGATGAAACAGTACAGTCTGTTCCTGCGTGTGGCGAGGACGTTGAGATCTCAGAAAGTTTCACGTATCTTGGTAGAGTAGTTCATAACAACGGTGAGTCTGGCCAGGAAGTCTTACGGAGAAGTGGCCTGGCCCACGGTGTTACGGACTCGCTCAACACGAGCATATGGCGTTGTCGATACCTGTGCAGAAGGACAAAAATCAGGATCTTCAAGTCCCTTGTGCTCCCTGTCTTACTCTATGGTTGTGAGACATGGACACTAAATGGAGACTTGGAGATGCGGATTGATGCCTTTGGTAATATATGTCTACGCAGAATCATGGGATATCGCTGGAATGATTTTGTGTCAAACCGGCAACAACAACGTTAGACTGATTCGACATATATTACCTGCATAGTCCGTCAACGCCAACTCCGGCTATACGGGCACGTGGCACGTTACCCTCAAGCTGATCCTGCTTATCTGTAAAGGGGCTCTCACACATTCCCGGTCCCGGTCTCGACCGTCCCCGATGACTCCCGATAAGCCGATCGGGCCTAACCGCCGACAAAAT
>NC_066539.1:1926758-1941758 GCF_024679095.1 Eriocheir sinensis
ATTTCATTTCCTCGAGACGCCAGACAGTAAGAAAGTGCTCCTGTAGAGATGTAGACTAATATCTTTTACTCCTATTTTTTTTTAAATGTATTATGCTGGTCGAATAGATGAGATAAATATTTGACAAGCGGCTGGGGCATGTTGCTATGTACTGTCAGTTTTTAATATTGCTTCACTGATTCATCTAAGTCGTTATTAATGATACAGGAAGTAAAATTTAGATAAATATCAACACTAGTAATATACAAAAACATAAAAATACTTGTCCCTAACAACTACCAGCTGAGGAAACAGTCATGTAGCAGAGAGAATGGCGGCCTGGCTTCAAAACCATAACCTGCACCAGCCTGCCAGGTCAGTTCTATTTTCTCGTCTATTCTACCAGTACAATACACACTCATTTTGCGCTTCCTTACCGTCTTCCACCTCTAGAAGATAAGATGTTGGAAAACTCCAGGCAGTAACTCCTCGTTTTGCCACAAAACCTGCAAGAATTACAGCGAGTAGGAAAACGTGGCGTCCAAGCGGCTCCGATGATTGAATTGGCAGCGGTGGTGGCGGCGAGTCACGTAGAGAAGGAGTTGTCAACTCGTAATAATCTACCAGTCTTCTTTCCATCCAACTTCCTTGACATGTTAAATTATTGATAATATGTGTGACAGACTTTTAAACACCAACATAAATCATTTGAATGCTTGATCATTGACAAAAGCGCTAGATTCAATGCGCAGCATATGGTAGTTAATAAGGATGTTAAATTTGTTTAACAAGCTTAACCTCCTCACCCTTTCAGACATGGTGCTGCCATCTAAGTGCGTTTTGGATAACTAGTCACCTTCAACCGTCTCGCGGGCATCATTGCCCGTCCTTCTCTAAACTCCTTGGCTATAGCGCTATAGTTGTAGTGTTTTCCAGAAGTGGTTGAATTTGATTTGAGGTATCATGATGCTCCCTTCTTAAAACCGTCATAGGCAGGAGATCTTGCATTCAAGAATCATTACTGGAATCAACACTTATGAAAGCGTTTTATGCTAACGATCTGTGAGTTGATTCGACAAAAAAGTTCGCATTTTCAAATGAGTATAGGATTTTGAAGATTTTTTTTTTTTTATTTCTCCTCCCATATCTATCTTGCAGAAATTTTCTGAAATTAGTTTTCTTCATAAAGCTTAGTCTTCATTGATGCTACTAGTTATTAACTCATTCCCGTACTTCTTAAGCATCTCAGTGTCCTTCTTTTATTATATGGACCACAGAACCATAAACCTATTACGTTTTTAACGACATATTTACCAAAAAGGACAGACAAATACCCAGTGACGTTATAAATATTTAGACTTTCGAAAATATTTTCAGAGCGTCTCCTTAGATAGATGCCTTCAGTTGGGATGGGATAAAACTTGAGTGCACTGTTTAGAAATTAAGTTAACGAGGGAAAACTTGTGTTTTACTCCATGGGTACATTCTGCAGGCATCCGAGTTCTTACCTTTCACTGATGGGGAACGTCAGGTTCATTAGTGGGGCCCACCCGTATCATCAGGAAATTAGAATTTGAGCGAGTTTCGCGAATGATTTCACGGAAAAGGAAAATGCCTTATTACGGCCGACTGCGATGCTATGCAAAAGAATCTTGAAGAAATTATTTCGTAGTCTGAAAGCTATCACATGTTCCTCACTTTTGCGACAAATGTAAAAATATGTAAGAAGGAGTAAGAGAAGACAAAAAATGGAGGAGCAAGAGGGAAGCTTATCACCTTCTAGGCTTTGGACGGATGATCTCATGCCCTGGATCCTTGGTGGAGCCCCAGTAGTGATCGGCGTCCCGAAACTCTGCGATGGGATGCGGCGCCGTCATATTACCGCAACACCATGCCTCCTGCAAAAATAACAATGGCAACTAAAAAATATCTTCTATCATATTATGTTCCTTCTTCTCCTTATAATACCCATCCTCCTGCTTCTTCACATTCAGTGGTGGGCACCGCTAACCGGAAAGTCAGCTTCGCCAACCGATAATCCACTAACTAAAAAGTTAGCTTCGCTTTCGCTAAACCGCTAAACTGATAAAGAAATTAGTGGAAGGTAACGCTAACCGCTAATTTCTATTTTTATATGAATTTAGCTTTAGTTTAGTATTTTGGCTCTAAAACCCTTAAAAACAGACCTAGTGACCTGAAATTTCAATATGTTGTAGCTTAGACAAAAAATTTCCATAATAATTGTCCATCTATGTTATGCATCAAAGAAAAATTTGTACGGGACATGAGATTGAGCGGCGATCATTTTAGTGCTTGATTGTACTGTTGTGCACTGCCATTGACAGCCATCGTCAGAGGCAGTCATGGCGCGCCGCCTTGGGTTGAGTGACGAACAGATTTACTCTGAGTTATTCATTTAGTATTTAATTTTGAACAATAACTGAAAAGTCAGAATGATTGAATCACTGATTCTGATGACTGATACCGATTGACTGATTGAGTCCGATTCACTGTAAAAAAAAATAAAAAAAAAACATTTCTGTGAGCATGCCGCGCTGCAAATGTCTTCGATGGTTTTCTAAGTACCGCAAAAAGTACCGCAGGATTGTTTAGTGCGGTCCGCGGTAGTGCGGTATTTTCAGAAAGTTTGCGGTAGTGCGGTAGTGCGGTACTTTTTTTTGTGATGCGGTACTACCGCACTACCGCACTAAGTACCGCACTTGCCCACCTCTGCAGTATCTCTTACTCTCATATGTTACCTATAGGTAATATATGAGGGAAAAATAGGTGTTGGGACTCTGTGGCAGAGCAGAGGGGAGGAAAGGACCCGCTGACCCGAACACCCAAACGGACTATTTGAAATGGTTTGAATATAGCAGAAAAATCCCTGTCTGAGCGAGGCTCGACCCTCTGCCTGCCAAGCCGTGAAGCTTGGCAGCGCAGAGCTTTTAACCTCAGAGTTACGGAGCGGTGCGTGTGGGGGGGTTGGAGGTTGGAAGTTTTTTGTTTGTTTGTTTGTTTGTTTGTTTGTTTGTTTGTTTGTGTGTGTGTGTGTGTGTGTGTGTGTGTGTGTGTGTGTGTGTGTGTGTGTGTGTGTAGTCACCTTCATCTTTAGCTTGTATCATTTGCCAGTATGGCAAAGGTCTTTTTCGTCCCTAGGATTTCCATTCTTTGATATCTTGCGGAGAACTTTTAACCACTGAAATACATAGCGGTGTAAGTTTTTGCCTAATTGTTCTCACCTGATTGTATTTTTACAGGATTGAGCAAGCTCGCATTGTCCCGATCTTTAAACCATTTTGTCATACAATTCTTTAACCCGTCCGTGCGATTGGCATGGATTTCGCCTTCACTGTTAGCCTGGCAAAATAGAGCCCCAGGTTTTTCTCTGCCTCTGTGGTGGATAGTGGAATGTTTCCCATGTGGTATTGGTGTGCTGGATATCCCCTCCCAAGGTGCAGGACTTTACATTTTTCTTCATTAAATTTTAGCAGCCACTAGTTGCTCCACTCCTGTAGCTTGGTGAGGTCTTTTTGTAGGAAATCCGCAGTCAAGGGGTTAAATCTGTGAATGCGTTGACACAAATAATTTTATCTGGTAATGCATTCTATTGATATTTAGCCCTATTTGAAAAACTGAATTTTCTTACATCCTTATCACCTCTTTTCTTGAATATTTTTCGACTGTGTCCTCTTGAAGTTAATTTCCCATGTGATATATATTCCTTTATGTCTATCTTCTCCTTTCCTGTGGCACACTTATACAACATTATCATGTCTTCCTACCTTCTTCTCTCCTCCAGGGTTGGCAGGTTCAGCTTCTCCAGTCTTACTTCATACGTTAAATCTCTTACGCTGGGAACCCATCGCGTAGCAGCCCTTTATACTTTTTCAATCTTCTTAATATGTTTTTTTTTCAAATGGAGATTCCAAACTGCTGCTACATATTTTAGAGTTGGTCTTCTATATGATATGATTATCTTCCTCATTATATCCTCATTTTTTTACGTCCTGGCCTATGGCGCCGGTAGGCTTTCTATGGGGGCCTGGTGGTCGGCCTGAGCCCGTCATGGCGCAGACAAGTGTTTATAGTGGCACCATCTATTCTTGGCTCATGCTGCCCTCCGGAGCTCATTCTTAATTTCCCTAGGACAGTTCCTCTAGAGTCCACTTTCCCAACCTTGGGGTCGCGACCCCAAGTGGGGTCGTCAAGCGTTTTTCCTGGGGCCGCCAAGACCTCAAAATATCAAACATGGTGTTATTATATCATAAAAACACAAATACAACTAAACTAGTGGGGTCGCGGCCATGTCTAGAGGTGCATGGTTGGGGTGGCCTGAAAAAAAGGTTGGGAATCACTGCGCCTAGAGTCTAGACTCTAGAGTCCGGGTTCATAGGTGGTCTTCAGGACAGCATGTGGGTATTCTTGGGCAACTCGGCGGTGACTGAAAAGTCTCTGGTGGTAAAGGCAAATGCGGGAACGGCACGCTAACCACTCAGCCACCGCAATTCTTATGTTTGCCAATAATATATTCATACCCCTTGTTTTTTTCTTTATATGGTCTGTTGTAAAAAATAGTCGGTTCCACGAAAACTGGCGGAGATTTTCCTTCAGGGGTGGACTCACGGGCTTGGCATCATTGCTTGAGTGACGGTCTATTGGTATATTAATGTAGTTATTCTTATAATCACTCTTCCTTATGGCTATTTATTAGTTTATTTCCAACATATAATAGAAACGTATTTCAGGATTATAATGACAGCGCGATGAAAGAAATGAGAAACTTCTTGCCTTAGGCCAATGTTTACGTTAGGACTCCGTAGCATCATTATACACATTATGACTAAAAAAATATCAAGAAATCTTACAGTAAATGAGTTAATTAACGAATGACTGTGTAGCACTTTGTAGTAGTAAAAAGTAGTAAAAAAATAGTCTTGCTTTAACAGTCACTTCAGTCGCTGGACATTGTCCGTTTACGTGCAGTTCCGACTTAGTTTTGTTATGAATGTCGTTTGAAATTTATTTATAATCGATAGTTCAAAAGGCACATACTTATCAGTAAAGATATAATTGCATTAGTTTTTATCGGTGCAATCTGTTACCTTACAACTCAATAAGGGTTTTGGTATGAATACAAAGTCAATTTTATGCGCGTTAGAACAAGTTAAGAATACGCCAATGAGGACGCAGCACCATCACCCAAGCAATGATGCCAAGTCCGCGAGTCCATCCTTGCAGGCTTAGGCCCGCCAGGTCTGGTGGAACAGATTATAGTGTCATGTTGTTAATTGTCACTCCCAAATCTTTTTCTTTTTCTGATATTTGCAAATCTGAATTTCCCAACTTAAATTCTCTTGTTACTTTTCCCAAACTTTTTTACATGACATTTATCCTCGTTGAATGGACCGTATTGGCTATACAGGCAGCGCCACATGTGGCCACTCAACTCCAAGCTGAGTTTTCCATAGAGTTCAAGTTATATACTAGAGTGCGACTGAGACTGTCTCAGGGATACACGGCCATGATGCCGCCGTCACCCCAAGCCGATGATTGCACACACTTCACTCCTATCCGATTTCAGTTTTTCTCTGTCAAATAGTAGAGTCAGGAAATCGGGTAGGAGTAAAGTGTGTGCAGTCGTTGGCTTGGAGCGGTGGCGGCACTAAGGCCTTGTATCCTGGAGGCAACCTCGGACGCACTCTAGTACGTAACTTGAGTTCTATGGAAAGTACTGCTTTGACAGTTCACTGGGTAGCCACGTATGGCGCTGCCTGTATAGCCAGTACGGTCCAGTCTGCCACTTGACAGTCCATTCATAGTGCTTGTTTAAGTCTTCTGCAATTTTCCACAAGAGTCTCTGTTTGCGATTCTCCCATGGAGTGCCCTTGCACATTTTGGTAGCGAGTATCCTAACGCAGTCTCTCATGCTTGCATCACATTTTCTTTGTTGCACCACATTTTCCGTTCGTCGCGTAAATCTACATAACAAAGTTCATGTCGAACAAACGTACAAAGATGATTTATCATGGACGCGAAAGTTGTCAAGGCCGGCAACGGTTATTTTGTTTTTAGTATAATTTTTCATCCCACCCGTCTCTCTCTCTCTCTCTCTCTCTCTCTCCGTACATACATGCCAACATACATACATGTCTGCATACATATATGCATAAATGCGTACATACATACATATTGTATTTAGGGTTTTTAAATCAGTATGATTAAGAATATTGTACACAATAAGATAAGAAGATTTATCGGTTTCATTGCGACATAAAGCCTAGGATTCCTAGCATGGGAGGCGGTGGCTGAGTGGTTAGCGTGCCGGCCCCGCATTCAGTGCGCTGTCCATGACGCGGGATCGAATCCGCTGTTAACCACCTGTGACTTTTCAGTCACCGCCGAGTGGCCCAAGACCATATGTAATGCCGGGATGTGAAGGCCGGAGAAGAAACTTAGAAGTATAAGGAAAAGAAGTAGGTTAAGTCATTATAAGTGATTACAAATAGTTCTAAGTGAGCATAAGTAGTTATGAGTAATTATAAGTCACTGTAAGGCCATCATAGATATGTGAGGATGTAAGTAGATATCCTCAATCACAACCCATAACAGAACACATCCCCCCCCTCAGACTACAATTACACCATATGGCGCAATACCACGCCAAGACTTTCCCACCAGAGAACTTAGCGTCTGTCGTCCCTCCCTTTCCCCCCCCTTCCCCCTACCAGCGCACGCACCTCGGAATTGTTACCAGCCCTTGCTTGTCAATCCCCTATCAGTTAAAATCATCCACCCTTGCATAGATTTTTTCCGCTGCTCCACATGAAATTTCGTCACCTTGCACGTTAAGAAACCATACCCATATATAAACTATCCTAGTCTTCCCTTCATTTTGAATTAAAACGTGATAGATTATAAATTAGCTAATTGGGCCCCTTGTCTGCGCGACGGGGCTGCCCCAGGACGGGTATAAAAACACGGAGGAGCGTTTCCCAAGGAGACTCGAGGCTCATCCGCTGTGTTTTACAGGTCTGGCGCCCCCATTCTCTGCCACACCCACATACCTACACACCCACACACACACACACCCCATATACCTACACGAACCCGTGATTCTTTCCCGATGTGTTCTTTTAGTTGTTAATCTCAATAATTCTCTTTTTTTCCGCGGTAGGAGCTGTAGGAGAGAGCCCTGTATGCGTTCTTGGAGCCATACCAGGGGTAGGAACGGGGAGTCGAGTCCCCCTTACAATTCCCTCCTGTACCCCCTATTGCGGGAAATATTGTGGGAGTATATAGGCCAGTAATCTGTGCTTTATCTGTAGTGTAAGAAGTGTTGGTGAAATAAGAGGCTGTATGTTTGGTCTTTACGACGGAGATGGTTCTCGTCGTGTATGGGTTTCTCCGGAAATGTAACGTTCCCCCTCTCTGAGTCTCTTTCATACATCATATTTCATACAACCATATGTACATATTATGTACATATGGTTTTACAATAATTGTACACCCGCACAAGGGTAAAGATTTCGTGGAGAATCTTCAGCCTTATTCTGGTTACCATTGTGAGAGGAGAAAACTAGAAATCAGTCGTGTCCATTCGCCCACTTCCGTCAGTTTCGGGTAAATCATGCCTTCAATGAGGAATTAATTGTAAACCGTGTCGCCAGGCATGCCTATGTATTACCTTCTAAACTAAGTCACAGGAATAAATGTAAGGACTCCTATATATAGGCCTTTATTTCTTGTCACTCCCCGTTGTGAGATTTGTCTGGCCGGCCGCCTCCGAGTCTGCTCCGCTCACCTCGCTACCCTGCCCAAGGGATCAGAGTCTCGCTCTGGGTCATTTTAATCCTTCATTAAATCCTTAGTCCTTTATATACACATACTCATCGGTAGATCTCTGGGTGGTGGCAGCAAAACTACCCCCATGGTGAGTCCCCTTTGTTTTTCCCCAGATATCCATTAGTTGAACTTCCTTTTTTTTTTTAACATCATTTAGTGCCCCGAATTTCCGGGCACGACACATAGCTTAACGTTATCGCGATAAGTTATCGCGATACTTTATCACCATCCGCTACTTATTTAAATATATATCGGTATCTTCGTTACTTTTGTAACCAAATCAGCGATAATCGCTACTTTTTTCCACCTCTCAGAAAAAGAAAGAAAAAAAACGTTGTTTCTTCCCTACTGCGCATGCGTGGCCCGGGCGCCAGGTGTTGTATGAAAAAACTTCGGGGTATGAAATATCTTCGGTGAAGAGATTTCATACTTAGATCATCAACATTAAAACACTAGGTTATTTTTTTATGTTAGACTCAAAAATCAATATATATATATCAAAGAAAAAAATAATTTAACTTTGCCCCTAAAATGATTATTCACTACCTCAAATTTGATATTCCATATTCGTTTGTGAGCATGCCATGGTATTGAAGGTACCCGGTGTTGTGTTATTTGGTGTCCCATTCAGCTGGCGCTTTTGAACAGATCTTCAGAACTGCGCATGTTCACAGTAAGCTTTTTAGCTACATCATCGCTGTTTCTAGAACGACACTGTACATATAAATACAACTCGTACAGAGTGTCGTTCTAGAAACAGCGGGGATGGTGGTAGTGGTACTGTATAATATTATCTGATTCAGCCTTCCAGCAACTCTTAATTACGGTTTAAAAGCTTTGTGAGACTGTACAGGTCTACGCTTGCTGGTCTGAGCATGCGCAGTTCACGAGAGACCAGTGTTTGTAAACAAAAGCGCCAGCTTTTGACGGTGGGAACGCCAAATAACACAACACCGGTTCAGGCGTTTCTAGTCTTACCGTCCATAGGTACGTGTCAACGTGTGGTTTTCAGGTTTTGTAAGTTTTCTAAAATACAGATAATGAAAATGTGAATTCATCTATGTTTTTTATTTGAAATATCAATATAGTATCGTTTTCGCCTATCGGACTTATCGCTAGCTAGTATCGGAATTGTGAATTTATATCGGGTATCGGTTATCACTTATCGCCTATATTTGTGTCTCCAGTTAACGAATATCGGTTATCACCGATAAGGTTTTCCATTATTAGTTATCGGTTATCGGGAATAAGGTTTTCTGTTATCGTGCCCAGCTATGCCCAAGACTACCCACATGCTGTCCTGAAGACCACCTATCAACCCGGACTCTAGAAGAAGCTGTGCAGCGCAAGTGAAATCAAGAATGAACTCCGGGGGGCAGCATGACCCAATAATAATGGCGCCACTATAAACAATTGCCTGCGTCATGACGGGCTCGGACCGACCATCAGGCCCCAACGTAATAGCCTACCGACGCTATAGGCACATGTGAAAAAAGAAAAAGAAAAAAAAAGCATATGTAAAACAATATTATTGTATATTATTCAACAAAGCAATGTATTAGACAAAGGTCAGTATATATATATGTATATATATATATATATATATATATATATATATATATATATATATATATATATATATATATATATATATATATATATATATATATATATATATATATATATATATATATATATATTTACAGCAGAGGAGACAGTTCAAGGGCGTAAAAAAAAAAGAAAAAAAAAAGCCCGCTACTCCTCAATAGAGTAGAGAGGAGTGGCCAAAAAGAGAAATCAATTTCGGGAGGAGAGGTGTCCTGATACCCTCCTCTTGAAAGAGTTCAAGTCGTAGGCAGGAGGAAATACAGATGAGGGAATATCGTTCCACAGTTTACCAACGTGAGGGATGAAAGAGTGAAGATGCTGGCTAACTCTTGCATAAGGGGTTTGGACAGTATAGGGATGAGCTTGATCAGAAAGTCGTGTGAGGCGAGGCCGCAGGAGGGGGGGAGGCATGCAGTTAGCAAGTTCAGAAGAGCAGTCAGCGTGAAAATATCGATAGAAGATAGAAAGATCGGCAACATCGCGACGGAATTTAAGAAGTAACATGGAAACATGGAAATGCAGGCAACAGAAAGCCTATTGGCTCATTACGAGGTCGCCCGCTCTGGTGATTTAATCTGCTCGACAGCCACTTGGGGCTTGAGGAGCAGATGAAAGCACCTCGATATTGAGGAGCAGATGGAAGCGCCTCGATATTTAGTTTACTCCCGACGCAGCGAAGTGACGGTTGATTCTATATTTGAAGAAGTTGATGGTATTCGCATTTACTACTCTTGAGGGAAGACTGTTTTAGTGGCGGATGACTCAGTTTGAAAAGAAACTCCTTCCAATGTCTGTGTTACATCGACTCGACTGAATGGGTAAACCATTATTTCTAGTTCTTGAGTTGGTTGAGTTGAATTTGGAGTAATCGACGTTATTGAATTTTTTCATGTACTTGAAGACTTGAATCATATCCCCTCGAAGGCGTCTTTTCTCCAATGTAAAGAGATTGAGTCGCTTGAGTCTTTCCTCGTACGGTTGAGCCCTTAAAGTTGGAATCATCTTCGTGGCGCGTCGTTGAATCCTTTCCGGTAAATCAATGTCCTTTCTGTAATTAGGAGACCAGAATTGCACTGCATACTCGAGGTGCGGTCTTACCATGGAATTATACAAGGATAACATAACGTCTGGCGTTTTACACTCGAAGTTCATCGCTATGAACCCGAGCATAGTGTTGGCTTTGTTATATGCTTTTTTACAGTGACTCGCGTGTTTCAGATCACTGCTGATAGTGACTCCAAGATCCTTTTCCTCCTGCATCGCCTGCAGAGGTTTTCCATTCATGATGTATGTGTGGTTACTGTTAAAGGACATTTGCCATTTTTCCGACCATTCGATAATGTGATTGAGGTCTTTCTGAATGATTTCGCAGTCGGTCTTTGCGAGGGCCTTTCCACCCACTTTGGTGTCGTCAGCATTTAAGTCCTGATTCTAGGTCATTGATATATATGATAAAGAGAATGGGTCCCAGCACTGACCCTTGAAGCACTCCACTAGTGACTGGCAGCCAATCGGAAGGCTGTCCGTTGAGTAATACTCGTTGTTTTCTGCCGGTGAGCCAATCTCTTATCCACGCGATCAGATTGGCTCCAATGTCCGCCGAGTGCAGTTTCTTAAGGAGTCGCTCGTGCGGTACCTTGTCGAAGGCTTTCTGAAAGTCCACGTATATAACATCACTGGGGATGTGGGCATCCCAGTTCTTATATATACCTTGGAAGAAGTCTAATAAATTCGTTAGGCAAGAGCTCCTGTTCCTGAAGCCATGCTGAGTGTCGGAGATTATATTATTGTTTTCTAGAAACTTAACAAGTTTGTCTCTAATAATCTTTTCGAGTATTTTTCCTGCCACTGATGTCAAACTTATGGGCCTGTAGTTTAATGCAACGCTTTTGTCTCCTTTTTTGAAAATCGGTGTTACGTTCGCCATCTTCCAGTCTTCCGGGACCTTGTTCAGTTGAACTGACCGTTTGAATATGTTAGTGAGTGGCTGAAGTATTTGTTGTTTAAGCTCTTTTAATAACCGCGGGGACTGTCCCGTTGACTTGTTCGTGTCGAGTTTGTCCAAGTACTTTTTCACTTCTTGGGCACATATTGAGGCGTGATCCCCCTCGGCGGGTCAGGGCTCTCGGGAATGGTTTCGGTGTCCTCGACTGTGAATACGGATGCGAAGTTACTGTTGAGGATTCTGGCCATCTGTTTACTGTCCTGCGTTAGAGATCCAGTCTCATCTGTCAGGGGACCAATATTGGATTTTACTTTCTTTTTCGATCTGATGTATGTGAAGAATTTTTTGGAGTTGGTTTTGATGTCGCGCGCTATTTGTTTTTCATAGTTGCGTTTACTACTCCGAATAAGGGTGCGACAAGCTCTGAGGCTGGTGTGGTACTCTTTTTATTTTTCTGGTCATCCATGGTGGTTCTACAGCACCATTTACTCGCCTGGATTTCGTAGGCACTGTAGCCTTCTCTACCCCCAAAAGCTTATCTTTGAAGTCGTTCCACACGTTGTCAATTGTATTGTCGGTGAGGTTAAGTTGGTCCCAGGTTGTAGGGGGAAGCAGCCCACGGGCTAGGTTGAAATTTGCTTTTTTGTAGTCTGGTATCACTGACGGATTGTCTACGAGTTTGTAATTTATGTTGACATTAAAATGGATTAAGTGGTGATCGCAACCATTAATTTTCTCACCAACTTCACAGTCGCGAATGGGGTCGGGGTCACTTACTACTACCAGATCCAGCAAATTGTTTTCCCTTGTCGGTTGAGTTACAAGTTGAGTGAGGAACGAATCTTCCACCATTTCTAAAAGCCTGTTGCCCTCTTGATCTCCAGTCAAATGTCCCCAGTCAATGTCTGGGTAATTGAAGTCCCCAACTATTATTGCTTCTTTGTTTTGTGTCAGGGAGTGAAGCTCTTCGTACCGGGCAGTGTCATCGGCTGCCTGTTTTTTTTTTTTATTATTATTAGCGGTTATTTCCACATAGACGGAATCATAATTTTCTGCGTCCTGTTTATCTATTTTTATGGCAGGGAGCGTACTTTTTACGTAGCAAGCTACTCCTCCTCCTTTCTTGTGTTTTCGGTTTTTGTGGAAGCTTTCGTACTCGGGGAAAGACAGTTCGGATACAAGATGTGCAGAGTTGGCCCAAGTCTCTGTGATGGCTACCACATCTGGTTTCTCTGTTGCAATATACGCCCTAATTTCGTCCATTTTGGGTATTAAACTACGTGCATTTGTGTACAAAACAGAAACGTGACTCATGTTTTGCCCGCGACGAGTCGCATCAGTTCGCTTGTCGGAGGCGTCGTGGTTTACATAGTTTCTTGTAAGCCGCACCGACGCTGCTGGTTGGTTTATCAAGGGCTGCTTCTGCCCCGCCCTCGCCTGCAGTTTTTTGAAAGGCCTTTCGAAAAGATTTTAACTTCCTCGTCCAGAAGCCTCCCAAAACGCGCCGAACCTACCTCATTCAGGTGAAGCCCATCGTCTCGATATAAATCTGGGCTCTCAAGGAAGTGATGCCAGGCGTTAGTGAAAGCTACGCCTTCGTCGTCACAAATTTCCTTCAGACTAGTATTGATGGTGCACGCTTTGCTGTTGAAACCGGCGTAAGCGCTGATTCTAGGTAGAATTCCAGAGACAATGACGTGAGGAGACTTTGTCTTGTATTGACGAATAACTTGATGGTATTTGGATAGTAGAGCCTGAGGTTGAGTAGACAGAACGTCGTTTGTCCCCGCGTGAATCACATAAGCTGTGTCTTCCTTCGTGCTTTCAGTGACAGCATCGACAGCTGATGTAATGTCGTCCAGTTTGGCTCCCGGAATGCAATAACGCCTCCGCGTCGCTGTGTTACGTCCGCAGAATTCCAAGAGTTGACCTCTAACCAGCGAGTCCCCTACAAGTCTAACATATGTTTCCAGCTTGTCTACGCTCCAAAACTGTCTGATCTACGCAGACAAGAGCAGGAAGAATCGTTTTGCATCGCGCCTGGAGGTTGAAGCGTCAAGAGGGTTAGCAGTGGGGGGGAACAAGGGTGAGTCGAGAGACGAGGACGAAGAAGTGGTAGGGGGACAAGCGGTTGACTGGGGGGGAGTAGAGGAGGAGGGGGAAAAGGAGCGAGAGGAGGGAGCAGATGAGGAGGAGGGATGGGCGGAGGAGGAAATGGGGGAAGAGGAAGGAGAGGAGGAAGAGTCGTTGGTGGTGATGGTGTCATGAGTGGGGGAGGGTGAGGGGGTGAGGGTGACGGCGGTGGTAGTGCAGGAAAGGGAAGACCCCGTGAGGTTCATGGGGGAGCAGACTGAGGTGGAAGGGGAAGAAGGACCACGGGTGCCAGCTGCCAGCGGTAGTGTGGTGGAGGAGGGCGCGGGAGGGAGGGAGTGGAGTGGAGTGGAAATGGAGGAGGCGGAGGGTGGGGTGGGGGCGGATGAGGGGGGGTCTGTGGTTTGACGAAGGAGATCAGAGTAAAGTGGTGATGAGTTGTTTGGTGTTGGCAGTGAAGGGAAGGCCGTCAGAATCTCCCTAAGGAATTTATTTTCATTTTTAAGTTCTTCGTTAGATTTCTCCAAGACCAAGACCCTCTTTTTTTCGTTTTACAGTGTCTACAGACATTGAGGACGTCATCGGCGTCGTTCCAGAAGTTACCCTTGTTGAAGTACTGTTTGCTGAAACGTCCCTCGCAATTTTGGCATTTGATTAGAGTCATCGGCATGGCTACTGGATTATTAAGACTAATTTAATTTACAAAAAACAAGATCAGATTCTTAAGCGCTAGAAAGCAACAGACCAAAAATTATACAGCCGCGGAGGTGTGATGTGAAGACGTAAGTCAGTAATGTGCGTGTGGGACGCACACCTGCCGTCGACTGGTCGGGTACGAAGTCAGATCCCGGGAGAGGAGGGATTTAGTTCGTTCAGTGTTTTGTGGTGGTTGCCAGGTATTAGTAAATTTCTTTATTCGCGGGGAATTAAAGTAATTTTCTAAGTAAGTTTGTATCCAGTATTTTTGTTATAACTTCAGTAAGAGGAGGAGAGCTGATGAGACGAAGAGCCTTAGACTCCACTCTTTCCAGAAGAGCTGTTTTGAGTGGAGCCCCCCCACACGTGAGATGCATACTCCATACGAGGGCGGACAAGGCCCCTGTCTATGGACAGCAACTGTGCGGGGAAGAAGAACTGGGGGAGACGATACAGAATGCCCAACCTCGACGAAGCTGATTTAGTGAGAGAGGAGATGTGAAGTTTCCAGTTAAGATTTTGAGTTAAGGATAGACCGAGGATATTTAGTGATGAAGAAGGTGACAGCTGAGTGTTGTCGAAGAATAGGGAATAGGTGTTTGGAAGATTGTGTCGAGTTGATAGGTGGAGAAATTGATTTTTTGAGGCATTGAAGGACACAAGGTTCCTTCTACCCAAATCGGAAATGATAGCAAGGTCTCAGGTTAAGCGTTCTGCAACCTCCTGTCTGGAGTCATGTACTACCTGTTGTGATGGTCTTCTATTGAGAGAAGTTGAATAATGTTGAGTGAAGTCGTTGGCGTGTAAGTGGACAGGACAGTTTGTTATGGAACGAA
>NC_066539.1:1944258-1960959 GCF_024679095.1 Eriocheir sinensis
ATAGGGCCCAAGATTGAGCTCTGTGGAACTGGCACCTCAACAGGGTACGTGGCGGAGGTGCAGCCACTCACCACAACCCTAAGACTCTGTTCCTGTAGGTAGTTCGAAAACAGCTCAAGCAGTCGCCCAGAGATGCCGATCTGCTCGATTTTAGTAAGGAGTCCTTTGTGCCACACCCACACCCGATCGAGCCCCCCCAGGTATATCCGGGGCAATGACGAGTGAGGGCCGACCAGAGTCTAGGGTGTCGTGCCATGTCTTTGAGTGGAGGAGGAGTAGGTCCAACGCTGATCGTCTCTATCTGAACCTGTATTGGCTTGTGGCTAGAAGGTGGTGCTCCTCTAGGTGGCCTGTCAGCTGCAATTACTCTTTTAAGTATTTTGTATTTTGATGACAACTTTCAAAAGTGATATGGGGCGGTAGTTAGTGGGGTCCACTTTGTCCTTTTTCTTGTAGACGGACGTGACCCTGGCCTCCTTCCATGTAGTAGACCAGGTACTGTTGCTGAGGCACTGCTAAGAGATGAGTGAGAGAGGCTTTGACAGCTCCTCCGAACAGTGCTTCAGCAGGAAAGGACTCACGCCATCTGGACCTGGCATCTTCTTGGTCTGGACGCCTCGCAGGTGTCTTCTGATGTCACCCTCAGTGACAACAAGATTGTCCAGGGTCAGAGGACAGTGGCGGTGAGGCATGGGGGCGGTCTCTCTGGCTCGTCCGTAGTCATCTTGCTGCTGAAATGGCCTTATTTGTAATCACCAGGCCACCAGCTGCGGTGTGGAGTGGTGGGACCCTATCCTGGGTGACTGCCCCCTAACGCTGCTTAAATAAGGACCACCTCTGCTTGGGGTCGACTTGGTTGTTGGAGGGTCTCTCTCTCTCTCTCTCTCTCTCTCTCAATGATTCGCCAGCAGGTCGTTGAGTTCTGCGGTAGAGTTCCTCGTCGAAGACGGAACTATTGCTATCCTGGTACTGGGATCGACGATGTAACTGCTGCTCTTGAGGAGATCTCCCCCCAGGCTACTAATGATTCACTGTTTGTTATTCACACAGGTACGAACGACGTCACCACGACCCGGTCTGAGGAACTGCTGGTCAAGTACCGTAGGCTCATCCAGCAGTATAAGTCTAAATCCCCTAACATTTTGATTTCAGGAGTTCTACCACGGACGTGGGCGGAGAGCGACTTCTTCAGCAAGGCCTTCAGCCTCAACAACCGCTTACAGACTCTTTGCAGAGAGCTTGACGTTGAGTTCTTCAACGCCTGGGACAATTTCTACGGACAAAGTGAACTCTTCCACACGGACGGAATACACCTGTCCCCCATCGGGGCAGCCAGATTCGGAAGTCTCCTAAACGACGCAGTACGTGACACCCGATCAAAAAACGACTTAGCCACGCCCCTCCACCCCGCCCGTGTAAATAGACGCCATGCATCGCAACAAACTCGTAACCGTGATCCCGCAAGTACCACCACCTCTATTACCAAGCCTCTAGATAACTTAAAAATCCTTACTTTCAATGCGCGTAGCCTAAGAACAAATTTGATGAGCTGATATGTCTTGCTCTAACAGAAAATATTGACATAATTGCTATAACCGAAACATTTATCGACACCACAAATACTGATTTAAGTTCCGAATACAACATAGATGGCTACAGACTCTTCAACAGAGATCGTGTAAACCGTAGAGGCGGTGGCGTCGCCCTTTTTTGTCAAAAGCTATTAGCAACCCACTGACAAAACACCAAGAGACAGTAACGTTGAACATTTGTGCGTGCGAGTAAACATTGCAAAAGTCAATTTAAATATATCTGTCACCTACAGGCCTCCCGGGCAATCACTCGATGACGATCTTGAAATGTACAGCGTTTTAAGACAGTCACTTAATAACAACGACTCACTGATATTAGGAGACTTTAACCTCCCCCATATCGACTTGGGTAGTTATAACAAGGTCGAGTATGTTATTTTGTCAAGTTGGCTCAGAAACCATTTGGCTTAAATAATTTTCTTCTAAAAATTCGATCATTTTATGTGACTCGCCTTCTGAAGGCGAGTCACATAAAATGATCGAATTTTTAGAAGAAAATTATCTAAGCCAAATGGTTTCTGAACCAACTTGACAAAATAACATACTCGACCTTGTTATAACTACCCAAGATAACCTAGTCAGTAATGTCACGGTAGGAGAACACCTCGGTTCTTGCGATCATAAATTAGTGCGCGTCGACATTAGAGCTCAAACATCAGTGACTGAAAATAAAGTAGAGGTGCCCAATTTCAAAAGAGCTAACTTCGTAGAAATCCGACAAAAACTAACAGAAATACAACTATCAGATGACAGCAATGTAGAGGAAGCCTGGCTAAGCTTTAAAAATCATTTACTCACTCAGCAGAACACATTCGTCCCCTTGTGCGAGAAGCGAAATAACACTAATAAAAGTCCACCTTGGTTTAATAGCGAAATTAAACACACAGTCAAGGAGAGAAAATTGTCTTACAGGTTAAAGAAAGAACAAAGCACGCCCGAAAATATTAGGCTTTATCATGATGCCAGACGACGAGTAAAAAGATTAGTATGTCAGGCAAAGCGTAGATATGAAGAAAATATTGCAACCAACTGTAAAAATAATCCGAAATCCTTTTTCAGTTACATAAACATCAGAAAGGCGATCAGAAGTGGAATTGGACCTTTAACAAACAGCGACGGTGCACTAGTGACTGACAGCCAACACATTGCAAACCTCTTAAACAATTACTTTTCCTCGGTGTTTAATACTAACAGTCTTCCTCTCACTACCACCAGCACCAGTACTAATGTAAATCTCGAGCATGCATTGCCTAATTTTGAAATAACAACCGATGAAGTCCTTAAAGCTCTCCAATCACTTAAAACAAATAAAAGTCCCGGACCCGATAAAGTATATCCTATACTGCTTAAAGAAACAAAGAGCGAAATACTCTCCTCCCTCACAACCGTATTCAATATGTCCTTGCGACAAGGCATCGTCCCTTCGGATTGGAAAAAGGCTAACGTGACACCGATTTTTAAGAAAGGAGACAAAAAATACCAGGTAATTACAGACCCATTAGTCTAACTTCAGTTGTAGGTAAGCTACTTGAGAGCATAATTAGAGACAAAATTGTGAGTTACCTTGAAAGCCACTCATTAATTGGGGATTCACAACATGGCTTCCGTAACAAAAGATCCTGCCTATCAAACCTATTGACCTTTTATAACGACCTCTTCTCAGTTTATAACGTAACCAAATCATTGGACGTAGTCTATCTTGATTTCCAGAAAGCGTTTGATAAAGTCCCACATCATAAATTACTTTATAAATTAAAGCAAATAGGTATTGACGGTCAAGTAAACCAATGGATCGCGAATTGGTTGAGCAACAGACAACAAAGAGTGGTGATTGACGGATTTAACTCAGAGTGGGCACCGGTCACTAGTGGCGTCCCTCAGGGCTCGGTTCTTGGCCCAGTGCTCTTCATTATTTACATCAACGATGTGGATGTTGGACTCAATAATCGCATTAGTAAATTTGCAGACGACACAAAGATTGGTAACTCGGTTCTCACTGACGAAGACAGGCAAAGCCTCCAAGAGGATTTGTACAAAATTTCAGCTTGGTCGGATAGATGGGAGATGCCCTTTAACGTAGACAAGTGCCAGGTCCTTCGAGTTGGAACAAGAAATAAAAAGTTCGATTAAGAAATGGGCGGCGTTAAGCTCACAAGCGTTCAATGCGTTAAGGACCTGGGGGTCAAAATCGCGTCAAAACTCAAATTCTTACATCAATGTATCGATGCAGCAAATCAAGCGAACAGAATGTTGGGCTTCATTAAAAAAAACTTTTTATTCAAGAATAAAGATGTAATACTTCCGCTCTACAATAGTTTAGTCAGACCCCACTTGGAATATGCGGTACAGTTTTGGTCTCCCCACCATGCAAAGGACATTGCTAAATTAGAAGGTGTTCAGCGTCGGGCAACAAAAATGATCCCTTCCTTGCGCAACAAATCTTACCCTTTCCACCCTTAACATGTTCTCCCTTGAGAAACGCCGCCTTCGAGGAAAACTGATCGAATGTTTTAAAATACTTAATGATTTCGTGAATGTAGACAGAACAAAATTGTTTATGATCGATGATACTTTGCGAACGAGGAACAATGGCATAAAACTCAAATGTAGACAAGTATATTCAGACTGCAACAAATTTTTCTTCACCAACGTTGTAGTGCGAGAATGGAATAAGCTCCCACCTTCAATGGTCCAGTGTAACACGATTGACTCCTTTAAAAACAAGCTCGACCGACACTTCATTGAACTTAATATTAACTAGAGTAGAAATGCAACGTTTTGGAGCCATCTGATTAATGTAGAATCACTTAGGTTTAAGGACAGACCACCTAGTCTGGACCATGGGGTCTGTGTGGTCTGATTTTCTTTGTAAATCTTTGTAAATCTCTCTCTCTCTCTCTCTCTCTCTCTCTCTCTCTCTCTCTCTCTCTCTCTCTCTGAAAATAAAGACAATTTCATAAACATTTTTACTTCATGTAGATAAAATACATTATATTCATACATGGACAAAGTATGTTAGTGAAACCTCACGTTGTTCTGATTGAGCAGAACGTTCATTGCCAGGTTTCTTTGGCGTTTTGGGGCCTTATCTTTAGCGCACCCAGCGCGTTTTCGCCACCTCGCTAGGAGATGTGCACCTCTTGGCATGCCAATATGGGGGCGAGACACGGAAGTTGATTGGTATGGAATTTTGCCCCTGCCTGCTCCCTTGAAAGCCAACACTGATGGGATCATGCCCTTAAATAAACTATTTAAGACGTTGGATAATTGGACTGCATGTAGCTGTTTTTGAAAGGAGTCCAGAGTTGACTGTATCTTTGTGCAGCTCTCCAAGCGAGGGAGCGAAAACGCGCAGAGTGCACAAAAGATAAGACCCCAAAACGCCGAAGAAACCTGGCAATGGACGTTCTGCTTAATGAAAACAACGCGAAGACCTGCTAATATATTTTGTCCATATATGAATATAATGTATTTTTCTACCTGAAGAAAAAATGTTTATGAAATTGTCATTATTTTCCAAGAGAGAGAGAGAGAGAGAGAGAGAGAGAGAGAGAGAGAGAGAGAGAGAGAGAGAGAGAGAGAGAGAGATGACGTCATGGAGGTGGGCGAAGCATGAGAACCAGCCGGCGAATCATCAAGGAGTGAGGCTCGCGGGTTATAATCAGTAGTAAAGTTGGTAAATATGGCGCCAGGCCAGGTCGTAACCAGAAAAGTTTGGGAACCACTGTCTCAGAGGAACCCAGATGACGCGCTGCGCGTGGCCGCCTGCATGGAGTATATTCAGAGTTGCCAGCCAGCGGGTTTCACCACCGATTACGTCTTTGGGCCCACGAAGCTTGAACTATCTTTTCAATTATTGAAAATTACCTGTGTTTCTTTGCGACATGTAATAATTACACTTCATACAATAAGTGATACTATTGTTAATAAAAATGTAGTTGATCATTCTTACTGTTTTATTTATTGATACACGAGGGAAAATATATGACCGATGCAAGGTTCTCATCTTTAAGAATCTCTCTTGCATGAAAGCTCTTCAAAATCAAGCTGAAATAAACTTGTTAAAAAATTATATTTATATTATAATATTTACGGAGTATCTGCGTAGGGTGTGTCAGTCTCGCCTTCGACGAAATTTATCACAAAACATTAGGGCGTCAAGCAATTCGACAACCCTCTGCCCCAACACTGGGAGGGCCAGGTGTTTGGGTCCGCCTCCAGCATATTTCACTCCGACCTCAACTGACTGCAGGTTGTTGTGTGGGGTGGACCAAGACCTTGAGTGGACGCCTGCCGCTACCTGGAGGGTGAGCAGGTTAAAGGTGATGACGTTTCAGGTCAGAAGTTGAGGGCGGAGTGTAACATTGGAAGCGGAAGCTAGTGTCGCCCACGAAGATCATACAATGGATGATACCCTTTCTGTCGAGATGGCTGACGCCCTTATGTTTTCTGATAAATTTCGTCGAAGGCGAGGCTGATACACTCTAAGCAGGTATTCAACAAATATTGTAATATAAATAATTAATAAAAAGTTCAATTCTTCTTGATTTTGCAGGGCTATCATGCAAGTATGATTTTCAAAGAGGAGAATCTTGCATAGGCCATTTACTTTCTCTCGTTTACCAATAAATAAAACAACGAGAATAATCAACTACACTTTTATTAACAATAATATCACTTATTGTAATTGTTACAAGTCCCAGAAAAGCACAGATAATTTACGATAACTGAAAGAAAAATTCAAACGTCGTGGGCCCAAAGACACAATCGGTGGTGACACCTGGTAAGGATGAATATACCTCATTCCGATTTCTGTTTATGAGACCTCTCTATGATGATCCTGCCTCAAGGCTACTCCGCTCCTAGACCTGGGGCGCTCTACAATGCACTCCTCGGCAAAACTGAGTCCCCCCCCCCCCCCCCACACACACACGCATACTTCAACAGTTGGAGATTTTATATATCCATCATTTTATGTCTTTAAACGTTCAAATTAATTAGGTTAATAAAGATCTTGTTTGTCTAGAACAGTGCACTACATTTAATTTCGTTAGTTATGATATTTTAAGTTTTGTGATATATATGAAAACTGCATTTTTATCAAAAAAAACATATATTAAGAATCACTGATCAAATATATGACAATAATTTTTTTTTGTTCTTTTAGAAAATGATTTGATCATGTTTCTATCTTATTTTCATTAAAAACAAGGCAGAAACTGACTGAGACATTTTGAAATATGATTCATAAAGTTCTTTCTAGTGCTCACATATGTGTAATGGCAAATTATAATGATATTATTCACGTATTAATACGAAGAATCATTATTAACTTGGTACTATGAGGACGTTGAAGGGTGGAAAGGCATCTGGGATCCCTAATATCAGAGCAGATGTGCTGAAAGCCGAAAGTGAAGTCATGATCCATGGGTTACGCGCTGTGGTGTTTGCCGCGTAACAGTTCGATACCATTCGCCTTGACTAGTAAAGGGATTTGGTCCTCCCTATCTGGAAAGGAAAAGGAGACCGACAGAACAATTATACTGCTCATTGTTCCGGATAAGATGCTCGCTCATCTGCTGCTGATGCGAATTTGACCTTATCTGCTAAAGTTTCAGAGACTTGAGCAATCCTAGTTCACTCCCGACAAATCAATAACTGACCTGATCCTAGCACTTCGAGTCTTTATGGAACGCCGACGTGAATTTCGACAGGGGCTGCTCGCAGCCTATGACGACCTCAGGAAGGCTTTTGACTCATTGCATCGTGAGGCACTTTGGGACATTCTGCGGATACGTGGGATTCCTGCAAGAATTATTGAGCTGATGACTAGCCTACACTCTGGGACTGAGAGTTCTGTGGAGTAAGGCAGGGGTGCGTCTTTACTCCATAACTTTTCAAGACTTGTATGGGCAAAGTTGTTAATCAAAGTCGTTGCGAAGTATCTGCCGACGACATCATGGTCACTGATCTTGTATTTGTTGATGATGCTGTTATTCTCGTGTAATCGCTGGAAGTCATGGTACTGGCTCTGGAAGTGCTACATAATAAGGCAAAGCCTCTGGGATTGAAGGTCTCCTTGGCCAAAACCAAGGTCCAGTCGTTTGGAGGCTTGCTGGATAACACAGTTCAGTCTGTTCAGGAATGTGGTGAGGATGTCTGTCCCAAAAAATTTCACCTACCTTCCTAGCGTTGTGCATAACAATAGTGAGTCTTATCAGGAAGTCACTCGACGGATTGGCCTGGCCCACAATGTTATGGACTCGCTCAACATGAGTATATGGCGTTGTCGATATCTTTGCAGGCGGACAAAGATTCGAATCTTTAAGATTTGTTTTAGAAAATTTAGAAAGACAAAAAAGCAAATCTATAAGACGGTAGTGAGGCATTAGAACTTTCACCCGCCTTAGGCACAGGTTATATGTAGGCATACTTCCAGCAGACAGAAAAGATAGATATTGATAGACCAAAGAGATTTATCAGGCAAGGCGTCAGCACGGAAGCACAGGTTCAAAGGACAATAAAAAGGTGCTCCATCATGTCCATAAGCATTCTGGAAATAGAGGCCAGAGAGGGCATAGGAAGCATTATTCTTAAGAATTTTGATAACATGAGATAGTGAAGTCAGAGGGAGGATGGTAAAGGTAAAGTTGAAGGCATACGCTATGGCTGCGCGTGGCCTCAATCTTCAACGCAATCATCTTCAACTCAATCATCTTCAACGCATTGGCCCTTGAGCCTGTGGTGGGAAGAACCCTTTGTCCCGGGACAGAGGGCCAATGTGATATCCGAGTAACTACAGTCTACCTTCCCCAGGTTTCCCTAAATACCCATTTATCGACCAGCCCGAAAGGGAGAATGAAAACCTGGGTATGTTGCACGTCGACTGCCTGGGCAGGAATTCGAACCCAGGCACACTAGCCACTGCACCGAGCAGGCTTGGCGGAGGAAGAATGAACACTAGAAATATGCCCTGAATCATCCGCAGTTAAACATTCAGAGAAAGTTTAAGCGAAGAGTTCAGCTTCAGGGACAGATGTGACAGTTGAGCTGCCATCAGTACAAAGAAGAGATTGGATAGATGAGTAGAACTGTTCGGAATACTTTTGGATAGGTGCTAGAAGTTTCTGGAAAAGAAAGGTTGTTGCATTTTCTTTTACTAAAACAATTTTCGTTGAGTCGAAAAATATATATGGCACGATTCCGGGTAGAAAAGTAAAAATCATGTTGATCAGTGGTACTCAGGTACCTTTTGTGAGCTGCCTCTCTATCTTTAATTAATCACACACGAACAAGTAAGATTGAACCAGGAAGAGGAGTAATGCGCCGGGCACACTCAGAGGGGTCTCTGACCTAGAAGGAGTAATTGCTCCACGGAAAATCGGAGAAGCACATCCTCAGATCATCCCACGGAACTGAAGTATGATCCCAAAAGTCCTGCCTCCTCGGTGGGTCCATAGGCCTTACAGGAGCGATAGTACAGAGTGTGAATATATGGTTGTAATCGAAGTAGCGCAATGGAGAGAACACTTTGACTGAATAAACTGAAGGATTAGAGGTTAGGAAAAGATACAGAATTTTGGGCGTGTCTCCAAAGTGGTCAGGGATACGTATAGGGTGTTGAACCACCTGTTCTAGATTACTGAGAAGAGTAAAGTTGTAGGCTTGTTGATCAGGCTGGTCAGTGAAAGATTATAGCTAAAACTGATGGTGAACATCGATATCTTCAGTGATGGAGATTTAGGGCAGGGAGAGTGAGTCAAGATGTGCTCCATTTTGGAATTCAAATATTGAAAGAGTTTTACATAGTTGGTACATTTAGAGGAAAGATAAAGAGGAGAGTCATATATAGTAACAGGATGACAAATAAGTCTCAGTCAGATGGTGAGAAATTCTTTAGACAAGGTGGTGGGTATTAGCGCAATTGACATCATTGCGTTTACAAGTAGTGCAGCATCCAGCTTTGTAATGAAATTTGGAAAGGAAAAGTACGAGGGAGCAGAGTAGAGATTAGTCAGTAGCCTTAGAAACCTGTGCTTCGGCTTGGAAAAGAATGTGGGGTTTAGAAAGGAATAGAGAGGGTGTTTCACAGAATGGAAATTCGAGCGATGACCGCGATTATAGCATAAGTTGATGAAGATAGAGTTGGAAGAGCTGTCAAAATATCTCTTTAAGTCTGAATCGAAAGGAGTCCGATCTGGGGATATTTCTGGTCACCACCCAAGATGGCGACAACGAGGGTGGGTTATGAAAAAAAATCCATTATTATTATTGATAATCAGGATTTATCATAGAAAAATTATGACATAATGAAGAGACAAATTTGTTGCAATACAATGAGACGATGAACATTAATTAAAGAAATCTAACCTTCCATGCGGGTAACACTTCCGGCCGCCCATTCCTGGCCAGGCAAAGCCGAGGTACCTAATCAACATAGTAACACTAATGTTTTCACATTATAGGAACACTAATATAGTTTCTACAACATCTAAATACTAAAATAAAGGATAGCAAATACTTAAATATTACTGCCGAAACATTCAAAATTTATATCACAGTAAAATACTCCTAACAAAATCCCCCCTCTTGTGTCGCTTAGGGGAGTACAATATTCCACCGAGAAAGTAAGAATCATGGTGACGATCTGACCCAGTGTCAGGTCACCGACTCTGTGACAATATATATATATATATATATATATATATATATATATATATATATATATATATATATATATATATATATATATATATATGTGTTTGTGTGTGTGTGTGTGTGTGTTTATATATATATATATATATATATATATATATATATATATATATATATATATATATATATATATATATATATATATATATATATATATATATATATATACAGTGGTGGGCACCGCTAACCGAAAAGTTAGCTTCGCTAACTGGTAATCCACTATGTAAAAAGTTAGCTTAGCTTACGCTAAACCGCTAAACTGATAAAGAAATTAGTGGAAGCTAACGCTAACCGCTAACCTCTAACTTTTTTGTGTATGGATTTAGCTTAGGTTTAGTATCTTGGCTGTAAAACCCTTACAGACAGACCTAGTGACCTGAAATTTCAATATGTTGTAGCTTAGCCGTAGAGCTTTCCAGAACGGTATAGCATGTCAAAATCAGATGATGATCAAACTGGGTGGCATGCACTGGGTGTGTCCTCTTGAAATGTGACTTCGAGTTGTAAAGGCTCGCCGTCTGTCTGTTAATGATGCTCCTTTTGGGGTGGCACATGACGCTCCGGAAGTGCAAGACATTGGCGTTCGTCATATCTCTTCATTTAAGGATAAAGTGTTTCTCCTGTTGGGGCCACGGGTTCTGGAACTTCTGGGACTCCTGGCCGTCAGCTTGACTGTCCTCCTCCTCACCTACAGCTGCTGCCGGCTCTTCAACAGGGTCAACATCCTCAGGCGGAGCAAAAACGTCCTCTTTCGGATCACCTTCCATGACGTGGATAATGATAAACAAGGCGACAATAATGAACGCGACTACACGGGGACAACGTCGCAGCTGAACTGAACAAAGAGCCCAACAAGCAACAACAAGAAGAGAAGAGAAAGAAGCCTCCAGTTTATCCTAAATTCGTATATTTTACCCAAGATTTCCCGCAAATTTACGCATTATTTACTTTTTTCCATAACTGACACTTTTATTTTTATTATTTGAAATTTACTTCTTGTCAGGTGGAAAATATCAAATTCTTGTTATTAAATCCCGAGGTCAAAGAATTGGAAATGGAAGATGTATTAGGCTACCTTTAAATACCCCAAAGTTTCCCTGCCTAATAATTGTCCAATTACCCTACATTAAGGCGTAATTTACCCAATAGTGGAAGCCCTGGAATTATTGGGCCATGTGGCTCAATTGGTGCTGTGTCTGCCCACAACGGACAAGAACAAACCTGTATGAATTTTTAGCGGACTGAAGTTAGCGGAGGAGGAACTTCATTTAGCGGAAGCCAATGGACATGTTTCCGGTTCTGGGAAGAGACTAGAAATGCATTGTGCCACGTACCAATGATAACGTAGTGCACATATTACGTCCTATAAATCGCTAGTTGACTGGATATTGGAGAGAGATATCTCAAATTCTTCTCATTTCACGGGGAGAAGCCACCATTAGCTCGTGACGTCATCAGGCTGAAGCGGAGTACAGCAGACGACAGTACCAGTGTTGTGTCCATTGTTTTTTTTTATCAGCTATGGCCACTTCAGCTCCAAACTGCGCCTAACAGGTATGTTATAGGTGCTTACAGAACACCTTAAGAGTGTTGGAAATATGTTATATTATTAAAATGGGAGTGAAATCAACCGATTCGCCTCTGCTCTGCAGAAAATAGTTGAGTTCACTATTAAAAGTTAGTCCGAGGGGGATATATAGAGAATAATCAAGGTTGAATTATTAGTATTATGGAAACTTACCTAGCCTAACCTAGAGAAAACAATGCCTCTGGAACATCAGAGGGAGAGAATCAACGCCTGAAGATGAATAAGAAGAAAACGAATGCAGACCAATATTTTATAATCAGAGGACGTGACAATAGAGAGAATAGTTGAGTTCACGATGAAAAGTTAGTTCGAGGGGAAACTAAAGAAAATTACTACAGGATTCACTAGCACGGACAGAAATATCTTACGTGGAGTACTTTTGTCCGTATATATATAATCTTGCACATTGGCACGAATCACCAACGACTGCGGGTTACGTCTCCAGGCAATGCTAGCCACTAAAAACATACACCACAACACGAAATCTCGGAGTCACACAAAGTTGGCGGCCTGCTGACTGCATCGTGACGTCACGACCAATCAGCACCCGTTTCCAGGTCACGTGATTTTTCCTCAACTTTAATCCATATTTTATACCACATTTACTATTTTACATGAAGAAAAAATAGCACCATAGCTGAATTTAAGGCCTATTTTATCCATACAGACAGAATTTGAAATAAATATATTGACCGGAAACATGTCCATTGGTCCGCTAACTGTTTCCAAAGTTAGCGAAAACGCTAAACAACTAATAAAAAAAAGTTAGCTTCGCTAATTAGCGGTTAGCGGATTAGCGAAACCGTGCCCAACACTGTATATATATATATATATATATATATATATATATATATATATATATATATATATATATATATATATATATATATATATATATATATATATATATATATATATATATATATATACAGTATATGCGGATGTGTGTGTGTAGGATGGGGTAAGTGTGTTGCATGCGAGAGTGCATGCATGCGTGTGTGAGTGTTTGTGTGTACGTTTTTCATTCACCTTGCTCTGATCAGGCCAGCCTAGTTCCCTCCCCGAATGAGCTTGGAGCTCAGGTGGCGACGTTTCTCTCGTTTAAGCTAGAACTTCTCACCATACCCACACACAACAGAAAAGAGAGACACAACTACCGACTTCTACTCGGCAGCCATTCACTGCTGGGTTCTTAAGGGTAAGAATTATTAAAAACTCCCCATCCGTCTTCAAAGGGCCAGGAAATCGACCCCAGGACCTCTCTATTGAGTAGAGCGTGTTAACCACTGCACTTTGTAGTTCTGTTGTGTGCGCCCGCGCGAGCGCGTGTGTGTGTGTGTGTGTGTGTGTGTGTGTGTGTGTGTGTGTGTGTGTGTGTGTGTGTGTTTACAGAAGTGAGTCAATCTAATAAGTCCCGTCTCAAAAGGCCTTGTTTTTTCACAACTGGGTTAGTCGCCTTCGGAGGTGCTTGACCATCACCCTTGGAGGCGGGACACAATCCCTGATTGCCCCCAAGCGTGCTAACCACGACACTGTGGAGCCTCGTATCACATACATCCCGGGAGATGTGTGTGTGTGTGTGTGTGTGTGTGTGTGTGTGTGTGTGTGTGTGTGTGTGCACGTGTGTGTGTGTGTGTGTAATGATTCAAATGAGTGTTTCTGGCTAATGCTATATGGTCGCCGTATTAATTCAAACATGCGATGGTACCGCGAATATCATGGTCACCCTAAAGAACAAAATCGTCACTCACCTCGATGGAGGGCACGGCTGTAATTTCTTGAGACAGCCAAGGGGATTTTTTTTCTCCTGCTCGGCCGAGGGATTGTTTGTGTTGACACTTGTTACACACTCAGCATCACAACACTCTGTACCTCTGCTTTGATCACTTTGCCTTTGCCTTTCACTTCACCCCCAGTCAGCTCATTTCTTTCTAGTGAGGTTTCAAGGTGACTATTTTTGTTTTGCTACATCACTGATGGCATATGTTGATGCTGGAGTTACCTCCTGTAGTCTGTAGGGAGGCAGACACGTGAGGTACAGCTAGGCTGATTAGCACAATAAAAGGTATTGTAACATGCAGAAAGCTTATTTATTATCTCATGACAATGCCATGACAATTAGCCACAGACTCACCTCACTTCAGAAAATAGTACAACTGAATTGTTTACATTAAGTATGAGCTCCCAATAAATTAGTAAATAAAACGATACTAAACAGTTCAAACATTTTAACACAAAAACATTTCTGAAAGAGCTAGTTAATAAATCAGTGATATCTCTGATAATCTTTAAGCAACTATCTTTCATGTTTGTGAGAGGTATTCTCGGGCGGAGAAAGAGGGAGTGTCGGGACAAAGCACTTCGTCTGCATGAGACACGGTGGGTCAGCCTCTACTTGTCGCTGACAAGAAGCGACCCACACTAACATACGTATTGCTGATACATTAGTATTTTGTTATCATTCGTTGTTCCTCGAAAATGAAGTTTCTTCCAGAATCACAGTTTTTGTCACTTCCCACTTGTCACTGTTCTTAATGTTCAGCATCAGATCGAGCAGAAATGTGCTATTGCATCGTGATCACACCTCCCAACACCTTCAGCATTTTCAACTGTTGTTACTCCTAGCAGACGCTCTCCTCCCCTGCCACCGCATTGGCCTTCCGCGAGTTGTCTTATCAAGACCCTCCCCAAGTCACAATTTTCCACGTTTAAGAGAACGAAGGCGTATGCTTAGTACAGTATAATGCTTTTCTTCAACTGTTATGGATCATATTAATTTTCAAAATTAGATATATATATTTTTTTCTTTTCAGTAGCATTTCCGCTTATATTGATATTTTCGTGGGGTGCTGTCTTGCCTGCTAAACAACACTAGGTAAATATTACACTATGTCATTGGCTTTGATCAATCCATTCCTCCAAACATGAACACTAAAAATAAATAACAAAGAAGGCGAGATCAAGGGAGTTGCTAGAGCCAGAGGAGGCTGGTCACTCCCACTTAACACCGGTAGCTGCTGGTGGTCACGCCGCTAGGCCTGCGTCTCGCCGCCTCTGAGCCCTTCAATAGCTACGCAGGGACTGCCGACGGCTGGAATGAGGAACTCCTGACCTTGAGGTTGCGTCGTGGAGCCGCGACGGCACACGCGGAGTGGACACTTGGGGTGGCAGTACTGGCCGAGAGGAGAGGCAGGTAGAGTCCGGGTGTGCCTCTCGCCTCCTCATAGGCCTGTCTGGGATGCAGCCCACCACTCCACCTGTACCCAGGGCAGCCCCTCCCCCATCTACCATACCTTTATTTACATGCCGGCCCGAGGCTCTCTATACACTGGCGACGTTACCAAATGACTAGCAAAATTAAACTGAAAATAAAAAGAGTACGACAAGTACATATCAATTTTAGTTTAATATAGTATCAAAGATAAAAAAAAGTTAATTGATTGGGATCAGGTATGTAAAAGGGAATTTGCGGGTCAAAAACTAAATACATGGAATTCACAGTATACAGTAAACTGAGTAAATTACAGAAAAAATAATAAGCAACCAATAAACATTACGTTTCAATGAATATTGTTCATATAAATTCTTCCTGGAAGACTTTGATTATTGAAAAATAAATCCACTCCCACTTCAGAACACTATGATCCAGTAGTTCTTAATACCAGTATTTTACCATGATCTTTTAATTCAATTAGGGGGTATTTCCTCTATTACCACTTCCTTTTTCCTTTTGGAATTTTATTCTTCCACTTGATAGTTTTAAACACTTTTGGAGTGTATGATGTCTCATTTGCTGTAAAAAAGTGAATAATAACCATAATATATGACAATTGGGGGAGGATTGTATTACTCACGCGCCGTCATCTCGTTTTCTACTCAGCCAACTGCTCTTTTTGTTGTTATATTGTTATAATGTTACGTTACGTTACGTCACGTTACATAATGCGTTATATATTTTCTACTACCCTTTAAACCTTCCGTAAAAAGAACATTGGGAGTGTATAGATGAAAACAACGGTAAATTCTTTCCTCTATTCGTGGGTTCTCTTTTTTCTTTCTATTTTTCCATTGACAGAATTTAAGCTCTTTTAGTGTTTTGAAGCATCATTTGTTGTGAAATGAATACTAGCCGTTATATGACCACGTCAACGGAGTTAAGATTGGTGATACCTCAATATACTCTCAAAAAAAGGCTTAACATAATTATCAAATGGAATAAAAATACAAAAAAAAACAGGAGATAATAATAAAAGGAATGAAATATCAAAGTGTGAAAATAGACATGAAATGTTGAAATGGGCGTGACCATGATGTCTCAATAGGACTTAAAGCGTACCTAGCATAGCCTATCCATCTATCTGACATGGTTATATTATAGTTAATATTCATTTGCACAACAAATGACCCCTCAAAACACTCAAAAGGGTTTAAAACTAACGAATGGAAGAAAAAAGGTGCATTTCCAATAGAAGCGCTGAAGTCATCCTCAAGCTTTACTTAGCACTAGTTAGAGTTCATCTCGATTATGTGGTTCAGTTTTGGTCAGTCCATTAAGAATGGATATCAGGATGTTAGAATCTGTACAGAGTAAGATGAAAAAAAGTGATTCAAAGGACGGAAAACTTTCCATATGAGGATAGACTTTAGCATTTAAATCTGCATTCTCTAGAGAAGCGAAGGTTACGAGAAGACGTGACTGACATTTGTAAAGGGATGAAGGGCTTTAATAGGGTTTTTTGTTGTTAAATAGTCGGGTAATGCATGTAGCAGTGGGCTTAAGATAGATAAATTCAGATTCAACAAAGA
>NC_066539.1:2260518-2270518 GCF_024679095.1 Eriocheir sinensis
TCCCGTCAGGACCTGGCGACTTGTTCTTCTTAAGCTTATCTATCTCATCCTGAACTACTTGCCTGGTAATGATTATATCCCTCAATTTATCGCCATCCCCGCCCTCGTACACCTGAACTCTTTTCGGTATAGTCGTTCGATCCTCCTGTGTGAATACTGAAAGGAAGTAGTCGTTCAACAATGTGCTCATATTTTCGGAATTTTCTATTAGCTCCCCTGTGTTTGTTTTCAGCGGTCCAATTTTCTCCCGTGTTTTTGTTCTATACAACTGAAAGAAGCCCTTAGGATTACTTTTCGCCTCATTTGCTACTTTGATCTAATAGTTCCTTTTTGCTATCCTGGTGTTTTTCTTAACTAATCTAGATAGTTCGACGTACCGGCCCCTGAGATGTGTTTCCCCATTCTTTATTTTCTGATAAATTCCCTTCTTTAACCCAATCTCGTGTTTTAGTCCACGAGTCATCCACTTAGGATCATTATTTTCTATGTGTTCGCTGTGGTATATGCTGTCCTTGCCCCTCTACTATTACTCTAACTAAATTATTGTAAGACATTTCTACCTGGTTCTCCTGGCTCTCCAATCCGCAGTTCTGGCCCTCATGAATCCCTAGATTATCCCAGTTTACCCCTTCAAGATGTCTTCGAAGCCCCTTGTAATTTGCTCTTCTGAAATCTGGCACTAACACTGGGTTTGGTTCGCGGGTTACCGCCCAGTCTAAGCTCATATATGTGTGTGTGTGTGTGTGTGTGTGTGTGTGTGTGTGTGAGAGAGAGAGGTGAAGACGGAGGGATGATTAAAACATGGAAAACATGGAAATGCAGGCAAAAGAAAGCCTATTGGCTCATTACGAGGTTGCCCGCTATGGTGATTTAATCTGCTCGACCGCCACATGGGGTCTGGGGAGCAGATGAAAGCACCTCGACATTGAGGAGCAGATGAAAGCACCTCGATATTGAGGAGCAGATGAAAACACCTCAATATTCAGTTTACTCCCGACGCAGCGATGTGACGGTCGATTCTATATTTGAAGTTGATAGTATTCGCATTTACTACTTCTGAAGGAAGATTGTTCCAGTGACGGATGACTCGGTTTGAAAAAAAACTCCTTCCAATGTCTGTGTTACATCGACTAGACTGAATGGGTAAACCGTTATTTTTAGTTCTTGAGTTGGTTTGCAGTTCAAAGAATTTGGAGTAATCGAAAAGAAAATAAAGAAGGAACGAATGAAAAAATAACGTCAGATAAAGACAGGAAAACAATAATTGAAAGCAGGATGGGAGTCTTAAAAAAAAGGAAACACCGAAAACAATATCGAATCGCCACATTCTCTCTCTCTCTCTCTCTCTCTCTCTCTCTCTCTCTCTCTCTCTCTCTCTCTCTCTCTCTCTCTCTCTCTCTGTATCTATCTATCTCTTTATCTATCGACCTATCTATCTATTCATCACTAACATATATGAACGAAATATTAATGATACAAAAATAGTCATAGATAACAATTATAATGATGGAAAATACAAACGTTATACGGCCGTAGTCTCAATGAATCTCTTCCCCCTTCCCGCGAGGAAACAAGGCTTCGTGGACCAAACTGTATTCTCAGTGACGAGGAGTGTCTTTGATGCAGCGCGCGAAGCGGCGAGCGGGAAAGAAATGAACTAATTTTCTCTCTTGACGAAGAGGAGGTGAAGGCCCGCTCTTCGCCAATATCTTTGCACATTTAATGCTTTATTACAACATTTTTCCATGATGCTGTATTATTAATTGGGTATAAGAACAATTTAAATTTTCTAGGCCTTATATAAAAAGTCATACAATGCGAGAAACATTATTTTTTTCTGTTTATTCAAGACTTCACGGTTTCTATGATAATTTAAGCCAGCACTGGAAAACACCTCCCAGCCAGCACGCCCCGCCCTTCAGACTCAACTACTCACAACAGTTCTCCTTTTTAAGCGTTTGTAGGGCTGGCACTTCAAACCATAAGCATGAAGATTCCTGGGATGAATTTAAAAGTGACGGACTTACAGCTAGGCTTCGGCCTCCGGGCGAATGTTTCACAAGTCTGTATGAATATGTGATGGTATATGCCACTCCGTGCTGGGCTTTCCACAGCCAATCTCCAAACTCGTGACGTCACCTCTGGGTGGAGCTTAGCAAAGCTCAGTTGATGCTACCATTTTCCACCCACTGATAGGAGATCTAAGGCTAGTTAAAAATATATTTACAAGGGAGAAATAACGAAGGGAGAAAGAGATCTCATGGAACAGGAGGAGAATAAAGAAAATAAAAGCAGTTTATTCTAACGAGGTCTCCTTAGCTCCGCCCACAGGTAACGGGACGATATCAGAGCGAAGCAAACATCGCCACGGGTACCAACCAATTAAACCCATCAATGTAAATTTTCTGCTATATATACTGTATGTCACTGTATCAAGCACTGCTTACGTAAGTACTTGCCACACAATATTTTCCATTATAGAAATGTACCTAAAATGCATTAATGTTTCGGTTTTCAACGTTTGTTTGATTTGTAGTAGTACCAACACTACACGGAAAGATTGTTTCGAAGGGGAAAGAGAAACTAGGGTTTGATAATATCTCTTCACGGCAACACACTCTAAGCGACGCTTCGACGAAGAGGGAAGAGCTTCACTGAAAATTCCGCCGATAGTATTTTTAACGAGAGTGAGAGAGAGGTGTCATGGTGAGTCACGTCAAATTTGGCTGAAGCTTGTATACCTGAGGATTAAGTGAGGGGCTCCATGGGTGCGCCTGTAGCCTACCTGGATGGTCCCTTGAGTATCGACAAACCCTTTACCCCCCAATATCCGAGTTGGAGCCCGGGAATAGTGGGAACCCCGCCTTATTATAAAGGGACTCTACTCAACTCGACTCAACGTCCCATCGCCACGGACTGATGCGCTGCGCTCTCTACAGCTCCACTGCCACGTATTCGTATGCCACTATTGCTCATGGTTGTTGGGTATTGTATGTAGAATTATTAATATGAGAGCTTCGTAATTTTGTCGTGTCTTTCCTGTACGCTGCCCCGGGGGACTGCCGCCTCCGTGGCCGCCGCCCTTCCACCCGCCGCGGAGAGTTAATTTATTACCTATGGAAGTTTCCTTGTCACGCCTATTCCAATGATAGGTGTAGCCGACTGATATGCTATCTGAAATTTGATAAATCAAACAGATGCACTCAGGTTGTAAATGTTTAACAAGATACAGAAAAGTAATAACACTTTAGGTGTGTAGAGGCTTGTGTTGACACTTGGCGGCCAGCAGCTGGCGACGAGGCGAAGGAAGAGGAGCCCCTGCAGTGTTGTGGCCCGCCGCTAACACCACCAACACTGCTCTCTGGTCATGGTCAGACTAAAAAACAGGTAAAGTACCGTACGTTAACACTGCATCAGCCCCAAGGTAATATCTTATTGGTAAAATTCTAGTGTTTCCCCATACTCCCCCATCCCCCCAAAACAAGCTAATGGGGACCTGTGGGAATGCGGGGTTCAGATGGGACACAGAATCATGCAATTCACAACATTTATCACCAGAAAAATATGAACCACGTAAGAAAATCGGGTAAATTTGTAGCACTTCACCAGTCTCGCATTTCCGAACGAAACTAGTTTTTTTCGGTAGTTTTCGGCCTGTTTTGAATGAATATGCGTGTCATTTCTATCGCAAATCACGTGGTTTTTTTTTACCCCCCCCCCCCTTCCAACCAAGAGACTAATGATTTGCGATAAAAAATTTAGAGCACATTCATTCAAAACAGACCGAAATCTACCAGAAAAAACTAGTTTCGTCCACACAGGTGCATTTAAACTAAACATAACCCTAACATAACCTAACCTAACCTAACCTAAAACTAACCTAACCTAACACTAACCTAACCTAACCTAACCTAACCTAACATAACATAACATAACATAACCTAACCTAAAACTAACCTAACCTAACCTAACCTAACCTAACCTAACCTAACACTAACCTAACCTAAAACTAACCTAACCTAACACTAACCTAACCTAAAACTAACCATCAGAGCGGTCGTGTGTCACGTCCTGGCCTTGACCGCCCTCCCTCCCTCCCTCCGTTATAAATGATTTCCGAGGGGTGTTTATGGGGATGAATTTACTCAGAATGCGGAGCTCTTTCTAATGGTCAGGGTAAGAAAAGCCATCTCTAGACTGGTGTACTCCTACAATAATACCGAAAATCGTTGGTTGGGTGAAACTAAATTGTCCAAAAAATTATCTTTGCGATGAATTTAGTGTTCCTCATACGAAAACCATTCATTCCCCCAGGTCCTCAAGCTTGTTTTGGGAGAGAAGCATGCAGTCTCGAAATGTAGCCTATTATGCTATACTCCTCGCCCAATCTAGCAACACTCATACGTACGCATACAGAAAATCACAAAGTACCTAGTTTAATGTAAAATAACCTAAACTAATCTGGATCTGGATCTGGATAATAATGCGCAGGGCATCCGTATAGGTGCATAACATGCATGTTTGTGTTGGCTGTTGGGGGGATGGGGGAGCCGAGTGTGCAGGGGAGGGAAGTGAATCAAGTGTAATTGTTAGTGTTGGTGTGTTGTGGTGACAAGTGAGTGTGTATTTGTTTTCTGAATGAGTCTATTGTACCGCAGTCTAAAATCTGTTGAGGGAGGCTGTTCCAGTCACGTATTGTGTGTGGAAAGTATGAGTGCTTGTATGCGTCAGTGTTAGTGTGATATGTTTGGTATTTATGGATGTGTTACAAGTACGTAGGCTGTTTGCATTGTGTAAGTATCGTATGTATTTGGATCAGTGTCAATGTGAGTGTTTGTGATCATATGGTATACTGACCGGTACCATGCCGTATAGCCAGTACTGTTAGTACCTGTACCCATACCAGTACCTGCCCAACCCTACGGTGCCACGGTGACGTGTCTGTTTGTTTACGATCTGCTGAACAGCTGCTTTTTTTTAGAGTTTTGTGGTTATGATCCAGTTTATATTACGTGTTTCTGATTTTTATTATCTGATTTTTATAGAAAGAATCATCCATTAGTAAATAATTCCCATGGTATATGCTTAACCCTTTCAATATGTGATGCAGACGTCTGCGTCACAGTATGGAAAGGGTTAAGAGGAAATGGAAAAGGATTAATCCTCTTCTAAACCTCTTAACCCGTACAGTACCGGCCGATTAAAATATTTTTGGCTTGCCCAGTACTGGCCTTTTTATTTTATTTTGGGCTTAAAAATGTTTCATGTGATGGGAAAAGTGAAAAAAACAAGAAAAAAAAAATGTTATAGACCTTTTCGCAGAACTCCATGTAGTGTTACCACGGTGTGGCTGGAAATGGCCCCTGTACGTGATCGATGGTAAGGATTTGACAAGTGATAGAGGCCAGGTAACCCACTTTTGTTGCACACAGGTGTAGAATATTCCAGAGAGCACCATTTCATGGGGTATATGTATGGGGTTTTCAGAATTTTCAGGACAGTAGAATGTCGTGTTACAAAGGCGGCTCAATATAGCCTATATCCTCCTCATCTGGCACATGATCCTTGTCCAAACCAGAGTCTGAGAGTGCTCCCACGTCGTCTTCAGATGATGAAACCTCAAACTCGCTGTCTATCACCATATGGCAAAAGGAATTGGCGGCCACAACATTGTTTAGACTTGATCTTGATCTTGATGTCACAAGTGGCTTGTGATTCCTCCCCAGCTTTGGTAGTGTTTGCCAATGCTTAACCCGCAAACTGCTGTACGCCTTCTGGGCGGCTGAGCGGTAAGCTGCTGTAAGCCTTCTGGAAGCGGGCTTTTCAAACAGGCGCCAAAAAGTTTCCGCCGCGGCTTCAGATACTGCCAGAAAAACATTTTTGTGATAGAAAAATCTAAGAAATATGCAGGATACAACACATTTCGAGCTACAGATATGTGTATTGTAATATTTATGACACGTTTATGTAACTTAGATATCATTTATTGAAGGTCAATCTCTCGCTGATATAGCCGCACTAGGCGATGCACTCAGAATCTCAGTCCCGCAGCTTACGGGTTAAAACGCACTCACGCAGTGTTGCCATTGTCTGCAGCAGTCTCTGTTGCAAAAATAAACCTGCTACATCAAATGTAACAGTGTTTAGCAAGCCCAAAGTGTATACGCGTCATTAGTATTTCCTGCAACCATAGGCGCTGACGCGTATACAAGTCGCTATTACTGTATGGGTTAATCTTCTTCCATTTCCTCTTAATCCTCTTCTAAACCTCTTCAGAGGAAATGGAAGAGGATTAAGTGGTTTAGAAGAGAATTAATCCTCTTCCATTTCCTCTTAACCCTTTCCATACTGTGACGCCGATGTCTGTGTCACCGTATTGAAAGGGTTAAGCACCTGAAGTTTGAAAAGAAAATGGCAGAGTTTTTGTGAAAGTGAGATTTTAATGACTATGTGTTTGTAAAAATGTTACATAAAGTACAGTACTGTTTATTCTACGTATAGCTGATGAATAATGCTGTTTATGATATTTTATGCTGTTTTTTGCATGCGTACATCATCCTTTCCTTAGGAAAGGCTGAATCCTCCACAGATTGACCATAAAGTTTGGACAGGCTCCTCGAAAATTCCTCTGCTGCCTCCTTTGTGCAGTTAGGGAAAAATCTGCAAATGTGCAAATTGTGAATAGTGAATCTGCTAATACTGGGGGACAGGTGTAGTAAAACTTCATGAATGTTAAACTAAATTTTCAATGCTTGTACATTTATAAAATGACGTTTACCTGTATATTAATGATAATAATTAAGAACAATAAAAAGTGCCTGAACATATCATATCTTGTATAAAACTGGTAAAAGATGGATATCCAAAGGAGCAGAATTGCAACCCAATAATTGTAGAATTCAGGACATACATTCAGAAAATCAGGGGGAGAGATGAAATTACAGCATTTGCTAAAGCAAGCTGAGAGAGGTTGATGACATTAGGGAGGGCCGTTCTCTTGCATTTGAATAATAATGGCTGAAGATGATGGTGATAAACCAAACAGAGATTAACTTTATTTCTTATTTCCTTTTGCTCTATCACTACACCTACAGTTATTTTGCATCAGGGTTCATAGGATATAAGGGGGATAAATTCCTTTCTCAAAGGCATTTCAAGCCATTGGAATTTTTATAAATAGTCTATATGCTTATAATTTATCTTCATAAGTGAACACAGAAAAATATTAGAGGTATTGCATTGCTCTAAATTATGAAGAAAGTTTCTCCAAAATTTAAATAATAGATTTTGGTCTGCTCTGTCAAGGTCAGAAAATAAAATATTAGTAGCACATGGCTAGTCATATGCTGCTGATGCATTTGATAATTATGAAGTAAAGGAAAATTAAATTGAAAACATTGAATATGTATATCAAACAGTTTGAAATGAAGTGAGACAGGCAGTGTTTATGGTGTGACTGGCCTGCATCACATTGTTATCTGAGGACTATGCTCCACCACAAACAGTGGTCCATGAATTTCTGATTTCTGTTTTTTCCTAAATTAGGTTCAGGGGTTTTAAAGATTAAAATATTACATGAATTTAAATTTTCACGAATGCAGTCCATACACAAGATCAGAAGACCAAATATATATTTATGTAAATCCCCTTCAATAACTAGCAATCTACTACTGTATTATCATCGGTTGATATTGATCTTTTCAGACAATAAGTTACTAGTGTCAGCCAGTGTACCACCATGCAGCTGTTGTGAGTACAAGCCGTTACTGTGTTATGAGAGGAAATATCACTTTCCTGTCCCTTGCATTGCCAATGCCACCTGTGTTGTTACTCTTCAATGATTATCACCTGCTTGCATTTCTACACAGCCATTCACAAATCATAACATACATGTACTGTGAAGTTTGGGTTTGCTTAAATTATGCTATTTAAATGAGTTACATGCAGTACTTTAAATCAACAATTTGGATAGTGTGTCAGAAGTTTTGAATGCATGTTAGAAAATAGTTTTCAGTGTCTTCTTCCACATGCAGTGTTATCAGTATGCTTGGGTTTAATTCCCAGCCTCTCTATGACTGGGTTTGATTCCCAGCCTCAGTATGCCTGGGTTTGATTCCCAGCCTCAGTATGCCTGGGTTTGATTCCCAGCCTCAGTATGCCTGGGTTTGATTCCCAGCCTCAGTATGCCTGGGTTTGATTCCCAGCATCAGTATGCCTGGGTTTGATTCCCAGCATCAGTATGCCTGGGTTTGATTCCCAGCATCAGTATGCCTGGGTTTGATTCCCAGCCTCAGTATGCCTGGGTTTGATTCCCAGCCCCAGTATACCTGGGTTTGATTCCCAGCATCAGTATGCCTGGGTTTGATTCCCAGCCTCAGTATGCCTGGGTTTGATTCCCAGCCTCAGTATGCCTGGGTTTGATTCCCAGCATCAGTATGCCTGGGTTTGATTCCCAGCCTCAGTATGCCTGGGTTTGATTCCCAGCCCCAGTATGCCTGGGTTTGATTCCCAGCATCAGTATGCCTGGGTTTGATTCCCAGCCCCAGTATGCCTGGGTTTGATTCCCAGCCCCAGTATGCCTGGGTTTGATTCCCAGCCTCAGTATGCCTGGGTTTGATTCCCAGCCTCAGTATGCCTGGGTTTGATTCCCAGCCCCAGTATGCCTGGGTTTGATTCCCAGCCTCAGTATGCCTGGGTTTGATTCCCAGCATCAGTATGCCTGGGTTTGATTCCCAGCATCAGTATGCCTGGGTTTGATTCCCAGCCTCAGTATGCCTGGGTTTGATTCCCAGCATCAGTATGCCTGGGTTTGATTCCCAGCCTCAGTATGCCTGGGTTTGATTCCCAGCATCAGTATGCCTGGGTTTGATTCCCAGCATCAGTATGCCTGGGTTTGATTCCCAGCCTCAGTATGCCTGGGTTTGATTCCCAGCCTCAGTATGCCTGGGTTTGATTCCCAGCATCAGTATGCCTGGGTTTGATTCCCAGCCTCAGTATGCCTGGGTTTGATTCCCAGCATCAGTATGCCTGGGTTTGATTCCCAGCATCAGTATGCCTGGGTTTGATTCCCAGCCCCAGTATGCCTGGGTTTGATTCCCAGCCTCAGTATGCCTGGGTTTGATTCCCAGCATCAGTATGCCTGGGTTTGATTCCCAGCCTCAGTATGCCTGGGTTTGATTCCCAGCCTCAGTATGCCTGGGTTTGATTCCCAGCATCAGTATGCCTGGGTTTGATTCCCAGCCTCAGTATGCCTGTGTTTGATTCCCAGCCTCAGTATACCTGTGTTTGATTCCCAGCCTCAGTATACCTGTGTTTGATTCCCAGCCTCAGTATGCCTGTGTTTGATTCCCAGCTTCAGTATACCTGTGTTTGATTCCCAGCCTCAGTATACCTGTGTTTGATTCCCAGCCTCAGTATACCTGTGTTTGATTCCCAGCCTCAGTATACCTGTGTTTGATTCCCAGCCTCAGTATACCTGTGTTTGATTTCCAGCCTGAGTATCAGGGGTGTGGAGTCAGATATAAAAAAATTCTGACTCCGACTTCAACTCAGGAAATTTTAAGGTTGTGACTCTGACTCTGGCTCCTATTCCACCCCCCCTCCCCCTACCCCTCTTCTACAGTACCATTGACAGTACGGTGGTAGGGAATTCAAACCCAGCTGCACCACATCACATAGCACACCCAGTCACACCACATCACACATGACACCCAGCTACACCACACCTTACACCACACCACCACACATCATACCCAGCTACACCACACCACACTCAGCCACACGACACACTACATCCAACTACACCACTCTCCACATCGCACCCAGCCAAACCACACAACGTCATACTCAGCCACACCATACTTATCACGAGCCACACCATGTCAAACATCACACCCAAGTACACCATTCACCACATCACATCTAGCCACACATCACTGCCAACCACATCATAGAAAATCACACTACATCCCATAGTCCCCACACAAAATAACACCATACC
>NC_066539.1:2273018-2338018 GCF_024679095.1 Eriocheir sinensis
TAAAAGAGAAGTGTAAATAAGCAGAAGAGAGGAGGAAACGTGCAGCGATAAAACCACACAGGTAACAAGAAGAAGACGCGCCCACTTGGTGCGGCGTGAACACGAAACACAACACACAAGACAACACTGCCTTGGCGCATCAGTCACCAGTGTGCTGAGTACCTCGGCGGTGATGATTAAAGCGGCTATTACTCGGGAACAATGTTGGTGGAGCAGGGTGTTTTTCCTGACATGACTGTTGGGCGATCGTGGGGCGGATTAGTCTGGAGCTAGTATTTCTGCTGTGCAGCAGTCCGGTCAGCTGACGTCTTCTGTGATACATGTTCGAAAGAGCGGATATCCGTTGATGACTAAAGTGTTTGCTGTAAACGCATTTTTGTTTCTCATTGTAAAAATAACTGTATTAAAACATAATATGATTGAAATAAATTAATCAACATCTATTTCTACTTGAAAGTGGGTATAGTCCCTGAAAGTCAAGATCAAGACCAAGATTGCCCATCGAACGTAGCATTCCCGTGTGATTAGTTCCCTCAGTAGCTCGGCGAAAGTTACCGCTTGCACACTGCGCAGTGAGTGAATCTACCAACCAACCCTTTTGTTTACCATTTCAAAGTCACAGCTGCTCGGGGTGAGAGCAGTGTAATTCTTCAACCAACAGTGGAACACTTTGAACACAAGAGAAGGATACATAGCAACATATGGAATCATAGTCATAATTATTGTAAGTAAGGTGGATAAATGTAATGCTGCATACACATTAAGTTCAGGGAAAATGTGGAGTTTAAAAAAAAAAAATTAAATAGATCTTGCCCAATTATAGGTGCATCATATATGTGCGTCTTATATGGCGGGAAATATGGTATACGTATACATAGCTGGGCACGATAACAGAAAACCTTATTCCCGATACCCGATAACTGATAATGGAAAACCTTATTGGTGGTAACCGATATTCGTTAACTGGAGACACAAATATAGGTGATAACCGATACCCGATATAAATCCACAATTCCGATACTAGCTAGCGATAAGTCCGATAGGCAAAACGATAATATATTGATATTTCAAATAAAAAAGATGAATTCAAATTTTCATTATCTGTATTTTAGAAAACTTACAAAACCTGAAAACCACACATTGACACGTACATATGATATGGACGGTAATACTAGAAACGCCTGAACCGGTGTTGTGTCATTTGGTGTCCCCACCGTCAAAAGCTGGCGCTTTGTTTACAAACACTGGTCTCTTGTGAACTGCGCATGCCACGTGCCACGCCGCCACGTGCTAACACAAGCCGCTGGTTTCTGTTTACGCTCTTTACAACGGGATCACAAATTTCAGGCAGTGAATAATCATTTTTGGGGCAAAGTTAAATGATTTTTCTCTTTGATATATAGTGTTTTTTGAGTCTAACATAAAAAAATAACCTAGTATTTTCATGTTGATGATCTAAGTATGAAATCTCCTCACCGAAGATATTTCATACCCCAAAGTTTTTTCATACAACACTGGGTGCCCAGGCCACGCATGCGCAGTAGGGAGGAGACAATGTTTTTTTTCCTGAGAGGCGGAAAAAGTAGCGATTATTGCTTGTTTGGTTCCAAAAGTAACGAAGATACCAATATACATATAAATAAGTAGCGGATGGCTGATAACCCGATTTTGTTATCAGCAATAAAGTGTCACGATAACTTCTTGCGATAACGCCCAGCTATGTATATATATATATATATATATATATATATATATATATATATATATATATATATAGATATATATATATATATATATATATATATATATATATATATATATAGTGCAGCGACTATGTCCGATGAACGAGCCTCCCATAACCCACTTAGCCAGTGGGGTACCTCTTTGGCTGACTCAGTAAGGAGTGGCTCTCCTGTCACGTTGGTCGCGGGTTCAATCCCAGGCAGCTGGCGAATACCCTCACCTTGTCTTGATTAATTTCTCGTGTGTTTCGATACACGCAGAGGACGTGTAGGAAAATAGATAAAAAGAAAATAAACTCCCGGGGCATGACAGTGGTGGCATAGCGGAGGGCATCCTCTCCTGCAGTTCTGTTGATTTTCCCCGAAGGGGTAACAGGTAGGATGGCCCATGCTCTGAGGGTAATAGAAAATGGGAAGTGTTGGAGGTATGTCTCTATGGGGACATTGTGAAATAGTGCACCAAAATGGGTCACAGTCTAAAGGTTTCAACATACAGAAATTAATCTACATAGAGGGGAAAGTCGTGTAGTGCGGCGACTATGCCTGATGAACGAGCCTCCCATAACCCACTTAGCCAGTGGGGTACCTCTTTGGCCGACTCGGTAAGGAGTGGCTCTCCCATCACGGTCGCAGGTTCAATCCCAGGCAGCCGGCGAATACCCTCACCTTGTCTTGATTAATTTCTCATGTGTTTCGATACACGCAGAGGATGTGTAGGAAAATAGAAAAAGAGAAAATAAACTCCCGGGGCATGATATATATATATATATATATATATATATATATATATATATATATATATATATATATATATATATATATATATATATATATATATATATATATATATATATATATATATATATACAAACAATAATATGCTGATTATTGGTATGTTTCAGTAGCTTTGTGATTTGGCAGCTTTTTACCTTCTACCACTTAGGAAGGAAAGTGGATGTAAAATTCTCTCTCTCTCTCTCTCTGTTTCTTTTTATGTTTGTCTGTCTGTCTTTCTGTTTCTATGTCTGTCTGTCTGTCTGTCTATTTATCTCTGTTTCTCTTTGTCTGTCTGTCTGTCCCTCTGTTTATTTTTCTGTTTGTCTGTCTGTCTGTTTGTCTCTGTTTCTCTTTGTCTGTCTGTCTGTCCCTCTGTTTATCTTTGTGTCTGTCTGTCTAATTGTCTTTCTCAATTTCTGTGTGTTTGTCTGTATCACAGTTTTTTTTTCTCTCTCTCTCTCTCTCTCTCTCTCTCTCTCTCTCTCTCTCTCTCTCTCTCTCTCTCTCTCTCTCTCTCTCTCTCTCTCTCTCTCTCTCTCTCTCTCTCTCTCTCTCTCTCTCTCTCTCTCTCTCTCTCTCTCTCTCTCTCACACTTCAATCTTCTTGATGCTGACACCTTCATTTACAGAGACAATGGGCGGGGCCTTGCTGCAGCTGTGTTCTATGGGGTGTGCTCGTCTTCCATGGCTTTCCTCAACAAGGCTGTCATCTACTCATATGAGTTCCCATTTCCATTCTTCATTATGGCATGCCAGGTGTGTATTTTTTAATATTTTATATGTTTCTTGGGAAGTTCTGTCAATGGTGGCCAAAAAATGAGTGAAAGAAAAGGGAGTTATTTCCTTGGAGTGTACTACAGAATGGATGGATAGATAGCAAAACTGATTAGAGAAGTCATGTTGGGAGTAATATTAATATATGTATACACATAAAACTTGTTTATCACTTATCCAATTGAATTCAGCCAAGGCCCAGATGGATGAATAAAAAATGCAGATGTGGAAAAAGAATTCTTACGACCTGCCTTCCCAGACTAAGATTGAAAAAATCTTGCAAACTTGACCTTGGTTGTTTTTTCCAGCCAGATTTGACCATGTGAACTTGCTGTATAGTAGCTATGTTCAGCTAAAGTAACACTAGCCACTCGTATCCCTGGGTTATTGGTCAGGTCAGCCTTGCCTACCTAATGGAAGTGATCACAGTCAGGGCAGCCCCCACCATTAATTCCCTTTCCTTGCGCGCGGGATGGGACGCGACTATCCCCTCAGGCGCAGTCAGGCAGCCCAATGAGGGGTCTTTTTTAACCTCTGTAACTCAAAAACTATTCATCACAGCTAAAAACCAAAAACACCATTGGAAAGAGGAGGTCCAAATCTATAGGAGTTGGTTATGTATGCCTCTCTTGTGAATGTACATGCATGTTCAGGGAGTGTTGAATGTTAACACTTACGTCAGTGTGTGCAGGATGATCAGCCATATTGAGGGAACTGCGGACATCTTTCCTTCAGATTCTGGCAAGGGAGTATTGCCAACTGCAATATTTACAACTGTTTGGTCAAAGAATCAGTCAGGTGATAGGTGAAGCTATGCAAAAATGCTGCTTTATTGGGCAAGAACGTCCACCAGTTACTCGTCCGTAGATTTGCTGCGCTGGGCTGATATGATTTTCCACCAAATTTAGTGAAGAACCCACTCAATTGGCAATCCTGTGTTGTGAGAATTAGTGTTGGAACGCTTTCATACACGGGAGATTTGAGTGCAGCTGGAGCTTGCAGCGAGTGTTTAGCACCACCAGCAAATACACCTAACGCTCACTGCGAGCATTTAGCAATGAAAGGGTTAATTTCAAAACACCAGCAGCTTTTAACATACAAGACCAAGGGAATGTGTGTATTGCAGTGGTGTTTGAGTCCCCATTGGGGGAGGGGACCAGAAATGTTCTCAGGTTGGACCCTACTTCTGCTGTCAACCTTAAGAGGTGTCTTGACGGCTTTTCCAATTTTCTCTTCATTAGTTTTTGTAATATTTCCAGTCTTCGTTTTTATTTCCATTCTGTGGAACACCATCTCTCCTCCTCTAAACCTCACCTCTTCCTAACCAAAACACTGCTTTTTGAGGGTATTGACAGTATTTGGCATTTTCAGTCCAAAACTGCATTCTACATTTATGTATGCATTAAGATGCTCCAATCACACCCTTATTTTTGCAATCTGTCCTATTGCTCATGTACAACCTCTTGACCCACTGAAGAGGCAGTGCTTTTGGCATCAACTTTCAGTTGAGTGGGAAGACTGAGGATGTACTTTTCAAATTTTCCATGGAATGATTGCTGTTTCCAGGTCAAAGAGTCCTCTGTGTGTGCCCAGCACATTATGGAGGTGATTGTTTCTGGAATGGAGGCACACTTTCCATATGTCCTTCCTTTGACTTGAACGTATACAAGAGGGGATTATCAATATACCTCTTGCACAGTGGTGGGCGGGCGCCGCTAACCAAAAAGTTAGCTTCGCTAACTGGTGATCCACCATCTAAAAAGTTAGCTTCGCTTACGCTAAACCACTAAACTGTTAAAGAAACTAGTGGAAGCTAATGGTAACTGCTATCCGCTATTTTTTTTAAATGGTTTTAGCTTCGGTTTAGTATTTTGGCTTTAAAACCCTTAAAAACAGAACTAGTGACCTGAAATTTCAATATGTTGTAGCTTAGACAAAAAGTTTCCCTAATAATTGTCCACTTACCCTACTTTAAGGCATAATTTACCCAAAAGTAGAAGCCCTGGAATTATTGCGGCATGTGGCTCAACTGGTGCTGTGTCTGCTCACAACAGACAAGAACAAACCAGTATGAATTTTTTAGTGGACTTAACGTTAGCGGATTAGGAGCTACATTTAGCGTAAGCTAACTGGTCTGCTAACAGTTTCCAAAGTTAGCAAAAACACTAATCAGCTAAAGTTAGCTTCGCTAATTAGCAGTTAGTGGATTTGCAGAACCATGCCACCACTTCCCTTGCACCATTTTTTAATACTCTTTGGATTCTCTTCCACTTTTCCCTTTGGGGAGCAGTAGCTCTACAGTTTTTTTTCCCATAATTTATGTTCTTTTGGCTTTGAATACTCCCTCTGGCGTAAAATAACAATCTGATTGCATAAAACAATGACGGGTGGGTGTACCAGACTTATTCAGTCGCTGTCTGGGAGGATCAGCTGCAAAAATTCCCTTCTTATTATCAGTGTTTTTTCAATTATCCGAATTACTGCAGATAATTGAGCTTCATATAGTTTTCAAAATTTTCCTGCATGCTAAACTGTTACTAACAGGAAGACCAGAACTGGTGCCATACATGTGTCTGTCCAGAAAGCAAGAAAATTTGTCTTAATCTCAGGTATTATGGGCCCAAAATGGTGGGGATGTCTTGTACATAATTCTGTTGCAGATGCTAGTGACTGTGCTCTTCCTGGAGTTAGCAGCAAGCCTAGGGAAGGTCAAATTGCCAGCCTACACATGGCGGTCAGCACGCAGCTTTCTGGCACCTTCTTTGGGCTATGCCTTTCATGCTACTCTTTCCCTCATGGCTCTTCAAGGTAAGATCAGTCATGCTTGCAATAATATCTTCAGATGTCATCTTTTATGCTTAAAAATTGATAATTAAATGAAGATATTTTGTTGCTTAGAGTAAAACTTTAACAGAGTCATAGATTTGAGTATAATTAGTGTGGAATATTTGTACAAGAATTGAATAATTTGAGATAAGTTATTGGAACTGAGGACATGTTTGAATAAACATATGTATGGGTTTTGCACATATAATGATCATGGAATTGACCAATGAATGAGGAGTTTCTGCATTCAAGTCAGATATTGTTTTCTGTAGTAGCCTTAGTTAAAGCTGTTATGGTCCTACCAAAATACTTACTTTTAGAGAAAAGGAAATTGTTCTAAGTAATTATGTGTTTATCATGATACTGTTTAGTTTGAATGGTAATAAAAAAAATAATACCTTTGTTTCAGGAAGTATTTATGATTTATTTTTACGTTCTTAGGAATGAACATCCCCATGTATGGAGCAGTGAAGCGGTGCACACCCCTTGTCAACCTGATCTTGGCGGTGGTCATCCTGCGGCGGCCATTCCCATCATTCACTCTTATTATGTCCATCCTCATAATCACTACAGGCTGCTTTGTTGCAGGTATATATAATAATAATAATAATAATAATAATAATAATAATAAAAATAATAATAATAATAATAATAATAATAATAATAATAATAATGAGATGATAATAATAATAATAATAATAATTAGTTTATTATATGTTTGCAGCCATTAGGCTGAAAATGTAAATATTAAAAATACATTGTCAAAATAAATAAAAAAAGTACAAAATATGAAGGGATTTGGGGGTCAGTGGTCTACATTATCTGTGGGAATGTTGTGATGATGGTGGTTGTGTGGGGGAGGTTGGGTGGAGTGCAGAGTGGTGGTGCTGGAGGGAGGAAGGGCATCTTCTCCAAGATAGTGGGTAAGTGTTAGCTCCAGGTCATCCCCAGGTCAAAATGCTGGGTCAGGTGGCAGCTGGTGTGTGTGTGTGTGTGTGTGTGTGTGTGTGTGAATAGACTGAGAATGTTTATTGTAGAAGATGACAGTTGTATGTTATCGAGGGATAGGGGATAGGTGTATGGAAGATTGTGTTGAGTTGACAGGTGGAGAAATTGAGTTTTGAGGCACTGAAGGACACCAAGTTCCTCCTGCCCCATTCAGAAATAATAGTAAGATCTGAGGTTAAGCATTCTGCAGTGTCCAGCCTAGAATCATGTAATTCCTTGAGGGAGAGTCTTCTGTCAGAAGATGTTGAGTAATGCAGAGTAGAATCCACATATGAGTGGATAGGACAGTTTGTTTTGGAAAGATCATGAATGAATAACAGGAAGAGAGTGGGGGGATAGGACAGAGCCCTACGGGATGCCACTGTGCATGCATGTGCATCTTCCCACTACACTCTACCCACCTTTCTCTCCTCACCACCTCCCACAATATTCTAGCATCACATTAATCTCCCTTGACTGCTTTTGTCTTCAGCATCACTCAGGTAAAAAAAATTGAGCACTTGTAATCTCTAGTCCTTTACCATGGCTTTTCTCATAACTTTCTCATATTTCTTTTAGTCACAATTTTTCCACACTCCTTACAACATGCTCAGTCATTCCTGCATGTATTCCATCCACTTATGCCTATTCAGTTATGTGCTGCATGACATAAGTAATAACTTTACTCACAGACATTATTTCATGGACTTTCATCTGCTAAAGCTAGGTTCACACATAGCCGACTTGTCCTGTTCGGCCCCATTCCATCCCAATCAGTGAAAACGACACAAAACGTGTGGCATCGTGGCCATGGTTGGCGGTAAATGTGGGTGGGAGGTGGGGTCAACACCAAGCAGCAGGAAGCGGGAAGCAGGCCATTTTTTTTTTAATATTCAAAAAATTTGGGACTGGATGGGACAGTTGTCAGAAATCATCAAAGAATGGGATTAGAATACCGTCAAGCGGGGTCAGATGCTGCCAGGTGAGGGTTAGTCCCCATCTGGCGGCATCTGGCAGTATCAGGCAGGATGAAAATGGCATGAAAATTGTGCACCCTGTGTGACAATGTCACATTGCCAGTAGTCCCCATCAGAATGCCGTTGGCGGCATCCTGATGGGGTTCTGCCTGGGTCCTGCCACTGCTTGGCCTTGTCAAGCAGGACTGTTTGTGCAACATAGCCAGCGGCAGACCCCTGGCTGACACAGGCAGACCCTACCTGACCCCGGCTTCAGTTGGGGTGAGTTGGGGGTCCGACGCCATGGGGACACACTCAGGCCAAAGATGGCTTGAGACGGGGTGTTGTCAGCCACGATTGATCCTGGTCACAATTTTTTTAGGTTGGGACTGAACGGGATGCTAAGTTGACTGTGTATGAACCCAGCCTTAGCTTTGCACTCTTGCTTTGTTTCCTTTTATGATGATGGTCCCTTGCATCAAGGTTTTAGTAATTGATCTCACCTACTTCATCATCATCATTATAATCATCATTACATCCTCATTATTGTTATTGTTATCCCCATCATCATTTTATCACTGCTCTTTTAGATACAATGAGCCTTGAGAAACACACAATAAGTAGGAAAAATTGTCTAGTGCAGTGGGCCTGACCTAAATGATCTCATCCATGTATCATGTGTTATCTATTTGTTTTAAAGCAGTTACATGGATAAATTATGAGAACAATATAATTTGGTAGTTTACAAACTGTCACAACCCTCAGAAATAGTGCTAAGAGTTAATAGTCACGGCCAAAACTAAGGGGGAAAAGGGGCACCCAAGTGGGTCTTATGATCTGTATTATTTTGTTCAGCAAAGAAAGGAGGGAGGTCTGGGAGGTCCCACAAATTACCCTCATGTTGGAGGGGACCCTTCAAAGAGTCGAGACCCCCAGGCCCCCAAATCTTTAGTTAGGTTCCTGGAAGTGACAACCACATGTCAGGTACCAAAGTCATGACAGCTGCAGGAATTTATGAGTTTGGAATGTTTCCAGTTGAATTGAATTATATATGATGCAACACACTATAAAGTTTACTGAAATAATGAATTGTACCACTTCCTTTTCAGTGTTGGGTGACCTTACATTTGATGGGTTTGCCTACAGTATGGGTGCTCTTAGTGTGCTGGCTCAAGGGCTTTACCTAACACTAGTGCAGCAGTGTGCTGAAAATCAGCTGTCCACCTTGGAAATTCTTCAGCTTAACAGCTACAACACACTAGCACCATTCATTGTCATGTCTGTGCTTGTTGGTGAACCAGAAGATATAGTCAAGAGCAAATATATTGGAGGTAAATTATTTATTTTTTCTTGTACATTAGTCTTACAGAATTAGTGATAGTCTCCATAGTGAGTCTGGTTCATTTCCAGAATCTATTTCAGAAGTAGAGGCTAGTAATGACCTTCTGCCTATTTTCCTTGTCCATTACAAGTTTGATGACTATGTCATCAGGATGGCAGCAAACAAGCACTATCCAAGATGCTCTCAGACACTTCTATTCAATCAAAAATCTGTTATTTGAGAGAATTTAAACATTATTGCAGAAACTGTGGTTCTTTAAATGTACTGCCATTGTTGAAAATTTTATTTTGGAAATCATTATTTGCTGGATCTCACTGAAAAGTATGTTATAATGATAATGATTTGTAATAATGAAAATGAAAAAAAAATTATAATAGTAATAATAACAATAAGCTCAGTAATGATAAATCTACTTATGATTATTATCAGGATGAGTCACACAGTGCACTCAACCTCCCTGAGCTGTATCTTTCTCTCCCTATTCCTGAATGGTCCCTCTCTCCATTGGACGTGCCAAACCCTAAGGATGGGTTGGCACGCCCTTAACGTTAGGCCTCCCACATATCTGCTATGTGTGGCGTCTCTGCAAGCCTTAGAGACGGGCGTCCTGGAGGTTGAGTGAGCCGTAGTCATGTGCTGCAGCTAGCAACACACCTCTTTGGTCCTTTATTCTGGCCAAGGCGGGCAGCCTCTCCTGGCTCGGAGAGGTCAGTCAGCTAGTCTGCATCTCTATGACCATGAGCCAAGTGCTCACCACAATGTCAAGTGGTGGTTGCGAATACTTTCCATTTTCTCATGGGGCTGTTGGGCTAATAGGCCCAGTGATCATCCTCCCCTTGTAGGGCTTCATGGTGGGTGGAAGTGTAGAAGATCGAATTTGTCCATACATGTGTATGGCATCCAGTACTCTGATAGGTCTGAGGGGAAGGAGAGCACCACTGCCCTACCCCTCCCTTTTCTTGGGGACCACCAGGGTGGTGCAGATGACTCACAAGCTCGTTGAGTTAGGCCTGGGGTTAACCTCCGGTGGGCTATCCGTGTGGGTGCTCGGAACATCCTGAGCCTCTCAGAGGATCAGCAACTACCCCATCTGTTAAATGAACTCAGGAGGCTGAGAGTGTACATAGTGGGGCTCTCTGAGACAATGAGACCTGGCAATGGAGAGATCAGTAGGGGGTGTTATACCTGCTACTGGTCAGGCCAGAGCAATGGTGCCCATCTCAAAGGAGTAGCTATAATTATTTCTAGCCAACTGCAGTCCTCTTTTGTTGAGGTTACTCTAGTTGATAAGCTTATGATGCTGGTGAGGTTGAAGCACACCTTGGGCTTCATATCTCTTATTGTAGTGTAGGTCCTACCAAGATGTGTGAACTTGAGGAGAAAGAGATGCTCTAGCCAAGCTTGACTCTATAGTTGACCAGTGCCCCCACGTGACACACTCATTGTCTTGTGTAATATCAATGCAGTTACTGACACAGAGAAAGCTGGCTACAAGCTATGTATGGGTCCCCATGCCTCTTGCACCAGAAATGTAAACAGTTTTTTCCTTCTGAACTTTGCAAAGTCCAGAAGGCTGAGGATTGCTGGTTCCTGGTTCCAGAGATGCGAGCCATGCTGCTGTACTTGGTATTGCAATACTGGTGGTGTGGCACAGGAGATCAATCACATCCTTGTTAGTGCTCTGTGGAGGATCCTCCAGAACTGTAGGGTTTTCTGGAGTGCTGAGTTCTTTGCAATTGACCACAGATTTGTTGCAGAACTGAGGATATGCATCAGGTTCTAGAAAATCTCAAGATGTAACCCTACAGAGTTTCATCTGTGAGACATGGCTGTGAGACATAGACACTTAATAGTGACTTGGAGAGATGTGCCAATGCTATTGGTACCAAGTGCCTTTACGGAATCATAGGGCATCGCTGGAATTGCTGATTTTGTGTTGAAGCAGCGACTACATGATGAAACTGAATCAAAGGTTGTTACCAGCTTAGTCTGTAAACATCAATTCTGGCTATATGGGTATGTGGCATGCCTCCCAGATGTTGATCCTGCTCACAGGGTTGTTTCTGCATAAGACAACCCTGAGTGGAGGAGACCAAGGGGATGCCCATGTAACTCGTGGCTGGGGCAAGTCAATTGATCCTGCAGGATGGACTTGGGATGGACAGAGCAGCTACATAGGAGCTTACTCAGGGGACTGGAGTGGAGGTGGCGAGTGACTAAAGTGACGTGCCCCCAGGCATATGCTCCCCATTAGTCAGTTAGTTATTATTATTGTTACTATTACTATACTGTATTTATTACTATTTTTATTATCATTATCATTGTTATTTAATCATTATAATATTAATAATAATGATAATAATAATACTTAATAATAATAATATTAATAATAATAATAATATTAATAATAATAACAATAATAGGCTGTGTGTATTATGACCGCACAGTGATAATACAGATCTTTTTATTGTCACCGCACAGTGAAAAGAACGTGGCTTTAAAATCACCATATAATAAACAGAGCTCCTGATACCCCTTCCTCCCTACTCCCCTTCACCACCCTCCTACCCCTCCCTCCCTACTACCCTCTTACCAATTCCCTCCCTACTCCCCTTCACTACCTCTTAACCCCTCCTCCTCCCTACTCCCCTTCACTACCCCTTAATCACCTCCCTCCCCACACCCCTTCACTACCCTCCTACCCCTGCCCTCCCTACTCCTCCTTCACCACCCTCTTACCACTTACCACATTCTGCACTCCCTACTCCCCCAGCTATACCCTGATTTTATTTTATTTTATTTAGTAAGGAGTTACATTTTGTGGCTGATAAGACAGTGCAGTGACAATATGCCAACTCTGCCCTCCCCACTCCCCCAGCACTACCCTCTAGCAGCTTGATCCATGTCCATACGGTTATAATATTGTCACCTCTAATAACATCATGCTGTGATAATAACCACTTGTAAGATCAGTGTGTGGTGATAATTACTCCCATAATAATAATAATGATAATAATAATAATAATAATAATAATAATAATAATAATAACAACAATAATAATACTAACAAACGTCTTTTGTATTTGTACATAAAGTAATCTATTTATTAGTTTTTATAACCCAGATATGTGCCACAGATTTTGTCCTTATTTCAGATATTGGGTTTCATGTTCTTTTCTGGATCTTGGTGTCCATGGGTGCAGTGCTGAACTATTCCCTTTTCCTGTGCACTGCCCTCAACTCAGCGCTCACCACCTCACTTGTGGGCGTGGCCAAGTCTGTCATTCAGACACTTGTTGGCTTCTTTGTTTTTGGAGGCATTAAATATCATCCTCTTAATATTGCTGGTAAGTGTTGCGTTGTTTACTCCTCAACATCCATCTAGTTACCATTTATAGCTGATGCCTATAGTCAGTTTCATTCTGTCTGTCCACTCGTGAACATAGATGCGGCACCCGCGCATTGTTAGTGTGTGATTGTGTGGAGATCAAATTTATATTTTCAGTGATATATTTGAATGCTTGTGTATATATAAAACCCTCAAGCCCTTTTATATGAACCGCAAACATTCCGATTTGCATCGATAATCTACCATACAAGCACATGAAAGAACAACTTGTATATCAAACAGTAGGTCTACCTATAGTTTGATCATACTCAAATGATCCATAGCCTTTCAGATACCCACATTTCATCTCATTCAGGTACATAAAATGACATCAGACTCTGCAATTGTCTATATATAAGGAATTTTGATGCATTGCTTGTAAATAACATGGGTAGCTTAATATTCGAAATAGCCTAGCATTGCATTCAACAGTTATTATTTACTATTTTATGTTATTTCCTTTACTAATCATTATTTAAATGCAGTAAATTATTAAGAGACCCTTATTTGCACTTGCAGAGCCAGATGGCTTTTGATATACCAGAAATGAGCTATCAATCAATGAATTTGAAAAAAACAGATCATTCGAGCATGATGTGACTATGTTGTTCGGTACAAGCTTGTCTTTTCGTGTGCTTGTATGTCAGGTTATTGATGCAAACAACTGAGTTGTTTTTTGTATACATAAACATTCAAATATATTATTGAAAAACAAGCTTGAATGTCTATCACAACAGTTGATTTTCACATATTCACAAACTAGAAATGTGCAGGTGCCACATTTATCAAAATTCCCACTTTGTTGGTGGACAGATGAAATGAAACAGACTATAGTTGCCTCTGTGAACTCACCTTGATCGGTTTACCATGACAGGAGGGTCTCCAGTTCTCCTTGTTCATCTTTCCCTGAACATCTCTCACTTTTGTGTTGGGTCTGTGTTTCTGACAGGTCTCCACCACCTATAGTCCAACCAAATTGTCAAGTCCGTTTGGGCAGAGGCTCTCGCGGGTCCATTTCTCCCCTCTGCTCTGCCACACAGTCCCAACATCTATTTTTTACTATCATATGTTACCTTTACCTTACATATGAGAGGAAGAGATGTGTTGGGACGGTGTGCCAGAGCAGAGGGGAGAAGTGGACCCGCGGGAGCCTCCACCCAAACGGACTTGACAATTTGGTTTCACTATAGCCCAGCCATACGCGCATCATTCTCTGACAGCTGTGTTGCTATCCAATCCATTCCTGTGCTTCCCACCCACATTCTCTTCAGTCTTCCTCTACTCTTCTCCCCACATATTTAGGTTCTCTTCTCATCACATGCTGTACCACTGCAATCTTCATTCCTGTATTTCTTGTACCATCAGGCCCCACCAAAAAAGCCTGCTGGCACCATAGGTGGAAACCTTAAAAAACAAACAAACAAAACAAAACAAAAAAAAAAACGTGACTGGTGTGACTATACCTTTATATGCTTGGTTGTCCTATACACTCAGTTGTACATAGCATACACTGGAATATATGGTGCCTCCTGTTACCAAGTTTTTGTGCATGACAAACATCAATCCTTCCATTTCTTTACCTCCCTATTTTGTCATTTCTACTGTTATACTGTCTGCACCTGAGGGTTTGCCTGACCTCAACCTCTCCACTGCTTTCCCAAAGGGAAGAAACCATTATAAAAAAAGATAGAAAATCATTATCCTTATGGACAGTAATACAGAAACTTGCTCTGTCTAATAGTAGAATATGTATGAAAAGTCCTTTTTGTATTATTGTACAATTTCTCTTACAGACAGAGATGTCAATGAAAAAAGTTATCAACTGATTTTCTTCCCTCCCTTCCAGGCATTGTTATGAATACATTCGGGGGATTCATGTACACCTACACCAAGTATCAAGAGGCACAGAGGAAAACTTCTCATAAAGATGAAAATTTCAACAAAGTCAAGGCTGGAGAAAGTCTTGAAACGTTGCCAGCCAGCCGGCACAGTGCCCAGGAGGCAAGTAAGGAAGAACTCACTCTGAGTGAAATTAAAGTTAGTTAGTGTATTTATTTTATTCTTTTGATGCTGTCCTAAGCAATTTTTGAACCAAATTACTAAAATGTTGCCTTGTAACATCACCCTTTAAAAAGGAGAGATGTATAGTATTGTAATGTAGAATAACTAGTTAGAGCAAGTTTGCAAAGTACATATTTATTTATTTATATACATTTTTATATGTCCATATTTTTGTGGATGAGAGTGAATCTTAAACTAATATTCTTGTATGCCTGATTCGTGATCCACGTAGAGCAGGAGAAGGTGAATGTGTGACCTATTGTCCTCGTATAAGGCTTGCTAGACCATTTGATGATGCCTATGAAGCAAAGCATAAATGCCATTTCATAATCATGAAAATATGTATTCCATTCCTTTTTTGTACCGTCAACCCTCGTTATCTGACATTTCATTCTTCCGACACTTAATAATACTTACCCTCTTTCACTGTTTGACATGCGTGGCAGACATTTGCTTGCCCGCCAGCTAGTGATTGTGGTAGCTAAAGTGCATTTTGGCATACAAGACAGAGCAAGACCATCTTGGACCTCCCTTGTGTGACTTGCCGGAACTCTCTATTTTTCTCAGCTGATGGGGGGAGAGGACAAGATGAAGCAAAGCTATTTATCATTTTATTACTCTTTGAGGAATATATGGTGCCACAAGTTGTACTAGTCACAAGTTAATCTAGTTGCAAGGTCTTCAATACAAAAGGAAATTTTTCCAAGCTATTTATGTAAATGTACAATAAACCCTTGCCTCTATGGACTTCAGTATAATGAATTTCAGCTTTAACAGTTTTTTTGCCAGTCCAGTATGTGCAGGGATTTACCAAACAAATTCAGTAATTGATGGGTTAGGTTCAATGTGTAATTATTGTTTTAGTTTCTCTGTACGTGTGTTGTATTTGTGATGGATGCATGTATGCAAGTATACGAACTTTCATCTAATAATGCAAACAAGATCTGTTGTCTACGGAAATGGTCGGAAATAGCGAACTTTCAGCTCATATAACAAACAAAGTTTGCTGCATGCCAAAAGTTTGGATCTTTTGGATATAACGGATTATCGTATAAAGTGTTACCCCCTTCTCCCCAAATAGTTTGTTAAAGTAAGGGTTTCCTGTATTCACTAAAAATGCCTGTAACTCTTACTGTCTTTGAAAAGCTAACAAATAGCATCAATCCATTTTTTTGCTGCTGATGAGGGTGATGTGTGTTTTTACTTGTATGCATTTGGTGGAACCTCATTGAGTTACCTCTGCTTTTAAGTATACACCCATATATCTACTTGTATCCTATTATGGGTAATGTGTATTCAAAGTAACAAAGCAAAAAGAGATGCGTGGCTGCCAGTATGAGGTCTGGCTGTGTTCTCTGCTTTTGGCACTCATGGGTGGCAGGACAATAGCTCTGTTTGGCTGTCTCAAAGCTTCAGGGCAAGATTTACATAGATTTACATAGAAAATCAGACCACACAGACCCCATGGTCCAGACTTGGTGGTCTGTCCTTAAACCTAAGTGATTTTACATTAATCAGAAGACTCCGAGTGAAGTTTTGGGCGAAGCTTTCCCCTAAGCTGGTTGGGATGGAAACAACCACTAATGACGGGTTGCTAGTAGACATTGGAAAAAGCCAGCATGGCCCTGACAATAGGCTTACATGGAAAACAATGAAGACATAATAGGAAGATTTTTTATTCTTGCAGGACTGTATAAATTAGAAAAAGAAATCCCTACAAAATATGGAAAATACAAGATAAGAAAACAAAAAGCTTGCAGGATGCACTCAATAGAAGTAAATAATGTAGAAGGGGGCACTACTGCAAAGGCAAAACTTCTTGACACTCATCTGATCTGATCTGAGTCAATGTTATTTGTCAATTTTTCAAAGAAGATAGAAAATTAGGCATTTTTGGAGAATACAATGATGCTAAGTAGCTCAGCAAGCTATTCATATTATTTGTAGACCTTCGTAATTGTGACTAGTTTAGCATGTGTTGTCCTTAACCCTTAAACGACTGCCATCTTTTATTTAATCAGACTCAAATTTCGCCAGTTCTTTGACTTGCCAAGCTGTCTGCTAGAATATTTGACCCTAATGGATTGGAGATGAGGTCACTAGTTTGCAGAGAGCTGCCATGGATCCCACACCTTGCACTTCTCCAGAAAACATAGGGAAACACAGTGATGCATCAGGAGGAAAGGACAGGGTAGAAAGAAGATTATTCTGAGTACAATGAGAGGAGGGATGAATACATTGTGAAGAGTAATGATGGTAGTGAGAGAGATGTAGGGGGTGATGATGTTACTTTACCATCTGTACTACACTACCTCAGCAAATACTCCCATCACAGCAGTGAGGGTAAGAAGGGTACATGAAAGGTGTGTGTTACCTCAACTGAGACACGCACTTGAGTCACCTGCCTCCCAGCATGCCCATGCCCCACACACCTCCTCTCCTGTAGCTGCCACACCAGACACCTCATGCCAGTCCACAGGAATATTTTGTAAGAGGGCCAGAAGTTTTACCCCCAGATGTTAGTGTTGTTGCTAAGAGAACAAGAAATCAGAGTGTATCTAATGACCGCTGCTCTCATTGACAAGGCACAAGGGGGAAGAGAGAAAGTGTGAGGTATGACATCACCGTTGTTAGTCTGTGTTGACAAGCTGTGCATCCTTATAGGAGGTCTTCTCCAAGCTACCTGGAGCAATGTTTTGTGCCGGCAGCTCACACTCTAGCTACATTTCACACCCTTTAGCGTGACTATTACATAACGTATCACAATTTGGATTTCACCGCTGTGTTCAGTGAGCTAAGACGTTTCATATAATATGAATAATAATATAAGAAAAATAGCAGCTGTTTTGACTCATATCTCGACCATTCACTGAAAACAGTACCCATTGTTTAAGGGTTAGGGGGAGAATTTGTTGTTGCTTTAATTTGCGTCTTGGGTCTTGATTTATATAGCGGTATATGTTATGCAGAACTACTCTGAATTTGTCATTGCACAAAATCATTGATCGAACATTTTTTCCTTTGTTTTCATTTTTTTGCTTCATTGTTTGTGGTCTAATTTGTTTTTCACTTGCCCTTATTACCTTCATAAGAACTCTCTTGTCAATGTTTTCAATAAATTTTAATTTACTTGCAATAGAAATTGTGAAAAACTAGTTCTATATTTTTTAACAATATGCAAAAAAAATTAACAGGACATTTTATTTTATTATATTTCAATTTTAAACCCAGTTTTGATTGAAATCATGCAAGTAATGCAGGAGTTGATGCATTTTGTAATTTTTATGCATAATTTTGAAAAAGAAGCAATTGAAGTTTTTGTTCCAAGTGAAGTTACAATGCGGCAAAGCTGTTTTTATATGATTTATCTGGGTTCCTTAACCAATGCCAATGTATATACATAAGGATCTGGTACTTGGTACTCCATTTTGAAGGTATTATTTGCTTGAGGAAGAGCGTATCAGGATGCGCCATACCTCTTATTGTCACCAAGTTTGATTATTAGCTCTGTTCTTTGGTAGAACTAATATCTTCTTTTTTTTTCTCTTTTTCTTGGGTTAGCTTGGTGTTATCCTTAGTTTCTCTTGGAGGTCTAAACCTTTTTTTATATATTTATTGCTTCTAAACATCTTTGTTAGCAAATGACATCTCAGTGCACATTGCTCACTGAAAACTGAGCGGGTGAGGCACACAAAGGTGCCAATGCGATTGCCAGATTCACAAGAATGTATTGGTATGTGTGTTTTGTCATATTCATCGAAAATAATGCGCGATATTGACTCAACCAAACGCACCATGGCTTGCGTGCCATGCCCACCCAGTGAGTAATTAAATGGTGTTAGCTAAGGGCATTTTTATTTATGGAATAACAAAAAAATTCTGACATTAGATGTCTTTAGACCAGATGGTGTTCCCAGAACATTAAACTAGATTTTTTTTCAATATATATATATATATATATATATATATATATATATATATATATATATATATATATATATATATATATATATATATATATATATATATATATATATATATATATACAGTCATACCTCGGTTTATGAGTTTAATTCATTCCGGAATTTTCCTTGTACACCAAAACACTCATAAACCAAAATGAATTTACCCATTGAAATTAATGTAAATCCCATTAATGCATTCCATATCTCTTTTTTTTTTTTAAATCATTTTACATGTTATTTTATCCAGAATTAAAGTAATTTTACTAAATAATAGCAATAATAAATAAAATAAAATACAAATCAATGTGTTACGGTTGTTACGGAGACTCCTGCAATCGCTAATTACGATCGAGGTGTAGGCTTTGCACCAGGGTTTAGAAGCCTCAGTTTCCCTATTCTCGAGGCACCGGAACTATGTTCAACCACCAATGTGAAGCTATCCCGATGTATCGTCTGAGGTGGAGGGTGAACGGGAGTGACAGTCATGTCCAGGAGGGCATACGAGCCACTGAGGCTCGCACCCCATTCCTGTTACGAGCATAGTATCCGCCGTTCCTGTTTTCTTCTTTGCAGAACCATCCCTTTTAACCATCTTTCTGGGGGACAGTGTTAAAGCACAAAGAACGCACACGCACACAGAAGCACAAATGCAAACGGACACGAGGTCACGGATATTATCTCTACAAGTTTACAAAGCGGACTGAGACTAGGGTTGCCAACATGCCACCCTTTCCTTAAAATACGGAATGCCAATTGTTCCGCATTTGACTGTCTGAATGGTTAAGCAGATAAAATTCAATACGGCATTTTAAAACTGTAGTGAGCGCATTTTTCGGTGAACCACAAAACTAGTCCATAAAATTATGTTTGTAAAGTGTTGTCCTGAAATACGTGTAAAATACGCATCATAACGTCCCTCCCCCATCCTCCTCCCTTCTCCAGCAGCGGGTGTCAGTCATGGCAGGCTAGAAAAATTTTAGGGTTGCCACTCGTCCTTAAAATATGGATTCGTTCTGTATTGGAGAATGGTATGTTGCATTCCTTATTTTATTTTGCTCAAGGTGGCAACTCTAACTGAGACTATTCCAATTGTTCTCCTCTTTGAGCACTCTCATCTTGTGGTGAACAAAGGGAACCCACGCTTGTGTCTTCAACTTGTACAAAAAACACGGCAGTTCTTGTCGAAAGACCGACTTGGTCAGCTAGGCTGACGTCAGCCAATAGAGTCGGTCTATTGGCATCTTCCCCTCCCTTTCATAAGCTGTCACCCGGCAAGGGTCTGTGGTCCCTCCTCGGAGGGATGTACGCATTTGAGCCTGACGGCCTCCATATAACCCGTGTCCCATGAGGTGGCGATGAATTATAAAAAAAAAAAAATTGTACAAACAGGATGCTCGTATGCCAAGTCACCACTCGTAAACCAAAGCATGTTTTGTGATTATTTTTTGCTCGTAAATCAAAACACTGGTTAACTAATATATATATATAAACCGAGGTTTGACTGTATATATATATATATATATATATATATATATATATATATATATATATATATATATATATATATATATCTATATATATATATATATATATATATATATATATATATATATATATATATATATATATATATATATATATATATATATATATATATATATATATATATCTATATATATATATATCTATATATACATATATATATATATATTGCTGCTCATAGGGTTGGTCCATCTTGTCCCTTCTCTGTCAAGTGAGCAACCCTTCAATTGGTACTACAGATGTATGTACTGTATTTTTTCCTTTTTCCCTTATTGTGTTACATATAAAGTCAGTTAAATTCTGTTTAATGAATAAAAAAAGTAAAACAAACAGATATTACTATTTGTTATTTATTTTTCTTGGGTTGAGGAGGTAGTCAGGAATGAAACTCCCACTTATATGTATTCCTAAGGGCAAATGGGTTCATTTTCAATATTTTACTGTTTGATTGGTTTCATTGGCACTCAATCTTGCGGGGATTGTCTGTAATGGGTTTCAGGTTCAAGTCAAGTGAATACCAACCAGCTTGACAGTGCATCATCATCATATGTATCAAATTCATTCCCTTGAATTGTATTGTGATTAGCTTGTATTTTTATGCACTGACAGTATCAGCTAGTTCACCCTGAACCTGTACAGCTTTAAGCCAAGTGTTGCCATGGTATACGTAGGTGATTGACAGTATTATTCCCAGGATCATGTTTTTTTGTAAGACCTTAAAGCCCTGGATTATTTTGCCCAAAATTCTCTGTCTTAGGAGTTTTACATAGCATTAATGGGTTTCAAGTGCACCATAATAACAATGCACCTCAGTGGTGTAGTGGTTAGAATGCCTGGCTATAAATTCACCAATCAGATCAGTCCTGACCTAGGCAGTCTGCATTCAGTTTACCCAGCTATTCATCCCTCTTTTGGGGTTGGTCAATAAATGTGTACCAGGGGAAACATGGGAAAGATAAATTGTGGTAACCCAGATGTCTGTCCCTGTGTCTCAGGGTAATGTTTTTTTACCCCCCAGGCCCAAGGACTGAGTTGATGAAGGTGAGCTCCGATGCAATATAAAGCCATAGCATGTGCCCCTTAATGTAACCTTGCCTTTATTAGAACATCATAAATATGGAGGAACAGAGATGACATAATGTGACTGAGGCTGAAGCAAACACTGGACTCCTTATCTCTTCTCGCGGTGTACACTCCTAATGAGATATATGAAACTGAAGAGAAGGAGGTGTTCTATGCCAAACTTAAGTTTGTATTAGACTAGTGCACCCCTTGGGACACACTCATTGTCTTGGGTGACTTTAATGCTAATACTAGCACTGTCAGAGATGCCTATGAAATATGTGTTGGTCCCCATGGTTCTGGTACAAAGAACACCAACAGCTCTCTCCTTCTGAATTTTGCAAGATCCAGGAGGTTGAGGATTGCAAATTCTTGGTACCAGAGACCAGAGCACCTTTGATGGGCTTGGTATAACAATGCTGGAGGGGTAGCAAAGGAGATAGACCACATCCTTTTGAGCACACATTTTAGGATCCTTCAGAACTACAGTGTTTTCCAGTGTTGAGTTCTTGTCAACTGATCATAGGTTTGTTGTTTCAATTCTTAATAAATTTAGCTTCATATCGTTGTAAATAGTCTTGAGATATGGCCATACTGTGGTTCAATTTGAAAGAATGAAAGACTTGACATGTGCCCATGAGTATGCAGTGGCAGTCTCAAGTCAGTACAATGTGCTTCTCACCCTTGAGGACCCTTTATAACTGGGGGATGCTTTCAGACATGTCACTCTTCAAGCTGCAAAGGAATGCATTGAAGAATGCCTCAAAAGAAGGAGTGGTTTTCCCTTTGGGGAGATGCTGGAGATTATCAAGAAGTCACACTGTCTCAGACTTGCTGGGAATTGGGACCAATGTAGAGCTCTGTTTTGTAGGACTAGAGCTCTCCCTAGAAGAGACAACGAGGAGTATGCTGAGGGCCATTTCAATGCAAATGACCTCTGACCTTCCCTTGCCCTGAAGGAGCTCTGCTCCGAGTCTCCTTCTCAAGTTGGCATTATCTGAATAGTGGATGGCTGTCTCATGTTAGACATAATGGGCAGAGGGCTTGTTGTGTTGAGTGCTTTGAGCAGTCGTACATGGTCGACCCTCTATAAGGGCAGTTTTCAGCTCCTGAGTTACTAATGGTGGATGCTGATCCACTCTAAATGAGGTTAGGGAAGCTGTGGCAAGGTTGAGGGGTGGAAAGGCAGCTGGTATTTGTAACATTGTGTGGAGCTGCTTAAAGCCGGAGATGAGGCCATGATCTATGGATTGCATGCAGTCTTAACTGCTGTATGGCAATCTGGCACTATTCCTTCTTACTGGAAGAGGGGACTGATCATCCCTAACTTGAAAGAGAAGGTAACTGTCAGTACTGCAACATATACTGGGGGTAGTACACTGCTCTATCAGGCAAGGTGCTTGCCTATTTCTCATATGGGTTCACATCAAGCTGCTGAAGCTGCAAAGACCTAAGAAGTCCAGGTGCACGCCTGGAAAGATAACAACTGACTGTATCCTAGCACTTCATGTACAGGTGGAGCACTGATGTGAGTGTTGGGGGATGCTTGCAGCTTATATCGATCTCAAGAAGGCGTTTGATTTAGTTTACAGTATTTATACTAGTATAGTAGTTGTTAGGGTTTCCTTCCCGGGATCCCGTGATCCCGGGATCCCGGGATCCCGGCCATAAATGGGCTTTTTTTTCCTTCCCGGGAAATTTACGAAAAATCCTGGAAATCCTGGATTTTTTTTTTTTTCTCTTTATGTCGGCTACAAAAAAGAGAGAGAGAGAGAGAGAGAGATGCCTGGGTAGGACTTGGAGCGCGAACAGAATTAGTTGTATAACAATGTCGGACTGTCTAGTACGTGACACGTACGGCCCGATACACGTACTGATCTTCTTTTGAGTGAGCTATGAGCATTCTGTGTCTGTTCCATCCATGTGTAAATGTGTGTGTACCAGTAACGTTATAATGAACTTTGAGTGTGGCCTGCTTCATCTTATTGCTAACAATAATTATATCTTTGTTCTAACCATTCTTCTACTTCAATAATTCTACTGTAAAAACAAAACAAAAAAAAAAAAAATAAAAAAAAAAAAAAAGTCGCCTATTCGAGTCGCCTCTTCGTCATATCTGTGTCTTGAAATGTATTATCTTATTTGAGTTTAAATTACAGACTGAAAATATGACATCTGTATCATCATTATGATTATTATATGAGATGAATTTTTTTCTTCTTTATAGAGAATGTTTTTTTTTTTTTCTTCAGGTGATTAATTGACTTACGCACGGATGACAGGTAACAAACCATATAAAAGATTTATATTTATGCAAACAAACAAATTGAAAATGTTTTTTTTAAAAAAATAAATATTAAATAAAAAATAAAAAAAAAGAAAAAAAAAAAAAAAAAAAAAAAAAAAAAAAAAAAAAAAAACTGAGACTTAATTTTACTATAAATTAAATCCAGAGAATATCTGGAAATTACGGAAAGTCTGGGGGAAAAAGGATGATTTTCCTGAATAAAATCGAAACCCTAGTAGTTGTTAAATAATAATTGTGTTAATAGTTTTGTTTGAGAAATATAGGTTTATCAAATAATTACATCACTGGCATAAATTAAAATAACTATTATAGAAAACTTTTGGTAAGATTATATTTGATGAATATGATTTTTCAGAGGTTCATTCAAAAGAGGGTTCATCGCATCAGTCGTGGGTAAATTCAGTCATGGGGACTGTCCTGTATGGGTAGGTTTGATGAATGTTATATAGTCTTGATGTCCTTATGACTAGCAATTCTAGGCACCTTTTGGTCCTGTTGCAGGCAGTGGGACCCAAGGATGCACAACCTTGGTTTCAGTTATAGTGGCCTTGGGTGGAAACTGTCTTGGTTTGAGGTGATGGCAGGCATCATGATTGTTGGTGATGTACTAAAGAAATCAGGAACAATCATGTTAGTTTTTAGTACTTATGGTAATTTGTATGGTATGGTAATTGTACGGTACTTGTTACTAATTGTGTAACCATAATGTGTTTAAACCACCTGTTTGCCAGCATTTTCTGCATGGACCCATGTCATCAATTTGGCTGCTGGGGTCTGCATCATCTTGAAGTGCTCAGCTGCTACCTATGCCAGTGGTACTATATGCATTATCATGTTTGAAAGTGTGTTTAAGAGTCTCAGGATAATTATATATGGTTATCGATATTGCTTATTACTTGGTCCTACTGCTGGTTGCTGAAGCTGACACAATAGTACGTGTGTTCATTTATTCAGGTCACAACAGTGATCTCAGGTTGTTTGGCAGGAATACTTGAACTGAGTAAATAGATAAAAAAAAATCCATTTCATGTGCCCTGCAACTTTCATTGGTAAAAGATGGACTACAGTACATGGCTAGCTGCTCATCACAACCAACCACAGGTGCTACTCTCAGCTCATAATAATAGTCACCCTAGTTTTTCTTTTTGCCATTTTTCCTTGTATATATATATATATTTATTTATATATATATATATATATATATATATATATATATATATATATATATATATATATATATATATATATATATATATATATATATATATATATATATATATATATATATATATATATATATATATATATATATATATATATATATATATATATATATATATATATATATATATATATATATATATATATATATATATATATATATATATATATATATATATATATATATATATATATATATATATATATATATTTTTTTTTTTACAACAAATGAGGCAGCTCAAGGGCACACACAAAAAGAAAACAATAATAAAAAAAAAGCCCGCTACTCGCTGCTCCTAAAAAAAGAAACAAAAGAGGTGGCCGAAAGGAAGATCAAATACGGGAGGAGAGGTGTCCTGATACCCTCCTCATATATATATATATATATATATATATATATATATATATATATATATATATATATATATATATATATATATATATATATATATATATATGACAATAAATTAGGTGTAATGTAGTGTTACAACAAGAGATGTTTCTAGTAAAGAAAAATGTGACTGTGTTGGTATAACCAGTCAAGAGGTGTGACACAGGGTCTTGGTTTAAATCAAAATGTAAGGTGTGTGTGAACAAAAATATACTATCAAGCATGAAGTACAATACTACTGAGGTAAGTGTATGCCTTCAGCCCTCTCGCGGCGCTGCTGCACACGACTTTCTACTCTGGCTCATCGTTATGCAGGAGTTAACCAGCATCTTCATTTTTTCATCCCATTTGTTGGAGCAGCCTTCCTTCCCATGTCTGTATTTCCTCCTGCCTACGACTTGAACTCTTTTACGAAGAGAGCATCAAGACACGCTCCAACTGAAATTGTCACTATTTTGGGCACTCGTTCCGTACCCTTTTACTGGAGCACGCTTAACGGATATTTTTCGTTTTTTTTGTCTTACCTTATGTCTTTGAGCTGTTTCCATTTCTGTATATATATAAAAAAAGATCGTGAGAGTGTGAAGGCGACTGTTCTCTCAGTGACCTAATGCTGCGTGGGAACAATGGATGCTGCATATTATTGCTGCTTGACCCAAGTGTAGTTCACGTCCTCGTGTTGGTCCTGCTGGCAGCTTTCTCTAGTCTTTTGCTGACTAGCCTTTTAGTCTGCGGGTTTGTGTTTTAGTGTTTTCCGTGTATAGGCACTTTTGTTCGGTAGCGAACCTGAACACTTTTGCAGTGTCTATAATTGTGACATTTTTGGTTTGGTTTGGTAAAATTTTATTAAAGGTCACCCACGGAGATAAAGAACAAAGCTTTTCTGACATTTTGGTGTTAGTTTAAAGATTATGATAATGATTTCCATCGCAAGCCTCTAGGTATTTTACCTCCATCTTGAACCTCATCGATGAGGCGTCGAGCTGTCTGAAGCCCGAATGGCGACTCAGGGCATTTCCTTTTCCTGGCCACTGGTACCAATCTTACTGACACAACACCATATTCACAAATTTATCTCCGATTCTATCCCATCGACCCATGGGTGCTCGATGTTTGTTTAACGACTGTAGCTACATACACGACAAACGACACACCATCTATCTCTTGCTACTTCTTTGTGGAGATACGGGCACCATGCTCAACCTTGGTCACTACTGCCCCAAATACCATTACCAGCTTCGCTGTACGGCTGTGAGCGTGAGGATGTGGCAGAGGCCTCGATGGTTCTGAGCAAGCTGGCGGTTTCACGCCAGTTGCATGCACCGGGTACTTCACATCGATTTACACGGTGTTAGTTGGCATTAGCGCCTCGTGTATTCGCATTAGATGTGATATTCCTATTTTTTTAATCTCCTCAACTAATTATATACCATTATCAAGTTCCTTCAATACCAGACCAACATAACACAGACAGCCCTGACACATAACACTCCACTTCTGAACCCTAAGCACTCAACACCCCACACCACTCGAGGCTAAGCTCCATCTCTCATCCAGGCCAATCAGCACACTAGGACGGCTGCGTTTCCTTTGCACCTCAGACCTTGCCAACCATTCATCCCCTTCTACAAGTAAGTGCTACTATTGCAACACACCCAGGCCTGCCCTACCAAAACCTACGAGTACCTACCCTACCTCAGTCCCACCTCTTCCCTTTCCCCGGTCACAATTTCCTTTTCTTCCCCTCCTTAATCACCTCCCCATTCACCTTCATATTTCTTCAATCCTTCCCTACTTCATCTCACCCTTCATCATCCACTTAATCAATTCTGCATCCAGCACACAAATAATCACATCGACATTGAGATTCAGATATTCGTATATTGTACAAACCATCGACGTGTGTGATGTGATTTTCGTTTTGTTTATTGCCGTACGTACCTCCTCCATTCCTACTTTCATTGTTAGCAGATCAACCCGAGTTAGACGGGAAGAGTTGGCAGTGCGGTCAGGCGAGCTTAGTGCGTGGTTCTGCTCAAGGATGACAGACATGAGGAAAATAAACTGAGGTAGAGGAAAAGAGAAAAAGGGTAAACAGAGGTGGTGCTGGTGCCAGAGACAATGCAAGAGGAGAATCAGTAGGAGACTGCTGATGATGAAGATAAGAAGGGAAAATACAGCGGAGTGAGAATTGAGGTAGAAAATAAAAGGAAAAGGAAAACATGAGGTGCTGACTGTTGAGACGGCAGAGGAGAGAGGAAGACGAAGTTGAAGAAGTGGAGGGAGAGAAAAAAAATGATGGAAAGGAAGAATCTAAGGTCTTTCACTCATTCCCTCACTCCCCTACAATAATGCCCTACACTTCCTCGAGTCTCATTGAAATACTTAAAAAGAGGGAGTCGCTCTCTTCCTTCCCTGCAGATAAGTGTGCGTTCAGGGTGGTGCTAATACTCTCCCTTCAGTCCCTCGTTCATCTGGCCTTTTCCTCTATCTACATCCACCTCTCTACACATTTCTATGTTCCGTTTTCTTCGTTATGTTCCTCCTCCTCCTCCTTTTTCTCTTGTTGTTGTTGGTGTTGGTGGTGGTGGTGGTCTTCTTCGTCTTCTTCTCCACCACCACTACCATGCTCTGTGCAGTCTTTCCATCCCGCTCTCCTCCTCCTCCTTCCGGGCCGGGCAGAGCGTATATCGTCCCTGGCACTGTGGCACTTTTCCTCCAAGGCACTCACCCCTCTGGCAGCCGTACGCGTGCTGGTGCCAGGGGCCGGGGCGGGACGGGCGCGGGCCAGTAGGCAGCACATCAGCGTCGAGGTAGGGTGTGGTCCGTTGTCGCCGCCAGTCTCCGTCACCCGCGCTGTGTCACCGCACCGCCGCTCGGAACTTCGCCGCGGGTGTTAGTGTTCTGTTGCTTTGACGCGGACCGCATGGCTGGTCTCTCTGCGTGGCCAGTGGTTCCCCAGGGATGGCTAGCCTCGTGAGGTGTTTGTGCGAATGATAAATATATAACGAGTGTGTAAACGCGGTGTCGTGTTAGTGAAGACTTGCCAAACCTTCGAGACCTATGGAAGGTGGTGTTCGAAGGGAGTGAAGTGGAAGTGGAGTGAGCTCTGAGCCTTCACGTGGCGCTGAGGGACGCGGTGTGAGGCAGGCCATGCACGAAGGGCCGCAGGACAGGTGAATGGGCCAGGAGTTAATGACCTAGTGACCTACACCTGTAAGCATACCTGCGTTATGTGTCCCGGAGTGTGACGCTTTGTGACGCCTCTTTCCCATCTCCCCCTCACCCTGCGACGCCAAGGCCCACACACACGACCCGCCTCCTTCACCACCTCAACCCTACCCTCCTTACGCCCCCCGCTGCACCATCCTCGGCGGGCGGTTGGGTGGGTGGATTGCGTACCGTCGTGGAGGGAGTCAAGGGAGTGCATGCTGTTGTTTCACCTCTTGAATCGTGACTCTTCCCCCCAGGAGTCCCCGCCACGTGCTGCTGCTGCTGCCGCCACCTTGATACAACCGTGTGTACCGTACTCCTACTCGAGACAAGCTTCACAGTTACTCCTCACCCAGATTAATTTTTTTTCTTGTTTTTTCCTAATCTTTTTATATAGGTGCTGTTGATCAAAGTTTTGACCTCTTTTTTTCTTAGTGCGGGTCCAGTTTGCGTAGTAGGCTATGTGTTACGTGCTATTTTACTGTTCATTTAAAAGGTTTGTGGTTATTTTTTTCGTTTCCTCTAATGTGGTGCGACTAGTGCTTCTGAATGCTAAGATGGGAAAAAAAATGGGTTAACGTTAGTGACATTCCAACAGACGCTCTGAAACACATATATGCAGATGAACGAGTAAATGGACAAACAAGCATGCGGATCGACAAAACACACACACACACACACACACACACACACAGGAAAAGGAAGAGTGAAGACTTGGCAGCAGCACGGAGATAAGAGTTCCTGCATGCAGTTTGGTATTTACAAGTGAGCCACATTTGCGTATCTCAATGCTTACATTTTTAACATTATGTAAGACGTCCTGAAGGCTATGAGCGCCACGTGTTTTCCATAGTCGATGATCTGACACTATTATTTTCTTTTCTGGTATCTTTTATTCGTTTTCTCTTGCGTGTAGTGTAGAGATTAGCGTGACAATCCTTATGTTTGCCTCGTTTTGAATAGTCAGTCGCATGCGCTTGAGTCTCCCTTGCGGCGTAGTGGTCTAGTAGGACTCTAGTTGGTTAGAGCGTCAAGCCATGGAGGTGAAGAGTCAGTGGGAGGCGGCTTGAAACTCAGTTCCGCCGCGTGAAGCCAGGAAGAGGACAACCCGGAAACACCAACCCTATGATGAGCACAGGTAGAAGATACGCTTAAGTTTCCTTGGGTATAGAGACATAGTCCTAATCTTATAGTTTATACTCGTCGCGTGGCTTCAGAAAGGACACATGCCGGAATCGGCGACCTTATTATGAGGATAGATAAAAGTTGTTAAAACAATGCGAAAATTTCCCTGGGTAAGCGATATAGTCCTATAGTTTATACTCGCTGCGGGACTTCAGGAACGACACATCGCGGAAACAGCAACCCTATAATTTATTAAGATAGATAAATGCTGTCAAAACAAAGGGAAACATACACTTGAACATCCCTGGGTAAAGTGATATAGTCCCTGATTTTATGTTTGATACTCGCAGGCTTATTCATATACGGCCATATAAAAAAAAATATTGACATTAGAAAGTTTGATTCAGTGTAGCTTGTTACTCCAATGTGTCTTTTTAATTGGTGGTATGGGTGGAGTATGTTGTCTAATGGGTGGTATGGGTGGAGTATGTTGTCTAATGGGTGGTATGAGTGGAGTATGTTGTTTAATGGGTGGTATGGGTGGAGTATGTTGTCTAATGGGTGGTATGGGTGGAGTATGTTGTTTAATGGGTGGTATGGGTGGAGTATGTTGTCTAATGGGTGGTATGGGTGGAGTATGTTGTTTAATGGGTGGTATGGGTGGAGTATGTTGTCTAATGGGTGGTATGGGTGGAGTATGTTGTCTAATGGGTGGTATGGGTGGAGTATGTTGTCTAATGGGTGGTATGGGTGGAGTATGTTGTCTAATGGGTGGTATGGGTGGAGTATGTTGTCTAATGGGTGGTATGGGTGGAGTATGTTGTCTAATGGGTGGTATGGGTGGAGTATGTTGTTTAATGGGTGGTATGGGTGGATTATGATGTTTAATGGGTGGTATGGGTGGAGTATGTTGTCTAATGGGTGGTATGGGTGGAGTATGTTGTTTAATGGGTGATGTGGGTGGAGTATGTTGTTTAATGGGTGGTATGGGTGGTTTATGCAGTTTGATGGGTGGTATGGGTAGAGTATGTTGTTTAATGGGTGGTATGGGTGGAGTATGTTGTCTAATGGGTGATATGGGTGGAGTATGTTGTTTAATGGGTGGTATGGGTTGTGTATGTTGTCTAATGGGTGGTATGGGTGGAGTATGTTGTCTAATGGGTGGTATGAGTGGAGTATGTTGTTTAATGGGTGTTTTTTTTTTTTTTTACAACAAAGGAGGCAGCTCAAGGGCACACAAAAAAAGAAAACAATAATAAAAAAAAAAGCCCGCTACTCGCTGCTTCTAAAGTAAAACAAAAGAGGTGACCAAAAGGAAGATCAAATACGGGAGGAGAGGTGTCCTGATACCCTCCTCTTGAAAGAGTTCAAGTCGTAGGCAGGAGGAAATACAGATGAAGGAAGATTGTTCCAGAGTTTACCAGTGTGAGGGATGAAAGAGTGAAGATGCTGGTTAACTCTTGCATAAGGGGTTTGGACAGTATAGGGATGAGCATGAGTAGAAAGTCGAGTGCAGCGGGGCCGCGGGAGGGGGGGAGGCATGCAGTTAGCAAGTTCAGAAGTGCAGTCAGCGTGGAAATATCGATAGAAGATAGAGAGGCAACATTGCGGCGGAATTTAAGAGGTAGAAGACTATCAGTATGAGGAGGAGAGCTGATGAGACGAAGAGCCTAAGCCTCCACTCTGTCCAGAAGAGCTGTGTGGTGGAGCCCCCCACATGAGATGCATACTCCATACGAGGGCGGACAAGGCCCCTGTATATGGACAGCAACTCTGCAGGGGAGAAGAACTGGCGGAGACGGTACAGAACGCCCAGCCTCGAGGAAGCTGATTTAGTAAGAGATGAGATATGAAGTTTCCAGTTGAGATTTTGAGTTAAGGATAGACCGAGGATGTTTAGTGTTGAGGAAGGTGATAGCTGGGTGTTGTCAAAGAATAGGGGATAGTTGTTTGGAAGATTGTGTCGAGTGGATAGGTGGAGAAACTGTGTTTTTGAGGCGTTGAAGGACACCAGGTTCTTCTTGCCCCAATCGGAAATAATAGTAAGGTCTGAGGCTAAGCGTTCTGCAGCCTCCAGCCTTGAGTCGTTAAGTTCCTGAAGGGTGGGTCTTCTATTAATGAGTAATGCAGAGTGGAATCATCGGCGTAGGAATGGATAGGACAGTTCGTTTTGGAAAGAAGATCATCAGTGAACAACAGAAAAAGAGTGGGAGATAGGACAGAACCCTGTGGGACACCACTGTTAATAGATTTAGGGGAAGAACAGTGACCGTCTACCACGGCAGAAATAGAACGGTCAGAAAGGAAACTGGAGATAAAGGTACAGAGAGAAGGATAGAAACCGTAGGAGGGTAGTTTAGAAAGCAAAGATTTGTGCCAGACCCTATCAAAAGCTTTTGATATGTCCAGCGCAATAGCAAAAGTTTCACCGAAACGGCTAAGAGAGGATGACCAAGAGTCAGTTAAGAAGGCTAGGAGATCACCAGTAGAACGCCCCTTGCGGAACCCATACTGGCGATCAGATAGAAGGTCAGAAGTGGAAAGGTGCTTTTGAATCTTCCGGTTAAGGATTGATTCAAAAGCTTTAGATAGACAAGAAAGTAAAGCTATAGGGCGGTAGTTTGAGGGATTGGAGCGGTCACCCTTCTTGGGCACAGGCTGTATGAAGGCATACTTCCAGCAAGAAGGAAAGGTAGATGTTGACAGGCAGAGGCGAAAGAGTTTGACCAGGCAGGGTGACAGCACGGAGGCACAGTTTTTAAGGACAATAGGAGGCACTCCATCAGGTCCATAAGCCTTCTGAGGATTGAGGCCAGAGAGGGCATAGAAAACATCATTTTGAAGAATCTTTATAACAGGCATAAAGGAGTCAGAGGGGGATGAGTAGGAGGAATATGCCCAGAATCGTCCAGAGTGGAGTTTTTAGAAAAAAGTTTGAGAGAAGAGTTCAGCCTTAGAGATAGATGAGACGGCAGTGTTGCCGTCAGGACTGAGGAGTGGAGGGAAAGATGAAGAAGTGAAGTTGGAGGAGATGTTTTGGGCTAGATGCCAGAAGTCACGGGAAGAGTTAGAGAAAGCAAGGTTTTGACATTTTCTATTAATGAAAGAATTTTTGGTTAGTCGGAGAATAGATTTGGCACGATTTCGGGCAGAAATGTAAAGTTCATAATTAGCATTAGTTTGAAGGCTCTGGTACCTTTTGTGAGCTACCTCTCTATCATTGACAGCACGAGAACAAGCGTGATTAAACCAAGGCTTTTTAGCGTGAGTAGTAGAGAAAGAACGAGGAATGTATGCCTCCATTCCAGAGACAATCACCTCTGTGATGCGCTGAGCACACAGAGGGGTCTCTATCCTGGAAGCAATAATCATTCCACGGGAAATCGGAAAAGTACATCCTCAGGTCGTCCCACCGAGCTGAAGCAAAATGCCAGAAGCATCGCCTCTTCGGTGGGTCCAGAGGGTGTACAGGAGCGATAGGACAGGATGCAGAAATAAGATTGTGATCGGAGGAACCCAACGGAGAGAACAGTTTGACAGAATAAGCAGAAGGGTTTGAGGTAAGGAAGAGGTCTAGAATGTTGGGCCGATCTCCAAGACGGTCGGGAATACGTGTAGGGTGCTGGACCAACTGCTCTAGGTCGTTGAGGATAGCAAAGTTGTAGGCTTGTTCACCAGGATGGTCAGTGAAAGAGGATGAAAGCCAAAGCTGGTGGTGAACATTGAAATCTCCTAGGATGGAGATTTCAGCGAAGGGAGAGTGGGTCAAGATGTGCTCCGCTTTAGAATTCAAATAGTCAAAGAATTTTACATAGTTGGTAGAGTTAGGTGAGAGATAAACAGCACAGATGTATTTAGTAATAGAATGACAATGAAGTCTTAGCCAGATGGTGGAAAATTCAGAAGAGTCAAGGTTGTGGGCACGAGAGCAAGTGATGTCGTTGCGCACGTAGGAGCAACATCCAGCTTTGGATTGAAATTTAGGATAGAGATAGTAGGAGGGAACAGAGTAGAGATTGCTGTCAGTAGCCTCAGAAACCTGTGTTTCGGTGAGGAAAAGAAGGTGAGGTTTATAGAAGAAGAGATGGTGTCCCACAGAATGAAAATTAGAAAGAAGACCGCGAATGTTGCAGAAATTGATAAGAAAGAGGTTCGAGGAGTTATCAAGACACCTATCAAGTCGGCAGCCAGAAGGGGAGTCCTCCCTGGGGGAATTTCTGCCCCCCCCCCCTTCCAGGCGTGGACTCCAAGACATGGTTATGGTTCGCCATTTTTAATTTTTAATTTAGGGAAAAGGTGTGTATGTTGTGTGAATGTAGTGTGGTGTGGATAAAGAGAGGATCTGTCTTTAGAGAGCATGCTGAACTACGTCTTCGCCTGTGGCGCCGGTAGGCTTATTTGGAGGGGCCTGATGGTATGGCCCAGCCCTTTGTGGCACAGGCCAGTGTTTATAGTGACACCATCTTGCATTGGCTCATGCTGCCCTCCCGGAGCTCATCTTTAATCCTAGAATCTAGAGACCGGGTTGAGAGATGATCTTCTGGACAGCACGTGGGTAGTCTTAAGCCACTAGGCGGCGGCTGAAAAATACCAGCTTGGTGTCATCAGTTTTAGATAAAAAGTTAGGATAGAGATAGTAGGAGGGAACAGAGTAGAGATTGCTGTCAGTAGCCTCAGAAACCTGTGTTTCGGTAAGGAAGAGAAGGTGAGGTTTAGAGGAGGAGAGATGATGTTCCACAGAATGAAAATTAGAGCGAAGACCGCGAATGTTGCAGAAATTGAGAAGAAAGAGGTTCGAGGAGTTATCAAGACACCTCTCGGGTCGGCAGCCAGAAGGGGAGTCCTCCCTGGGGGAATTTGTGGTCCCCCCCCCAGGCGGGGACTCCGAGGCTTGGTGTATGTGCGTCATTTTGAAATTTTAATTTTGGGAAAAGGTGTATATGTTGTGTGAATGTAGTGTGGTGTGGATAAAGAGAGGATCTGTCTTTAGAGAGCATGCTGAACTACTCTCCGGTGTTGGTGAGACAATAGGGAAACGGTTAGTGAGGACATGGGAAGGGTCTTTGGAGGGCTTCAGCTCCCTTCTCACCTCCTATATATACCTCACCGGGAGTGGCTTGCGCCCGTTCGGTAGGTGTCTTCCTACCTACTCCAGCCAATGGGTGGAGTATGCTGTCTAATGGGTGATATGGGTGGAGTATGTTGTTTATGGGTGGTATGGGTGGTGTATGTTGTCTAATGTGTGGTATGGGTGGAGTATGTTGTTTAATGGGTGGTATGGGTGGGGTATGTTGTCTAATGGGTGGTATGGGTGGAGTATGTTGTCTAATGGGTGGTATGGGTGGAGTATGTTGTTTAATGGGTGGTATGGGTGGAGTATGTTGTCTAATGGGTGGTATGGGTGGAGTATGTTGTTTAATGGGTGGTATGGGTGGAGTATGTTGTCTAATGGGTGGTGTGGGTGAAATATGTTGTTTAAAGTTTTCGAATCAATTCCTCTGATATACGTAGTGATAGCAAACTTATTTCGTATATATGAACGTTTTTCGCAATGTCTTAATGTAAGTATTTGGACTGCCATTGTGGAGTGTATGTAGTGCAGAGTGTTTCTCCTCACTCAACTGCACCCTCCACGTCCGTGCGGCATATCTATGAGTGATTGCAAGTGTATCTTTTTTCTTTTCTATATATTTTCTTCATCTTCTTTTCTATTACCCTTTTTCTTATATCTTTTATTTTCTGCTAATGTCTTTCTTCTTCCTCCTCCTCCTCCCCTTCCTTCTTCTCCCCCTCCTTTTCCTCCTTCTTCTCCTCTTCCTATTTATGAGTGATTGCAAGTGTATCTTTTTTGCTGTATCATTTTCTTCTTTATCTTTTCTCTTTTCCTTTCTCTTGTTCCCTATTTTTTCTTCTAATGTGTTTCCTCCTCCTCCTCCTCCTCCTCCTCCTCCATCGCGTTTCCGGATTGCCTCCCTCATAAGGTTCACGGGAGGTCATGGAGTATAGCAAGGTGACCACCGTTTCCCCGTAGTTGAGCACCTTCTTGCCGCCTGCTGCGTGGGCTGCCTTTTAATTATCGGCGAACCAGTCAGGCAGTCGATGCATCAGGCGGCTTATCGGTCACTCAACCATGTAATCAATCATGCAATATATCGGTCAATAATTTATCGTTTCATCTCCATAGATATAACATGTGTACGCCCGAGGAGCAGCTTGATGACACACACACACACACACACACACACACACACACACACACACACACACACTAATAAAATCCACCCTTCCTCCTTCCCTCCCTCTCTTTCCTTTTCTCCCCTTTTCTCCCTGCCTCCCTCTTTCTCATTATCTCCCATTTTCTCTGTTTGCCTCCTTTTCACCCTCTCTCCCTTTCTTTACTATCTCACTCTCACCCTTCCTCTATCTCCTTTCCCGTTCCCCTCTCTCTCCACAATTCTCTCTCGGCTCTCCCCGCCACTCTGTACGTCATCCTTTCCCTCTCCCTTCTTTACCTCACTCACAGACACACACACACGCGCACGCAATCATTCTAACAGGTGGGGTGGGGATCTAACCTGGGACAGTGTGGGTGGAGGACTCTTAAGCAAATAGACTATCACTCACCCAGCCATAGCCTACACCTCGCCCCACCTCCTCCTCCATGTGACTGCCTAAAGGGGCTATTACACTGGGCAAGTTTTCCGTGGATCTTCAGTCAAACCACGATTTCCGCTGGCGTGGTTCTCATATTTGCGTGGTTTTCTGACGTGTCCAAGATCTTCCAAAGCTACGGTAGATTTCATTGAAGGACGACGGTATTACTCACCATCATCATCAGCAGCAATAACAGCAAACGAGCGAGAACCACGTTAGCGGAAATCGTGGTTTGACTGAAGATCCACGGTAAATATGCCCAGTGTAATATCCCCTTAAGCTGACTTCCTCTCACGCATTCCACTTCCATCACCTTCCTCTTTTCCTATCCTCATTCTGCTTCACTCCACACACACACACACACACACACACACGGACGCGAGCTATTTTCATGTCTCTCCTCATGTCTTTCTTTCTCACCATGCATTTCTCCTCCTTTATCCACCTCCTCTCATCTCCACACACTCCCTCACTCTCCTCTCTTTCGTACGCTTTCTCATGTTCCTCCCTCCCATTTAATTTCCTCTCCATCACACGATTTCTCTCTCTCTCTCTCTCTCTCTCTCTCTCTCTCTCTCTCTCTCTCTCTCTCTCTCTCTCTCTCTCTCTCTCTCTCTCATCTTTTCAACCTATTTTTCCCTCATTTTATATTTCTATCCTTTCCTTTATTTTTTTTTACCTCTTTTTCTTTAACTTTTCTCTTTTTCTATTCCTTGTTTGACTTCTTTTATCACTCCACGCCTCCCTCCTCCTCCTCCTCCTCCTCCTCCTCCTCCTCCTCCTCTTCGTCTCTCCATCTTTTAATCACTTCTGCTCCGTCATCGTTTTCTCTGTTGGTTCGTTTACGTGACCATTAATTAATCTTCGGTGTGTCCTCCTTGTCCTGTTCGTCCCCTTGCTATAATGCTCTCTCTCTCTCTCTCTCTCTCTCTCTCTCTCTCTCTCTCTCTCTCTCTCTCTCTCTCTCTCTCTCTCTCTCTCTCTCTCTCTCTCTCTCTCTCTCTCTCTCTCTCTCTCTCTCCTGCTTTCAATCTTCCTCCCACTCTTTCTTTCTCTTTCTTTCAATCTTTCCTTTCTTCTTTCTGTTTCCTTTTTCTTTTTTTTCTCAGTACTCACTCATTCACTCTCACTCACTTTCACACTTTCACACACACAGCATGACAGAGTTATAACTGGTATCGAGAGGCATAAGTCGGAAAAGAGCGTCAACATGAAGGTCGGGGGACATCAAGGAAGAGAAGGGGGAGAAGAGGGAAGGGGAGAGGAAAGGGAGAGAAGAGCGGAGAGGTAAGGGAAGAGGAGTGAGGGGATTAGGGTCAAGCATTCTCTTTGTCACTTCTTCTATCTCGTTTTAATCCCTTCCATCTCTGTCTTCATGTTCTTGTTTTTGTTTTTCTTCTTCATGTTCTGTTTCTTGTTCTTTTGTCTTGTTCTGTTGTCTTCTTTTTGTCTTTTTCGTTTTTTTGTCCTTTTTGTCTTATTTTTTCTTCTTTTTCTCCTTTTATTCTGCCTTTTTCATTGTGGCTGTTCTCTCTCTCTTCTTCTTCCTTTGTTGATTAGAATATCCAAAGCAGGCAGCCTCGTAATGAGCCAACAAGCTTTCTGTTGCCTGCTCCTCCATGTTTCTTTCTCCTACAGTTGCTCCTCCTCCGCTTGCTCCTTCTTCTCATCCTCCTCAAATAGAACAAAAAGAAATCACAATTTGAAGATAAGTGGTAAAAGATTCTCGTCGCACGAAGCTAAACACTTCTTCTTCAATCGAGTTGTTAATGTTTGGAACTCTCTTCCCTGTGATGTCGTTGATAGTACAACAGTTACGGCCTTCAAGAATAGATTAGGCAAGTATTTTGAATCCAACCAGCAACTAAGATATTACTCATTGTCGTAATAACGTTAAGTTCTTTCAAATACTGGTGTCTTTGTCCGCTTTTATCGCCCGGTTAGTGGTAGCAGTAATGGTAGTTCTTTCCTCTTTCCTACATAATTTCCATGCAGTTTTTCCATGCTGCATGGTTCTTTTTCCTTTCCTGCCAGCTTTGGCTGGAGGGATGGGGGGGGGGGGGGAGGAGCCTTCGCCTTTGCTGTCCTTCATCTTCCACCTTTGATTAGATAGTTAGTGTAGCTTGTCACAAACAGCCTCGTAAGGACCAGCAGGTCTGCTGTTGTTTGTTCTTCCTTTGTGTTTCTTTGTGTTCCTCCTCGTCCTTCTCCTCCTCCTCCTCCTCCTCTTCCTCCTCGTCCTCCTCCGGCATAAAAGTCAACTGCGGTCCTACACACACACACACACACACACACACACACACACACATTGATCGTAGGCCTGACGTGTGTTGCGGCACTGACCCGGCCACCCAACTCTCCCCGGGATGCTGCGGCAGATGCAACACTTTCGGCTGCCACTTCAACAGCGATACTGAAAGTGTTGCCACCGCGCCTTGCCTCCTCCCAAGCCCGCCGCCGCCTTGCCTTACTGTCCCTCTTCCTGCCCTGTCCCTTCTTTGGCATGCCCCTCTCTCCCCTCTTCCCCCTCTCCCTCTCTCCCTCCCTCTCGGCTCCTGCAACAATGATATGAGAAGCTTCCCTCCATCTCACATCCATGAACTGTCCCTCTCTCCCCAATCTCCCTCTTCTCCCTCTCTTTCTCCTTTTCTCTCGGTTTTTGCAACAATGATATTAGAAGCTTCCCTCCATCTCCCTTCCATGACCCGTCCCTCTATCCCCAATCTCCCCATTCTCCCCTCTCTTTCTCCCTTTCTCTCGGGTTCTGCAACAGTGATATTAGAAGTGATGCCATTATGCCTACCGTACCTAACCTTCTATTCCTTTTCCTGTTCTGTTCCTTCCTACATCCGTCGCTCTGTCCCCTCTCTCCCCCTTTCTCCCCTCTCTTTCTCCCTCTCCCTCGGGTTCTGCAACAGTGATATTAGAAGTGATGCCATTATGCCTACCGTACCTAACCTTACTATTCCTCTTCCTGTTCTATTCCTTCCTTCATCCGCCCCTCTCTCCCCTCTCTCCCCCTTCTCCCCTCTCTTTCTCCCTTTCTCTCGGGTTCTGCAGCAGTGATATTAGAAGTGATGCCATTATACCTACCTAACCTTCTATTCCTTTTCCTGTTCTGTTCCTTCTTTCATCCGTCGCTCTGTCCCCTCTCTCCCCCATTTCTCCCTCTCCCTCTCCCTCTCGGTTTTTGCAACAGTGATATTAGAAGTGATGCCATTATGCCTACCTACCCTTACTATTCCTCTTTATGTTCAGTTCCTTCTTTCATCCGTCGCTCTGTCCCCTCTCTCCCCCTTTCTCCCTTCTCCCTCTCCCTCTCGGGTTCTGCAACAATGATATTAGAAGTGTTGCCACCATCTTTAAATTGCCTACCCCACTTCCCGCCCTGTCCCTTCCTCGGCACTCCTCTCTCTCCTTCCCTTTCTTTTTTCGGCTTCTGCAACACTGCTATTGTAAGTGTTGCCACCACGCCTAGCCGGCCTACCCCACTTCCCGCTTTGTTCCTTCCTTGGTCTGCCTCTCTCTCTCTCTCTCCCCCTCCCTCCCTCTCCCTCTTTCCCTCTCCCTCTCCCTTTCCTTCTCCTCAGTGTTAGTGCTGTTGTGTTTTCCAGTCTTACGTGTTTTCTCTATTGTTTTTTTTATTCCACTGACGGAGATGTGTGCACGACGAGTCATATTATCGTATTTCTCTCACTCCTCGGTGGTTTTAGCTCTTTCCTTTCTTTACTTCTATATTATTCAGTTACTTCGCCGCATCATTTTATTCTTTTAGTTTTCACCGGAACTTGGAGTCATTCTTTTCAACTAATCTTCGGTCCGGCGCACTATGACCTCAGATGTCCCGGCGCCATGACCTTGACCAAAAGAATCAATCAATCGCCGCTTTCCAGGCCTCGTGACGTGAATAATCAGGCTCGTGTCGTCGGCCTGACTCACCCGTCGTCACCCGCCGCCTGTGTGCATGGCCCTGACGATGTTTGTTTTCCTTTCCGCCGCCTCCGATGTGTCTTGTCTGGTCTATCCGTCTCCGCGGCGGCTGTAATGAGGCCTTGAGGGAGTGTAGGGTGCACGAGGGAGAGAGAGAGAGAGAGAGAGAGAGAGAGAGAGAGAGAGAGAGAGAGAGAGAGAGAGAGAGAGAGAGAGAGAGAGAGAGAGAGAGAGAGAGAGAGAGAGAGAGAGACACAGACAGAAAGACAGAGATAGACACACACACACACACACACACACAGAGAGAGAGAGAGAGAGAGAGACAGGTGTTGCTTGGGTGTGTTGCTGGAAAAGACAGATCACCAGGAGTTCCCGTTTCCTCTTTGCTGCCCTCCGCGCTGGCCTGATCTGTATGCTACGCGAGGCGGCCGAGGGTGTTGTAAAGCTGTTGGAAAAATCAAGACCTCCCCTTCTACTTTCCCTCTCTTCCCTTCCGTCTGCCTCTCTTTTATCTATTATGCGTGCAGCTTGACCTCGTTTTTCCTCTTCCTGTTTTCTTCAGTCTTCTCCCTTTCTCCCTCCTGATGTATCTTTGCTTTCTGAGTGTTAAAAATATTCTGAACAGGTCTTTTTTTCAACCCTTCCACTGTGTCTATTTTTACCGTTTACTTCCTCATCGCTTTTATTCTTATCCATTTCCTTTGAGTTTCCTGTATTTCTCTATTTTATCGTCTCTCTTTATTCTTGCTGTCTATCTTTCCCCTTTTTATCATCTGTTTTTCTTTGGTGTTTTTCCTTCCCCCTTCTTCATATCTCTTTCCTCTTTCGGTGTTTAAAAAGCAAGCATCCAGTTTATCCCTTGGCTCTATACCATCTTTACTCTTAACATTGCATCCCTATCTTGTTTGTTCTCTTCTTTATCTCATCTGTTGTTTTCCTTCCTTCCTTCCTGATAACACTTTCCTCTTGGGTGTTAAGTAAAAGCAAGCCTCCAGGTCAGTCTTCTTTTCTATCATCTTCTCTCGTTGAATTACTTCCCTATCTCGTTAACTGTCTTCTTCATTCCATCTGTCTTCTCCCTTCCTTCCTGATATCAAGTTCCCTTCCAATCCCTCTCCCTCTTCCCTCTCCTTCTTTTACTTGCTCATCCATATTTTGTTTCCTCTCTTCCTCATCACCTTCCGTTTTCTCCCTTTCTCTTCCTTCCCGACATCCCTTTCTTCCCCAGTGTTTGTTTAGCATCCGTCCTGATTTTTCACGTCTCTCGTTCTTAGTGTTTCCTTATTCTCTTCCTGGAACCGCCTCTCCCTTCTTCCACCGTTTCTTTTCGCTCTATTTCCTGGTATTTCTGTCCTCATGCTTCCCTTTCAGTGTTTATTTTCGTCTTTACTTGTTTCTCCCCCTTCCTTCTGTGTCTGCTTCCTCCTTCTCTCTGTCTGTTTGTCTGTCTCTCCACCCCCTTGTGTCCATCCATGCATAAGCCGCCTTTTACACAGATATCGCTAGTGCAGGACGTGTGAGTTATTTTTTAAGTCGATGGCATGGTACTTTAAGGCGGTGGTGGTGACAGAGCTGGAGGGTGTATGCGCGTGTGACACTACTTTTTCTTATGAGCAAGAGAAGCGATGGTAATGGTGGTGATGGTGGTGATGGTGGTGGTGGTGATGGTGGTGGTGGTGGTGATGGTAAAATGTTGCGTGGAGCCGTGATATAGTGTTTGACTGACTAGCTTGACCTACAGGGACACGAGATACTCGCCCCTCTCACCCCAATCGTCCCCAACCCCCCACACAATACCCTACCCCCCCGTCCCTCAGCCCTCCCTGCCATCATTCCTGCGACAAGGGGGATGACAGTGGTTTATTACACATCGGCTCGTCCTCCTTGGCCGCTGCGTCTGTCCATTATGGGAGGTATTCGTGTTTCGTGACCCTGAGCTGTGTGTGTGTGTGTGTGTGTGTGTGTGTGTACGGCTCCCTAGCTGTATGTCAGGCGTATAAAGACGGGAATAGCAATGGTGTGAGGCGTTTCATTTGTCGATAGAGCAAAGTATAAAAGGAGTGAGGAAAGTCGAGGAAGGTGGCAAGAGAAGGAAAGAGGAAATTGCCATCGTTAGAAGTGTGCAATGTTTTAGATGTCTTCGATGTTTTTTTTTTTTTTTTTTTTGAGGGACTTGACACAGCTGATGTTATGTGTTCTTTTCGTCACCAACATCATTTCATTTTTGTCATTATCAAGAGAAGTCTCAAGACACTTCTCCATCCGAAACTGACCTTTCTTTTGGCCACTCGACCTTTTTTCATAGCAGGAGTGGTAGCGGACTTTTTTTATTATTGATTTTTGCCCTTGAGCTGCTTTCTTTACTGTAAGAAACAAATAACTTGTCTCCTCCTCGTGGTCATCTCAGGTAGATAACGCATGATGGAGCCTCTTCCGCTCTCCTTGCCTTCCTCCCCCCCGTCCCCTCCCCGGCCCCTGACACCTGCATACTCCATCTCTTAACTTGGCCCCCTTCCTCCTCCCTCCACTCTCACCTGTAGGCTTGGCCCCGGGCCACCGCGCTCACCTCTGCCACGGACGAAAAGAAGATTCACCTTAGGTAGTCATCATAATACCATTACTACTACTACTACTTCTACAACTACTACGACTACTACTACTACTGCCGTAGTAACAACAGCGACTCATCTGTAGTAGTAGTAGTAGCAATAATAGTTTAATTAAAGACATTATTATTATTATTATTATTATTATTATTATTATTATTATTATTATTATTATTATAATGATGATGATGATGATAATAATAGTAATTATCATCGCCACAACCACCACCACCATTATATAACCTGCACAGAAAACGTGACTCAAAACACACCGTGACCACTGCAGGCCAGGCGGGGTCACAGCGCCGACCTCCCAGCCCCCGGTCCTTCCTGTGTGAACTGATTAGTGGATGCATCGAACAGATTAGTCTGTTTGCCTTGTTACACACACACACACACACACACACACACACACACACACACACACACACACACACACACACACACATACATACTCTCTCTCTCTCTCTCTCTCAGTCAGTCAAGAGTCACTGTCGACGATCTGACACTGTCCGTGCCACGCCCTTCATGCTTGGCAGCCAGCTGGGTAAAGGCAGCAGGATGGAGGGAGATGGGGCAAAGGGAGGGAGGAGGGCGGATGAGGGGGAAAGAAGCGGGCGAGAAGGCGGGAAGCCGGGGGCTGGCAAGGGGGAGGGGCAGTGGCCAAAGACAGGAGAAACTGATATAAAGGAGAGGCAGGGGGGAACAGTGGGTGGGCAGGGTGGCGAGGTAAGGGAGGAAGGCAGGAGGGCGGGGCAGGAAGGGGGGCAGCTGGGTGGGACAGGAAAGAAATAAGAATCTGACACTTCGTCCGATTACTTCTACTTTCATTTATTTGCTCGGGCAGTGCTGAGAGGGCGTTTTTATCCCCTTGAGCTGCTTCGTCTCCTGAAAATGGGCTGTGATGGTGCCCTTGACCCACCTTCCTTATTATCGTCCCCGCCGCCACACGGGATTAGCCTCACCTTAAGCCTTCCGCTGATTGGAAATGCAATATACTCGTCCCATTGTTTGAATAGCATCTTTGAGTGCTCTCGTCCACGGGTGCGGCGCCTCTTTAAGGTGCGGCACTAGGCTGGCACCGTGCCACCACCGCATGCCGCGTTGGGGATCACTTGCGTAAGGTTGTGCCGCCCAGCCGTGACCGTCACGCGCCGCAACCCTTGTCTTGCTCTTTCTTTGCTTTGCCCCGATGCAGCAACGGCAGCACAGCGGCAACACTTGGCGACTAAATGAGGCACGGGGGAAGTTATGAGCTCTGCACATTTTCTTTTTTCGAAGCTACACTTCCATTCTTAGATAATTATTTTGATGAACCAAGACTACAGGGAATAAATAAAAGGAGTTATTTTTTAGGAGTTTTGAGTTAGTTAATTTTATTTAGCTTGTATTTTGCGAGTCATTTACAACGTTTCCTCTGACACAGCACCGGCAATACTTATAAGTTAGCGTTTTCAGTTTGCTCCTCCATCATCATTATTCACGGCTTTGTGCGAGTCCTCTTGGAGACGAGCCACGTGACCGCCAGACCGTTAACTTGTCAGACGGAGTGATTTTCAGACATTCACTCCCTGTATTACTCAGGGTAGAGAGAATACTTTCTTTCTCTGGACCCTGGTATTACGTACACGCACAGACCATCCCTTAGACTTCCCCTAAAGAAGCAAGCCCCCACCCTAAGGCCTTTCTGCCCCTCCATCTCCCTCCCCCCTCCCTAAGTCAAGACCTTTTATAAAACCGCTCGTTGTCCCTGGTCACGGCATGCTGATCGTCTTCATTCTAAGGAGAAAGCGAGAGGCCAATGTAAAAACAACAACAACAACAACAACAACAACAACAACAACAACAACAGTGATTAATAATGTATACTTAAGATTTCCAATTTTTTTTTTTTCATCACTGAAGTGCTCACAACATACCACTGTATTTTCGATTGATTTCTATTGATTCTATTGATTTATATTCTATGTTTTCAATTTATGGTGTCAGATCCTCATCATCTTGGAATCCAAAAAATCCCTTTCGTCTGGACTTTTTATTTATTTTTTCTACTTAATTAATCTTCCTTCCTTCTCTCCCTTCCTCCTAGTCAGTGCCATGCCTCAACAGCTCACTTTTCCGCATCCCTTCCCAACCTTTTACATTATTGGTTTTCTTTTTTGCAATTCTTTTTCACTTCCGTTCACACCTTTTCAACCTTTTCATTCTCGCCACGCTGCCAGTCACTCCTTGTTTCCTTTTTCATTCACACCTGTATCTTTTTGTCCCTTTCTTACGCTTCCCTATTATTCGTTTTTTTCTTCTTCTTACACTCACACCCTTTTCTCTTTCCCCCCCTCTTACACTATCTCCTGTGCTTCATTTTTTCTTCCATGCACTCTCTTTTCTCTTTTATCCTTTTCACAGTCTCCTATTCCTCGTTTTATTTCTTTCATCCAAACCTTTATTTTTTCCCGCCTCACACCGTCTTCTATTCTTCTCCAGCATTCCCTCCCTGTTAGTCCTGTGAGCTATCTATTGTCTCTTTTCCGTCTCCTTTTCCTGTTTGTACTGTCTTTGTGTGTCTCCTGTTGCTCCCTCCCCATGTCTTGCGGCGTTACTAGTTCAACTCAGTCATTACATCATTTTCCAGACGCCTCTTCCTTTCTCTTAAACTTTCCTCACTTTTCTCCACTCCTCTTCCTCTTCCTCCTCCGTCCTCCCTAGCCTCCCCGTGCCTGCCCTTCCCTTCCCGCCTCCTCTCCTCCCTCAGTGCTGCTACCAACTTGTGAGTCTCTCCTCTTTACTTTATGGAGCGGTCAAGAGCTGTCTTACTTTTTATGTCACTTTTGCTGCCTCACTTCCGGTGCGCTGACAACTACGAGGCAATATGGTATGTGTGTGTGTGTGTGTGTGTGTGTGTGTGTGTGTGTGTGTGTGTATTCTGCGCGCTCTACATCCCACAATATTACTTTTTTCAGGATTGCAAAACCGCACTTCATGTGAATAAAATCTGCCAATCTATCCATCTATCTACCTATCTATTTACCTATGTCTATCCATCTATCTATCTATTCGTCTTTATCATTTTTTTATCTATCTTTATCTATCTATCCATCTATCGATCAGCAGGACATGTTTATGGCTTCACAGTTACTCCTTAAGCCTTGCACTGTCGCTTAAGTCACTGGAATAGAGAATGAACGATGGCTGATGAAAACGGCCACCCAATCCTCATTATAGCTTCGTTTTGATTTGTTTTCTTTTCTCATCGCTACGTTACCTTTTCAGACGGGAGGGGGAGAGTACATTCTTGGTTAAATTTCAATACACTAAGACATGAAGACTATAACAACAGGGCGATAAGGAGAAGAGAGTAGATTAAAGTGCGAGATTATAGGTAAAGGGAGGAAGAAATAAAGCTGGCGTTGGCAAAAGTATACGGTGGGAGACACTACCTTCGCTAACTGCACACACACACACACACACACACACACACACACACACACACACACACACACACACACACACACACACACACACACACGGGCCATAGAGTGACGGGTGTGTATAGAGACAGGCTCCGGGACAAATGACCGACAGGCATTTGGCGAATCCGACACTGAGCCGACAACTGTTTGGCCGAAAGACAACAGACCGGCCGGACAATTAGCAGAATGATCATGAGGTCGAATGGACATCCAGCGTTTTTACTTTTTTTACTTTTTTGTAATGTAATTATTTATTGCTCCAAGCCCTCCGCGCCCCAAACTAGCACCCCCACACAAACAACAGAGATACCCCAAAAATATACCCCCTGGCGTAACAATCTATAAAACAAATAATGAAGTTAAAGCCTTATTGGTTGATAGGATACTTTTTTGTACATTTATTTAAGGGGAAATTATACTGATTATTGTGTAATTATATATTATAAGAAAATTTTTGTAACTATAAATATTATTGCATGATTATAAAATTATAATTTAATGTTTATTATTATTTAAAGATTGTGCATGGAAAAGTATTTTCGAAATGTCTGTTTTAGGATGTCCCTCGTATTTCTCACTGACAAACGGAACTTTGCTCCTGCTCTTTATTTGGCACCTCTTTGGTTTCTTCAGTACCATGCTGATGCTGCCTGCTTAGTTGTCACCTTCCTGTCCGACCTATCTTTTTTTCCCATTTTGAAACTAGGCGGCGAGCTGTGCGTCGGGTGGTTGTCATTGTCTGCCCGAACCGTCTGTGTCTTCCTTCAAGAGAGTTTGTTTGTGGAATGTCTGGTGTGAAGACGATAAAACGGACGAATATCGAAGAATAAAACTGAAGCGACACGGATTGCAGTGCGGACGACAACGAAGACCACCGCTTGAACTCGGTCTGTGGAACTTATTGAGGAGAAACACGTCATTCCATGGACAGCAAACATTCTTGAAGGATGACACACTGGCTTGAGCAGAGAATGACAATCACACTCCCAACCGTTTGCTGTTTCGTTAAAAGAAAAAAAATAGCACCAGATGCCCATTCTCAAAAATCCTTTCTACTAATTCTCCGTTTATCGTCTGTTCAACCAAATGACTGTGGGTTCAATGTCCGTTCCGATACATATCTGTCGGTGAAATGTCCGTCGACCAAAAGTCTGTTGGTCAATTGTCTGATCACGGTGGAGCAAGGTGTGGAACAAGGCGTGTGAGAAGAGGAAACGAAATTGGTGTTGGCAGGACTATATATAAGGCGGGAGGGGGACTTACTTCCTTGCTTAACTGTGTCTACGGATATTAACGAAGCATGTAACGACAGCGAAATGTGGAGAGAGGAGCATATAAGGGTGTTAGTTAGATCGTGGGTGAGAGGAAAGAGAAAGCGAACCTGGTGTTGGAAGAAATATCATACGCTTGGAAACTTTTTTTATGCGTAGAGGTATGAAGCATGTTTTGACAATAGAGTGCACAGAGAAAGGTATATAGAGGAATTAAAACAGAGGTAGGGTATATAGAAATTTAAACTATATATAAACGCTCGTAGACTTTTTTTTCCTTATATGTTTGTGCGTAGAGGTTTGAGGTATATATCGGCAGGAAGGTGAGGGGAGAAGGGGTTGAAACAAAGGTAGAGGAAATAGATAATGTAACTCGTGCTGGTAGAGGTCTGTTTGAGTTGGGAAGTTTAGTAGCGAGCCGTGGAGGTGCGGCTGGTTGTGTTAGGTAAGGCAAGGTAAGGGGACGCAGGGAAAGGCAGGGGAGAGGGCAGGGGTGAGGCAGGGGAGAGGGCAGGGGAGAGGCAGGGAAGAGGAGTGTTTGGAGAGGGAAGGAGCGTCGCTTTGCTGAATAAAAAAATAGAGGAAGTAAATGTTGACACTGGGACGAGAGAATGAAAGGAGAATGAGGACGAGAAAGTTGAGGAGGAAGATGAAAACGAACACTAGGGAAATAAAGAAGAGAGAGAGAGAGAGAGAGAGAGAGATGAAAGAAGGCAAAAGGAATGAGGGCAATTAAAAGAGAGGAAGCGAAAGAAGTGCTTTGAGGAGGCGAGGAAGAAGAGGAAAACAAACAGATTAATGAAGAAATAAAAGGCATGAGAGAGAGATAAAAGAGAAAGAGTGGGAAGAGGGAAGGAAGGCAGATAGAAAGGAAGAAGACAAAAAAAAGTGATGAGGAAAAGAAGAAAAGATTGAAGGGAGAAGGATTGAGGAGAAGAGGGAAGAGAGAAACAGTTATAAAGTAAATAAACACAACAGGAGGTGAAATGAGAAAACGAAAACCATGAAAATGAAAATGAAAAACGATGAGGGATAAAGGAGAGAGAGAGAGAGAGAGAGAGAGAAGGAAAAACAGGGAGGGAGAGATGAGAGAGAGAGAGAGAGCAAGCGGCGTAAGAAGGGAGGGAAGACAAAAAGGAAGGGAGAGAAAAAAGATAAGTTGTCAGAATGGTGTGATGAGAACAAAGGGGAGCTTATGGAGTACGAGGTGAAGGAGAAAAGGGAGGAGCAGGAGGAGGAGGAGGAGGAGCAATACAAAGTCGGAAAAGTGTCGTTAGCACGTAAATAAGGTAATGTCTAAAGATTGTTACATGGGAAAAAAGTGTTAAAAGTTAGATAAGTAAAAAAAAAAATAAAGTTAAGGAAATTATTCCCGGCAAATACACAACAACAACAACAACAACAACAACAACAACAACAACAACAACAACAAAATCCCCCACCATCATTATTACTACTATTACTACTACTACTACTACTACTACTACTACTACTACTACTACTACTACTACTACTACTACTACTACTACTACTACTACTACTTCTACTTCTACTACTACTACTACTATATCTACAACTACAACTACCACCACCACCACTACTACTACCGCAACCACAACAATCGGTACAACAAGGCCTTCATAAAAGTCGAAGAACCGGCACACTATCAGGATGCAAAGTCGAGGGATTAGCACAGGGAAGCTATAGACGTGAAAAGACAAGGAATTCTTATCGCGCGAGTGTAAAACATATTATCATTTTATTATGGGTCCCGTCGAGGCTGCCGATAAGAGGAAGGTGGTATTGAAGAGGGGGAGGAAGAGGAAGAGGAGCAGGAGGAGGAATTAGATGAGGAGGAAAAGAAGGAGGAGTGCTGTGAGGGGTGTATCTGAAGTCCTTGAGAAGAGGAAAGAGTTTGCTAACTTCGATGGTTCGCGACTAAAGTTTTCTTGGAAATATTTGTGAAGGAGAAGCGGATAAGAAGAAGGAAGAGGAAGAGGATGAGGAGTCGATAGCAAGAATTGGAAGAAGAAAATACAATAAGACGGAAAACAATAAAGAGAGAAGAGGGAAGGAAGAAGAGGAGGAGGAGGAGGAGGAGGAGGAGGAGGAGAGAAGTTGAATGAAATGAAAGAGACTGACTGAATGGGTGAGTGACTGTTTATGTTATCACCTGAATAAATGAATGAATGATTGACTGATTACTTGATTGAGTGAATGAGGAGGAACTCGTGCTAATGTGACACAGATGTTATTCCTGATCAGAAAGTTTGAAGTATTCGTCAGATGATTCGCAGAATACGAATACTTTTCCCTTGTATTTTCGAATACGAATGAGAATACTTTGATTTCTATAAATAATTAATTATTCAAATAAGAGTAAACCTAAATACGGTTTTCGAATACTGAATACGAATACTCCATCCCTGCCTGCCTACACTCGTAACCCTGCCTACCAAGCTTGTTCTTTCCAGCGCTCTCTTCATCTATCCATCAATCCATCTCCATCTATCTATCCGTCTATCTTCGTCTCTCTACTTACCCCGTTTTCTCTCCTCTGTTTCCCAGGTTCCCTCCATTCTCTTCGTACTTTTTTTTTGTTCCCTCCCTCTCTCCCTACCTCCAGTGTTCTCTCACATTCTTTCTACCAATGAATATTTCTCTCCCTCCGTTCCTTCCTCCACTCTGCTCCCCAACTCTGGCTGACCATCTCCATTATTTCATTTCTTTTTATATATTTCTCTCCATCTTCTTATCCGACTCTTTCTCCTTCCACTTTTTTCTCTGCCTTTCTATCTGCTTTCTTCTCACATCCATCCTTTTTTTCCTCTTTCTCTCCACCTTTCTTTTTTTTCCTCATTGTCATCTTTCATTCCTCTCTTCATCTTTCCATCTTCTTTTCTCGCTCCTTTCGTCTCGCCCTCCATTCTTAGTTCCAACTTTCTATCTTGTCTCCATCCCTTTATCTCAACTCCACTCTTTTCTCCATCTCTTTAATTCTCTCTCTTCCTCTCCTTTTCTTTCCCATCTCCCAACTCTCCTCCCCTCCCTCGCCTTCCTGTCTGTCTCTCCCTTTCCGTGTTTTCCTCCCACTCGGCCTTTCCCTTTCCCCTTTCTTCCTCTACCCCCTTTCTATTCCTTTCCCTCTCCTTTATTACCCCTTGCTTCTTCATTCTCTCTTTCCCCTCCCGTCCTTCCTCTCTGCCTCCCCATTATCTATGTTCACTCCTGGCGGCCGGAGATTGAAAGAATAAATGAATATATATCTAACTGGACAAACAAACAAGAGAGCAGGCAAGGAAACGAACAAAGACAAATAAGAAAATAAACAAAGAAACGATGATAAAGAAAACTAATAAAAATATCTTTGGGCAACGAATATAATAAGGATAATGATACTGATAATGATTGAGGTGATAATGACGACAGGTTCCATTTTTTTTTTTAACCCGAGGTGCCAATAGAAAAAAATAAAATAAAAATAAGCATTGACGGCGGGGAACCTTCACCTTCCTGCCTTCCACCATTTCCTCGTAACGTTTTCCTCCGCTTCAACCTCAAGTTACGTTATAGGTCAGAGCAGCTTAGGTTACGTTCGGTCTGGGAGTCAGGTCAACAATCAACGGGAACGGGTGTGGGGGGGAGGTGGGGGGTACTCGTAAAGGTGGAGGTATGGGTGGTGGTGGTGGTGGTGGTGGTGCAGCCAATTAGCGCGGCTTCCATTACTCCACCTGAAGCATTCCCCAACACAGGTATTCTTCCCCTCGCTGCCTCCTCCCTCCGCTTCCCCCTCATTTCCTCTCTCCTCTCCCGCCTCTCCTCCCCTTGCTGCCTCTCCCTTTCCCTTTGTTTCCTCCCTCTCGGCCTCTCCCCTTCCCCCTCCTTCCTTTATCCTCCATTCCTTTCCTTTCCCTCTCCTTTACGTCTCGTTTCTTAATTCTCCCTTCCCTTCCCTCTCCTCCATTTTTCCTCCCCATCATCCCTTCCCTTTCACTTCCTTTCAATTCATTTTCCCGTCCCTTGCATCCTTCTCCTATCTTTCTCCTTCCTCACATTCTGCCTCTCCATGTTAACTCCTTTTTCCATAAGTTTCGCGTCCTTTCCTTTCCTTCCTCCCGTTGCTTACTCCTTCTCCCTAACTCCTCCTCTTTCCCTTCCTTTCCCTTCTTTTCCTTCTCGTCTTTCCTCTGTTTCATCGGTTTTCTTTCCCTTCCATTCCATTCACCCTCCCCATCATCTCGCCTCTTAATTGTACTTCTTTTCCTTTCTTTCATTCTCTTCTTCTCTTTGCTTCCTCGTTATCCTTTCCCCGTTCCTTCCATTCATCTTCTATTTCTCTCTCCCACTTTCTCCCCCAACCACCTCTCCCCTTTCCCTTTCCTTCCACTCACTCCCTTTGGTTTCATTGATCTCACCTCCTTGACTTGCATTTCTCCTCCCTTTCATCTCGCTTCCTCCCTCCTCTTCCCTCTCCCTTCCCCCTTCCCGTCTGCCCTCCCTTTCTCTACTTACTCTGTACTCTCCTGTTTCTTTATCCTTCCGCCTCTTCCACTCACCTTCATGTTCCCTTCCCCTTTTTTCTCTCGCACTGTTCCCTTGGTCCATTCCCGTTCTCTCCCTTCCCTTCCTCCCTCACGCCCCTTTGTCCTGTTCTCGTCCCTTCTCCCTCTCCGTTAATTCAAGTTGCTTCCCTCTTCCTGTTATCCCTCTTTTTCCCTCTCCTTGTCTTTTACCTCTTTTCCTATTTCCTTGTCATCTTCCAAATCGCCTCGCTTATTCTTGCTCCTTTCATTTTTTCCTTGTTCGTCATGCCTTCCTCTCTCTGCTTTTCTCTTTCCTTCCCCTTCCTCTTTCCTATTTTTCCTTCGTTTCGCCATATCTTTCCTTCCTTTTCTAGTTTCTACTGTCTTTTTTCATTTTTCCCATTAATTTTCTTTCCCTCTCCCCTTATCTCCTTTTCCCTCTCTACCTTTAATTCTCCAAACCTTTACCTCCCTTTTTACTTCTCTTTCTGTCTCTTCCCCTCTCCCCTTCCCTTGCTTTTCCTCTCCCTTTATCTCCCTTTCCCTCTCTACCTTTAAATCTCCAAACCTTTCCCTCCCTTTTTACTTCTCTTTCTGTCTCTTCCCCTCTCCCCTTCCCTTGCTTTTCCTCTCCCCTTATCTCCCTTTCCCTCTCTACCTTTAATTCTCCAAACCTTTCCCTCCCTTTTTACTTCTCTTTCTGTCTCTTCCCCTCTCCCCTTCCCTTGCTTTCCCTCTCCCCTCACCTCGCCTTCCCTCACTTTCCCTCTCCCCTCACCTCGCCTTCCCTCTCTCCCTCTCTCGCGCCTTTCCTCCCCTTCCCCTCTACTCCTCTTGCTGTCTCTCACTCCTCCCCTTCCCTCACATTCCCTCTCCCCTCACCTCGCCTTCCTTCTCTCCCTCTCTCGCGTCTTTCCTCCCCTTCCCCTCGCACCTCCCGGCAAACACCATCTCCTGCATGTTGATGACGGACAGCCGGGGACGGTCAAGGCCGCCTCACCTGAATCTCACACCCAGAACCTTAATATAGTTCACAATCCAAGGCTGATAAACACACACACGCACCTACGCACGCACACACACACACATAAAAAAAACTTAATTCGACTTACACTTCACGACTCCACACACACACACACACACACACACACACACACTCACTAATCGGATCTGACTTGGTTCATCTGGTAATCATGACACGAACAGTATTTCACAGTATCAGAAAATATTAAAAGTAAAAATAAAAATAAAAAAGAATATGTCGTTATAGGAATCCAAAAATGATGGAGCCGAATCCTATGATAAATTTCCCTTCGTGTCCTGTCGCTTTTTTTTATTGATTGGCTCGAGTTTTCTTTAAGTTGCTGATCACTTTCCCTTTTTCCCGCCTCGCCCTTTCCCGGCAATGCTGAACAACCTGCCAGACTCAGGTGCGCCTTAATTGGCCCGGAAAGCACGCGTAAAACTGCCCAACTCTATTTATACTCTCTCTCTCTCTCTCTCTCTCTCTCTCTCTCTCTCTCTCTCTCTCTCTCTCTCTCTCTCTCTCTCTCTCTCTCTCTCTGTGTCTATCTCTGTCTTTCTGTCTATGTGTCTATTTCTCTCTCTCTCTCTCTCTCTCTCTCTCTCTCTCTCTCTCTCTCTCTCTCTCTCTCTCTCTCTCTCTCTCTCTCTCTCTCTCTCTCTCTCTCTCTCTCTCTCTCTCTCTCTCTCTCTCTCTCTCTCTCTCGTGCATCCAACACTCCCATTGTTAGTTAATTATTTTTTGCTATTTTCCATTTGCATTTTCTTATAGGTGTGTGTGTGTGTGTGTGTGTGTGTGTGTGTGTGTGTGTGTGTGTCATGCGGGCCGGTTCCTTAAAACACTAGCCTCCTGCGTGGACGTGTAATGGTCATGTATAAAGAGCGGTGGAAGGAACGAAGTCAGTTGGTAAGTTTACGTGGGTAGGCAGACAGGTGGGTACAGGAAGGTAATGGGTAAGTTTGATACACGCCAGCGCCACTTACACTTTAATTAACCAGCCTGGAAAAGGGAGGGGAGGATATTTTGACGAGCGGCCGCGCGCGAAGGATTAGAAGCTCGGCAAAAATAAGCACATAGAAAAACACCTTGGAAACTTTCATACATAACATACATACATATTTTTCTCGCCCCTCCTTATGGTTACCAACACGAACCTTTGATTAAGTTCACTGTGGCAAGAGGAAAAGCGAGGGAGTGGAGTGGTGTGTTGATGCCTGGGTTCGGGGGCGCGGGAGTGCTGGGCTTACTGGGTTAGTGTGTGCTGGGGTAGTTTGAAATGAGATTGAGTTAGTCTGTCGCCACGCAGAGAACCTTCCCTTACTTCCCGGCACTCACCTTAATTTTCTTTTATGAAACAGGAAAACTATTATACGAATTCGCTATCTCAGTAAACAAATTAGCCTATCAGTGAAACACATCAGATTGGAAAGGTTGGGTTTAGTGGGTCAGTCTGGGTCGGGTTAGTTTGAAATGCGGTTAATTTGAGTTAGTCTATTACCTAGCTGAGAACCATCTCCTCCTCCCCGCCACTCTTTTCTTCAAAACGAAATCTTGATAAAACAGGAGAGCCAATAAACGCATCCGTAATCTCAAGACAAATTAGGTTATCAGTGAAACACATCAGATTGGGAAGATTGGGTTTAGTGGGTCAGTCTGGGTCGGGTTAGTTTGAAATGCGGTTAATTTGAGTTAGTCTATTACCTAGCTGAGAACCACCCTTACTTCCCCGCCACTTCCACTTAAAAAAAAAGAGGTAATCTGAGTTAGTCTGTCGCCATGCCGTGAGCCATGCCTTCCTCCTCGCCACTCTCACCCATGAAACGAAATACAGGAAAACTAATAAAACGCATCCGTAATCTCAACAAACAAATTAGCTTATCACAAAAACACGCACAGTGGACCGCTTCATCAGGTGGTGTCGTGACGCAATGTCTAGGTTGAGTGAGTTTGACATGAGGTAAATTGAGTTAGTCTGTTGCCACGCCGAGAACCTTCCCTTCCTCCCCGCCACTCTCACCTTCAAAAAAGAATCGTGATAAAACAGGGAAGCCAATAAACGCATCCGTAATCTCAATAAACAAATTGGCTTATCAGGAAAACACGTACAGTGGACCACTTCATCAGATAGTGCCGCGACGCAATGTTATCGAAAAGTAAATATTTTTTTCGCCTCGCGCCAATCTGCCTCCCATCTCTTGGACCAACACTCGCCCCGCTGACGTGGTGTGTTTGCCTTATCGTAAATATCCTGTGATCGGCGGCCGAGAGGAGGACGAGGAGGCCAGCTGTTGTTTACATTACCTCCCGCTGCGGTGCGCGGCGCTGGGACATAAACACGACCCGACACTAGCGACCTACTTCACACTTGTCGGAGGTACACCAGCGGCCCTCTAGCGAGCCCTTGGTGCACCTTGCGAGGGTCCAAAGGGTCATATTCTTAAACATTTCAGCCTCCACACACACACACACACACACACACACACACACACACATACACACATTTGACAAGGCTTTCGTAGGAGTTGTGAGCATTTCCAAGGGTAGTTTTATGACCCTGGTGGTAGTATGAAGATTCTTATGTACCATGATTGTGAAGAAAAACTTAAGTCCGATTAATCTCATTTTTGACCTTTTGAAACACTTGATGTGAGAGCCGGAAGTGTCTGAGAGTACCGATCTGCGGCGTGATTAATACAGGCCTGGTGGACGAGGATATATTTGGGCTACTCTTTTGCGTGTTATGTTATTTTTTTGTTTCCTACTAGTCGATAAAGTAATGTATCAGATATGATTTCCAGATGGACCATTTCAGATCTTTCCCCACTCGACTGTACAACTGTTGGAGATAGTGGAAGGGAGGGGAGAGCAGGGATGGCCCGAGCGGGGTGGGGTGGGGGGGGTCACCCCCCCCCAATGTTTGGTCGGAGTTGGTCAAAAAGTCCTAGTGAGTTGGTCAAAAATTTGAGTTTTTTTTTTTTTTTTTTTTTTTTTAGGCAGGAATGGCCACAGGCGGGGAGGGATCAGGGAGCATGGATGGCCCGACTGCGTTATTCGGAACTGTATACTGGCTCAGTATCATCACTCTTGAACCAGCCTCCTGCAGGGGTTAGCGCTGGCTATGTTTGGGTGATCCTCCAAATCCTTCCATGCACATTATGTGCTCCAGGTGGAGTAGATGGTGACATGTGGATAGCTTTAAGACACTCGGCAGTGAATAAGGGTTTGCCTGTAGACTGTAGTAGGGCTGGAACTCGGCACCCCGAGGCTCACCACTCACCCACCTCACTGCTTTTGTTGACCATCTGAGGTCACCTCAGATGGTCAAATAAAAGTTAAAGGTTTTTTCTTTTATTTAGAGTGATGGTCCAGGAGGGAAGCCCTGGGAACAGTGGGAAGGGATCAGATCAGGGTCCATTCGGAGAGCAGGGATGGTCCAGCCGGAGCCTCAACTCCGGAGCAAGTTCACCTGCTCCACTAACGACAAACCCCTTGAGCCATAAGCCATTACTGGCAGTGGCAGCAACACAACAGTAACAATATCAACAAATGACACTTTAGACAAGGGTACGCAGAATGACTTAATGACCCTGGGAGAGCAGCCGCCCCCATGACCAAAATTATTATACTCTTAAATGCAAATGAAAAGCATCTGAGACTCATAAATGTCCCTACTTAGGCCTTAAAAATGCCCCTAAAAAAGGTGAGTTTTAAAAACCCCCCCGCTGAATGGCTCGCTTCGTTCGCCAGTTTGGAGTTGGTCATAAAATGACTGAGTTGGTCATAGTTTACCTTACCCCCCCCCAACTGCATTCCCTTCGGGCCATCCCTGGGGGAGAGGGAGAAGACAGGAACAGGGGGAAGACGAGAGAGAAAGAAAGGGAAATGAGAGGAGCGAGATGATGGGGGAGGCAAAGTGCAAGGGAGGGAAAACAGTCGCCCCGGTGAGAACTATATTTCCATACAATAGGGTTGCGAGGGGACAAGATATTCCGTCATCCTAATGAAATTTAATCTGGTTTAAACAATAGTAATTCGTGTCGCCATATAATCTTCATCGGTACGTATCGTGCTTAAGCCTAAAGTGTTGTTGCCACGCGTGCCTGTGTGTGTGTGTGTGTGTAAGAGAGAGAGAGAGAGAGAGAGAGAGAGAGAGAGAGAGAGAGAGAGAGAGAGAACGGTGAAGAGTGAATTGTCGTCGCTATAAGGCATTTCTGTGTAGTATGAGCGTGTTTTTCCATAGTAAACAGTTCAATGACAGCACCCGACCCTCTTGTGTGTCCTCTGTGCCCTTAACCAAACAAAAAAGCCCAAAAGATATATATACTCAAGACATAAATTCGTCTCTCACCTCTCCCTATACTGCCTTTGACTATCCTATCTTTCGTGTGTCAAGGAGGAGGTGCAGTCTTCTTATGTTCTTTTGTTTTTATTTAGGAGCGTTATTTCCCCTCATGCATCCCCCTCGTTTGTCTGCCAGTGTGTGTGATGAGGGTGGGACGAAGGAGAACAACCCGTGCACTTCAATCCTCCTTTTACCTCCTTGAATTAGACTGGTCGTGGAGGGAAGGGAGTTCTGGGGATGGCTGGGATGGTTCTGCTGGGCTATTTGTTTTACTAGTGAGTCTTCTGCGGCGGCGGGAAAGATATTGTGCTGTTTAGATTCATATTTGTCTTTTGAGCATTGTGGAAACTTTCTGTATGATGCCTTAGTTAGATAGTTAGTTAATTTGTTTGTTGTTTGTTGGTTTGTATGTTTGTTTCTTTATGTGTGTGTGCGTGTGTGTGTGTGTGTGTGTGTGTTACTGTCAGCATTTCTAGATTGCCATTCGAGCTGTTTGAAAATCTACGACGTGGTGATCCTGTGTGTGTGTGTGTGTGTGTGTGTGTGGTGTGTGTGTCTCGGCATCTAAGCAGACCCTCGTTACGGTGTTTGTCAAGCCCCATCAGGCTCCACGCTATTGTATTCTATTCAGGCCAGGCGGGTTATGTAAAGCCTAGAGAGGTCTTGTTTTTTGTTTTTTTCTTTCTCTCCCTTGATTTATCTTCTCTCTTGACTTACTATATCCATTGTTTGGCCGAGGCGAAGAAAAAGGGTGTTTATGTATATGTTTGTCAGTCTTCTGTATGATGCTTTTGCTTTTCGATGTGATCCAAAATCATTAACGGCTGAGAGGGTAGAGGGTGGACGTATATTGTAAATTTCTCCAGCGTTACGTAAGCTTTGAATATGACCCCGTGTCTTACTCCTTCTTGGAATGTTATAAAAAAACTACTTGGCCGTCTAAATATATATAAAAGTTCAGTCATTAGGTACGTGTTGTCGGTAGAAGACCCCGGCGACTATGTACTGTAACTTCCTGCGGCATTATGTTAATCTTGAATAGGTTCCCGTGACTACCTCTTGGAATGTCACAAACCACTTGAAATGTTAAAAAAAAACCTATTTGGCCGTCTAAATATATATAAAAGTTCAGTCATTACGAGTTATCTGAAGAAGTACCCGGCGACTATGTACTTTAACTTTCTGCAGCATTATGTTAATCTTGAATAGGTTCCCGTGACTACCTCTTGGAATGTCACAAACCACTTGGCCGTCTAAATCTATAAAAAAAATAGTTCAGTCATAAAGTGTTGGCTGAAGAAGTTTGCGGCGACTGTATTAAGTAACTTTATGCAGCGATATGTTAGCTATGAATAATTCCGTGAGTTACTCTATCTTGGAAGGTCACAAATTCCTTGGCCGCCTAAAGATATAAAAAGTTCCATCATTAAGTGTTGGCTGAAGAAGTTTGCGGCGACTCTTTATTGTAACTTCCTGCACCGTTATTATAAACTATGAATAGGTCACCGTTACTTATTCTTACGTGTCACTAACTTCTTGGTCGTCTACAGATCTCAAAAAGTTCTATCATTACGTGTTGGCTGAAGAAATATACAGCGACTATGTATTGTAACTTTCTGCTGCTCTGTGCTAGCCTTGAATAGATCCCCGAGACTTACTCTCTCTCGGAATGTCAGAAAGTATTTAACTGAAGAGGTACGCGGCGGACTATATATTGTAACTTTCTGCTGCTCTGTGCTAGCCTTGAATAGATCCCCGTGACTTACTCTCTCTTGGAATGTCAGAAACTACTTGGCTGAAGAGGTACGCGGCGGACTATGTATTGTAACTTTTTGCTGCTCTATGCTCTTGAATAGATCCCCGTGACTTACTCTCTCTTGGAATGTCAGAAACTACTTGGCTGAAGAGGTACGCGGCGGAATATGTATTGTAACTTTTTGCTGCTCTGTGCTCTTGAATAGATCCCCGTGACTTACTTTCTCTTGGAATGTCAGAAACTATTTGTCTGAAGAGGCACGCGGCGGAGTGAGTATTGTAACTTTCTGCAGCGAAATGTAAGCTATGAATAGATCCCCGTGTCTCGTTCTATGCTGTCTTGGAATGTCAGTCAGAACTTGGTCGTTTGAAGACAAGAAAATAGTTCTATCATTAGGTGTTGGCTGAAGGAATACGCGGCGTCTGTGAATTGTAACTTTCTGCACCGATATGTTTGTTTTGAATAGGTCCCAGGTACTTACTATTCTTACTCGTCTTAAACTCCTTGGCCGTCTAAAGATATAAAAATAGTTATATCATTAAGTGTTGGTTGAAGGAATACGCGGTGACTGTGTATTGTAACTTTCTGCGGCGTTATGTAACCTTCTCTGTGTAGGTCAAGGTCGCTTATCCTCCTCTTGGCACGTTATTATACCACGAGGTCATCTATGGAATAAAAAAAACGGTGTATCAAGTGTTGGCAAGATGCTAAAGACATTTCAGTGGCTGAACGAATGTAAGACGTACCTAACCTTTCTGCTCCACTCTGTAAGCTATGTGTATGCCACCGTGACTTATTGCTGTCTGGGAAGGTTTCAATTATTAGTGCATTTGGAGAGGTAAGGGGGTACTGTATTACGTGTTAACTGAATGGGTGTGAGCCGTCTGTGATTCGTAGCCGTGTCGCGTTATGTGAGCGTCTCCCTGCGGGTCCTCGCGGCGTTCACTCCTCTTGGTAGGTCGCTTACTGCGTACTTCGACGGTGAGAAAAGTTGTTATTGTGTGTAAGAAAGATGCAAAAAAAACGACAACCTCACAATATCTGAATTTATGAATAGAATGTCTTAAGATTATCAGCTGCAGGGGCTCTTAAATATAAACATACTCATACTGTAAAATTATATCATACTTGTACTAGCAAAGGGTAATATACGTTGTTATTGAGATGCAAAGAACTCACAACACTTGAGTTTATGAATAGAATGTCTTATGAGTTTCCATTGCACGGGATCTCAAACAAACAAACAAAATCAACATAATACTCGTTCCGACAAAAGCTAATGCACGTCGTTTACTTAGTACTCGGATGATAAAAAAAATAAAGCCTAATTTCGTATCATAAAAGTGAAAAAAAAATAATGACTGATATAACGGACAAAACGCATTATGGATCTCGGGATACATGGGTTCACAAACAAACAAGAATAAATCATAACACCCTATAAAAAGTAGGGTATCTGGACACCTCTCCTCCCGAAATTGACCTCTCTTTCGGCCACCTCTTTAGATTCTTTTTGTGAGCAGCGAGTAGCGGGCTTTTTTTATTTTATTATTGTTTACTTGTTTTGTGCCCTTGAGCTGTCTCCTTTGTTGTAGAAAAAGAAGAAAAAAAAGGTATAGTATTCGTACTTTCGAAGAGGGCTGGAAGAAGTGACTGGACAGCTTGGTGTCTTGGCAGGAGTGGCTGAGTGACTGCGACTGTCTGGCTGAGTGATAACTTGAGGAGAGAGTGACCCCGTTTGCCCTGAGCCAGCCAGCGTCAACACGGCTTAGAGGAGGGAAGAGCTTGAGCTGTGGAGGGAAAGCGAGGCAATATAGTGGTTTGAGGCCAAAATATTGCACCCCGAGGAGCATAAATATAAGAAAAGTTGGAAAAGATGAAAAGACGAGCGAGAAATAGAGAAGTAGGACGAAAACAAGATTCCAAGGCAAGGATCTATCGTAAGAGATGGTTCAAACCCAAACACGAATAGAACGATGAAGAATGAAGAGAAAGGCGATGGAATGTTAATGTCTCAGGAACGCAAAGAAAACAAAAAACACAAGAAAAAACAAAGAAAACTATGAGAGAGAGAGAGAGAGAGAGAGAGAGAGAGAGAGAATCCAATAAACAAACAAACAAACAAAGGTCAATAGCCGGAGTCGAAGAATACAATAGAGAAAATAACAAAAGAAAACGTGAAATATCTGAACCCAAACCAAACAAACAGTAAAGAATGAAAGTGAATAAACGACATATAGAGGAGAGTACAGTGACTAGGGGAAGCTGTGGAGCAGGAGGATCAGGGTCAGGTTTATGGTCCTGCGAGGGTACAAAAGGGATCGAGGCCGCTTTTGAAGGGATTGGAATGAGAATCTGTTAAGTCTACCCTTCACACACACACACACACACACACACACACACACACACACACACACACACACACACACACGCACACATTAGGTAGGTAGGTAGGAAGGTGAAAGGAAGCAGGAGAGAAAGAAAAGGAGGGAATAAAGAAAGGAAAAAAGGAAAAAAAGAAGGAAGGAAGGAAGGAAGGGAGGATGAAAGGGAAGGAGTAAAGTAAAAAGGAAGAAAGAAAAGAAAGAAGGAATAAAAGGAGGAAGGAAGGAAGGAAGAAGGAAATGGAAGAAGGAATAAAAGAAGGAAGGAAGGAAGAAGGGCGAAGGGCAGATAGAGCCTTTGATTTTCCACTCCTATTTCTCCTCCTCCTCCTCCAATTTCCTATTCCTATTTCTCCTCCTTCTATTCCTATTTCTATTCCTATTCCTATTTCTCCTCCTCCTATTCCTCCTCATCTTTCTCTGGGAACAAAGTCTGAAGGATGTTGCTTTGTCATCCTTCTGTTCATACTTCATTCTCGTAGTTCGCTCTCTTCGTCATCTCTTCGTCCTCGTCATCGTTCGTCTGGTCTGGTCACTCTTCCTTTCACTGGTTCGCTGTCTTCGTCATCTCTTCGTCCTCGTCATCGTTCGTCTGGTCCTGTCACTCTTCCTTTCACTGGTTCGCTGTCTTCGTCATCTCTTCGTCCTCGTCATCGTTCGTCTGGTCTGGTCATTCTTCCTTTCACTGGTTCGCTGTCTTCGTCATCTCTTCGTCCTCGTCATCGTTCGTCTGGTCTGGTCATTCTTCCTTTCACTGGTTCGCTGTCTTCGTCATCTCTTCGTCCTCGTCATCGTTCGTCTGGTCCTGTCACTCTTCCTTTCACTGGTTCGCTGTCTTCGTCATCTCTTCGTCCTCGTCATCGTTCGTCTGGTCTGGTCATTCTTCCTTTCACTGGTTTGCTGTCTTCGTCATCTCTTCGTCCTCGTCATCGTTCGTCTGGTCCTGTCATTCTTCCTTTCACTGGTTCGCTGTCTTCGTCATCTCTTCGTCCTCGTCATCGTTCGTCTGGTCTGCTCATTCTTCCTTTCACTGGCTCGCTCTCTCATTCCTTTGTCCGCAAACTCGGTCACTCGCATTAAGAGGACTCGGTAATTGGCTCTTGATGTTCGTCTCTTGACTTATATTTTACTAAGTTTGTCTTTCTTGAGTTATTCATTTAGAGCGGAATCATTCATTCATCTACTCTATAGTCTTGAACAATTAGTAATCATCACTCATTCATAACGTGTTGATAAAGTAGATTGGTATTGCTGTATTCTTCATCCACTGTTAGCGAAGACTTAAGAAAGAGAACGTATTATAACATGGCCCAAATAAAGGACGCGGTCGAAGCCTTCCTCATAGTCGCTGGAACGCGCTATAGTATTTATGAATTCTCTCCAGTCTTTCTTACTGTTTGAAGCTCCAGCCATGAGTTAGTTAGTTTTGTATATTTAACCAGTAAATATACAAAAGAAAGATAGTCGGTCATTTTCTTTTTCTCTTCCATTTAGATTTAGAACTTCTCCCTACTCTTCTCTCTCCTTCTCCTCTTATTCCCCTTCCTTTCTCTTGGCCTTCTCTCTCTCTCTCTCTCTCTCTCTCTCTCTCTCTCTCTCTCTCTCTCTCTCTCTCTCTTCCCATTCCCTTCCTCTTCTTCTTCCCCTCCCCCTATCTCCCTGTCCGTCTGTCTATCTTTGTCTCTGTCTGTCTCTCTCCTTCTTTTCCTCCCTTTCCTTTTCTCTTCTTTCTTCCCCCATCTCCCTTTCTCTTCCTCTCCCCTTCCTTTCCTTCTCCCCGCTCCTCCTCTGTTTGTCTGTCTGTCTATCTGTCTCCGTCTGTCTCTCTCTTTCTTCTCCTCCCCTTCCTTTTCCCTTCTCTCTCTTTCTCTCTCTCCTCCTCCCCCTCTCCCTTCCTCTTCCTCTCAATTTCCTCGTCTTCTCCCCTCCTTCTGCCTGTCTGTCTGTCTGCTCTCTCTCTCTCTCTCTCTCTCTCTCTCTCTCTCTCTCTCTCTCTCTCTCTCTCTCTCTCTCTCTCTCTCTCTCTCTCTCTCTCTCCTTCGTTTATCCACCCAAAATCACGCTTTTACGTCTTTTCTCTCCCTCCTTTCCTCTCCTTCACTTCGTTTTTTTCGCTCTCTGGGTCTTGCAAGTCTGGCGGGATTTCTCTTTATCTCTCCGGAAAAAAAGAGACAATTCACACAGAGAGAGAGAGAGAGAGAGAGAGAGAGAGAGAGAGAGATAAGGTCATTCTCTCCCTTATTGTACTCAGAGATGTCTTCAAATTTATCTTTTTAATCTATTCTATAATCGCCTTCTTTAGTCTCTGTCGCTGGGCCGTAGGGGATCCAGGAGGCGGGTCTGACGTGTAACTTTTCCAATCAAAGGCCAGGAAAAAGGTTAGGTAGGGGAAGGGGAGGGGGAGGGGGGGGGCATGAAGCCTGTGATAGCTTTCCACACGCACTTCCCGCGATCAATAGAAAGTCTGTCTTTATTTTCTCTCCATAACCTGACAAGGGAATCGTGTTAAAGACAGTGCAGCACGATCCCTTAACTTGACTACGTGTTACGCTTGTTTACTGCACTCTCATATCACTCTATAACCTGGCATAGAAATAGAGTACATGACAGTATGGTGCAATACTTTTACTTCCTACGACCGAAATTAACCTCTCTTTTGGCCACTCCTCTGAACTCTTTTATTTTTATTTTTTATATACTGGCAGTGATTAGTGGTCGTTTTACTGCAGTCCTCAGCTCGTATATATTTGTTTATTAAACACCCGTGTAGCGTGGTGTGTGTACAATAGAATCTTCCAAGTGTTAAATGTCCACACAATCGGTAGAATGTGTTTTAAATCCGTCTTTAAACCATTGGCGTTGTTATGCCTAGGCATTGGGGGCTCCAGTCCTAAATGTTTTGTGAACAGCCCCGGATCTTAAATGCTGATTTCATCCTTTATATGAGTGGGGCAGGAGAGAAGAGAAGAGAGCAGGTAGAGAGAGCAGAGGAGGTGAAGAGAGCGGTAGACAGATGTATCACCAGTAGGGCTTATGATGGGGTAAAGAAGGAAGTATCAGATGGACAAGTTTGAAGGACAGAGTTAAAACAGTTTTGCCAAAAGTTTTCAGCCCAGGTTGTGTTCATATTATTTATATTCCATGTTGAGAAGGTCAGCCTAACGCCTGACCGGAACCTTTTGATCGAGCACCGAGTCACATTTTTTTTATTAATTTTACTCTAAAATAACTTGAAATTTGTCCTGTGAAAATATACGAGATTTCTGGGCTGTGCTAAGCCCTCACTGTTTCAAGATCCTAAATACGCCCCTGACGTTAACTTCGATGATTGCCTCTTCCCTCTACATCAGCATTCACTGAT